>NC_064921.1:372978201-373290951 GCF_023897955.1 Schistocerca gregaria | reverse complement strand
GTAGATTTGCTAAAGAAATTTGACTTTTATTCATCTTTCCACAGAGGCATTCAATTTATTTGTAATGAAATGTTTCATCCCGCACAATTGGCTATTTTAAACAGTTTGCTGAATTTCAAGTGCATGTTTTCATCATCTGGTATGTATTGCTTTATGCCATAATAAAGAACAAAACACGAGATACTACGGTACTGGTACTTCAAGAAAATTTGCATCCTGAAAACCGCACTGAAAAGCTTAATATCAGGTTGGGAATCTGGACATACGAATTATGCATTTTAGTGTGGTTTATGAAATTCTGATGCTCTTGAAGTATCCTGTGATATCCTGTTTTGTTTATGACATAATGTAAGAGCTCTTAATGCTAAACTACGGGCTTCCTACATCATCGTAGCTGTGCGTGCACAATGATGCCATTCTGGTGTGCCCTGACATCTGCTGAAATGAATTCTAACAGGTCGCAGGAAAATATTGCGAATGTTGGTTTGAAAAATGTTACTTAAAAAGTAAATTTCATTTTACAGAGGATGAATTATATTACATGTGAAAATGTACTTCAAATATGTGAAATTGCAGTGTGTTTGACTCTCATTTAAAGCTTAACACTTTGAGAGCCAGCCGTGTAGAAGAATTTCGACCCCACAAGGCCAAACAATTATGTATGATTTAAAATTTTATGGGCACTCAAAAAAGACCAATATTATATAGGAAAGCTTAGCTTTTCTTGTAGCTACACCAACGTGTGTTAATTTAAACTATCATGTTCTATTACTTGTGTATCGCGCTACTTAAGTTATATTGCTATTGATTGACTAATCATGTGTCCTACACATATTGCTATTGATTGACTAATCATGTGTCCTACGCTCTGAATATCTGCAATCATTCGCGGGCGAGATCACGTGACAAGAGCTATCATTGGCTTACAAATGCACATCGCAGTCTCGATTTCAGTGCTTCAGGAATCAACATGCTGTGTTTGGTTGAATTCGAATATATACTTTCGTAATAAAAAATATGGTTGTATCATAATATGAAAATATGCCACGTACATGTTGCTGCACAGCAAAGATCTTTCCAAAACGTTTTTTTTTCTTTTTCTCCTAGACCTAGTTTTCTAAAGTGCCGGGAAGGTCTACGCCAGTGTATAAAACCTTAACCATTCAAAGAATTGCTAAGTTTTACAGTACCAAGTGAAAGAATACTGTCACTTGAACACAGAAAGTGTATTTTCACCCAGGAAAAGTGGATTTTTAACTGAGAAATCTGGGAATTTTTTCCCTTGTCCATGTAGACAGCCTTTAGACAACAATCAATTTGTCAGTGCCGAGCACTTGTGATGTGGTTCATACATTAAAGCACATTGTCAAGTGACCTGTGTGAACATTGCAAGTGGTAGAGGGATGGAACTAGCCAAATGGCCAGATCAGTTTCGTTTTCTTATTGAAAGTATGTAACAATCTCTGTCATAGCTGCCCTGTAACAGTAAGCCTTCACGCATGTGCACTCATCAAGAAAGTTTCTCTCTAAAAGCATTCCTCAATTACTGAGAGCTACATTCTCCTCAGTGCCTAAAAGTTCATTGTCTGGTTGTTGTGGAGTCCACTTTCACCCCTGTGGTAGACAGATGCCTTTATTCTGCAGATTACCTGTGTTCCTGTCTCAGACTAACTACAAGCTAAGGGTCTGGTCCCCAGAAACTGTCTCTGTAATGGCCCATGGAATATGCCTGCAACTCTACTAACTAAGATGCCTCTGCTCGGTGTGGTATTATCGATAGAAATTCTTTCTGTGCATGTATGGTTCTACTGTCTGGTCAGTACATTACAGTTGATAAGAACAACAACTGTACTTAAATTTAGGAATGGAATGCTTAAGCTGATAGAAGTTACACTTTCTACACTAAATTCTTTCTCAGGAATTGATAATTCTAGGAAAATGGAAAGATTATGCTCCTGGTGTAATATGCTTGATTTATCCCCTAACTACAGGACTTAATGCTATCCAACACAATATGCTATGTTCATAGTTCCCTTTTTTGCTCTTTTCTGTTCAGTTGTCACAATAACACCTTATTTTGAAGTAACATTGAAAGCCTCTTTCTTTTTGTTGCTAGGTCACTTGAAATTTTCTAGGCATAAGTGGTTGGTTATATATATAATATTACTAGTTTTCCTTTTTTAGTTTCACACTAAGACATAGTATATTTTAGGTTCTAATGGCCACGAACAGACCAGACACTCTGGATCCAGCACTCATGCGACCAGGTAGATTGGACAGAAAAGTGGAGTTTGGCTTGCCAGACTTGGAAGGACGGACACACATATTCAAGATACATGCTCGTTCTATGAGTGTTGAGAGAGATATTCGTTTTGAACTACTTGCTCGACTCTGTCCAAACAGCACAGGTGTGTAAATTCATTTGACAGAAATTTTGTAAAGCTGTTATTGAAAACAAAGTGTCTAACTCAAGCAATTTTCCTCGTTTGTTTTCAGGTGCTGAAATACGATCTGTGTGCACAGAAGCTGGAATGTTTGCAATCCGAGCAAGAAGAAAAGTTGCAACTGAGAAAGATTTTCTAGAGGCTGTAAATAAAGTTATAAAATCATATGCAAAATTCTCAGCAACTCCAAGATATATGACATACAATTAAATTTATTTTCAGACTTAATTTAAAAATAGTGATTGTCACTGTGACAGATATGTACATGATGATCAGTAATTCTGAAGTTGTACTGTGTATGTTTGTAAAAATACAAATTTATACTTCAGAAATTTGCATTAATTTTTTTGATTTGATGTACAGGTTCAGGAATTCCTGTGTACATTTCTCTCTACTTGGCTGAAAGTAAGTTCTATAATTTTTAAGTAAATTAGTTGATTGACATAACAAACACTAAAAAATCAAAACTGGAATGAAACAAGATGTGGAAGCCTTAAATATATTTTGTGAAATTTAATAGTCACTGTAGTTTCAACATTGATATTCATCCTACACCATGCTGTGGAGTGAACAGTGGCTTTAGAGTTAGTGAATTATATAGTTCATGAGCTGATACGAACCAGTATTTGGGTATTCTTTGTTTCATATCCAAATTAAGCAAAGCTGATTGTGTTATTGTCCATGCTTTAATATCTCTTGTGTATGCCTTAGTGTTTGTGTGAAGTAATCATTGATGGCAACAAAATTCTCATAGGACCTGTCTTCAAGAGTATTTGAAGTTATTCCAGGAAATTTACATGACCAAACTTACTATCTGCCATCCAGTGCTCTCTCTTTAAGACCACATATCATATTTGTGGTGTTTATTTTGGCTAGATTGAAAAGTTTAAAGTGAAACAGTAATTGATCTCATATGACAGAGAGAAACTTTAACATCACCAAAGTAATGTACTTAACATTGATTGGGTATGTTGGCAAATGGGAGATATGTGCAAATAAATTACAGGAATGTAGCTGGGTGATATCGTCCACAACTGGCTGCATTCTCGTAAGTTACCTGATACGCTGGGATAAACTCGGGTCTCATTGAGGTATGTAGTTTTTCTAGATTTCTAACTGACATGAGTTTTGTGTGATACATGTCCTGTGGATACGGTGATAATGGTAGGATGTTATGCTGAAATGTTTTGTACTACTGAACTTTATCTTATTTACGTGGGTCATGCTCGTGGTACTGATTTGTAACAATTACGCAGCTTCCTGACTTTTAGTAATGGTGTTGGTATGGGTAAGTATATTAACACTGAGGTATTAATTGGTAAATTAAAACAATTTCCATTCAGACATTTTCATAGAAGTACCCCCAAATCAACGTTGTTGTAGGATTCTTCAGCCTTAAGGTGAAGCCTTGCATCTGTGACTCGTGCTGCTCTTTATGCCAACAATTTGACCACTAAACACTGACATCAAAAGCTGAACAGCTTGCATAAAATTAGTTTGGAAAAACTTCTTATGAAAAAACTGATTAGAGTAGTCAGTGAGTCCTGAAGAGGAGAGAGGCAAAGAAACTTGGAGAAACCAGTCATATAACACAACCATCTCCTGCCTTTGCAACTTCATTTAGATGATTGCTTTATTGGGGAAAAATGTTGTGGTGTCTACACGCATTGGGGTCTTGGCATCTGGTGGAAGTGGGATGTGTCCTGCCTGAAGGTGGAGGAGTCAGTCTTTCAGTAATCCATCTTCAGTCATTTGGTTGTGACCTACTATGCAGGCCTAATGACAAGTGATGTTGCTATGATAGCAGGTGTTTTCCGGCACAGGTCGAATAAAACTCGTGAGAAGTCCTGGCAGGAGGCATTGCCCTCTTGAACAGTACTACCAGTGGAAGTTCAGATGCTACTTGCTGTCAGGTTTGAACTCTTAAAAGCCTTACCTTGTCAGAAGGTATCATTCAGATGCACAATGGAGCACCCATTACACCATTGCTAGGGCTCATTCTGTGTCATTGGTATCTCACTTTGTTTCCTGCCAGTGCAGAGAGTGCTCAGAGGGAGAGGCCATAACTTCCTCTGCCTTGTCTTTGGATCTTCTGTGGTGTTGCGTGAAGTTGTATTCATGATTGCAGCCGGTATCCATGTACTGTCATTGATGTGCAGCACATGAAACAAGTTACACGACATATGCTCTGCAATTTACTTGGAAATATATTTGTGATCCTGGATTAATTTTCCATTCTGCTGCAGTATTAAATCTGCTCAGCTAAGGCTTTGACATGTAATGTATTGCCTCCTACACCTGCGAGAGCTGCTAACCTATTCCTCAATTCCTACGAGCTCTGAGAAGCTATACAAAAGTGTTTCAACATTTGGACCTATCGGCCTCAGGTATAGAATCCAGGCACTTTCATCGCCCATTTGCTGTGGCTGCTGCTGCTGCTGCTGCTGCTGCACGAACACCCTCTCCCCCCCTTCTACCAGAAGCCAGACACGTGCACTGGTGTACTCAATCAACTACCAAGACAATGCCCCCCCCTGTGGTAAGGCCAAGAATAGGTGGTTGACAACATGCATACCAGTAACCAGCTGGTTCCTTCTGCTAGTGGTGCTGTAGAGCAAGCTATCCAGTGGTGAGTGCTCACAGAGAGAAACTGGGCACTGTACAGCCAATTTGCTGTGTTTGAACTTGAGCATAAGCACAAATGAGGAATTACTTAACAATCACAATCCATCTCTAGCACCTAGGCACCTATCCACCAGTCTTCAAGAGAACTCATTCATTCTGGCCCACAGCTGAATGTGGAGCGTGACACAGCAAATGTGGAAATCCGCAGAAGGACAAATGAGACATCTGCAGAGAAATGTCACTGATATATTATAGACAGCACATGGCCCAAGTTTCCAAGTTCCATTATGTTTGCAGCTGCACAGTAGCCTGCAAAGAATATGAAATGGCCAGTGGTTAGCTATTAATTTGAAGTCTCCAGACAAATTTGAGACATAGAGATATATTTTGACACAGTTACTGTTATCACAAGTCAGAACTCAGCTCCTTGTTGCTGTGAAGTGACTGGATGATGGCATCAATAATGAAGATTTCAGCTGCCTATTCTCTTCATATGAGCTGATTATGCATTGTCTGTGGCTTGTGGCATATCATCTGATCACGACCAAATTCGTGGTGATTTGTTGTAGCATATTTATGAGGTATAGCTGCCCTTAACCCCAAGGTTTGTTTCAACATTGTAGTCATGAATATATGGAGGTGGTGTGCCTGCCTTCCTCCGATCTTTGAATGACAAAGGAACTAATGTTGTCGCACTATTGTGTGCGATGGTTTTCATTGTTCAGCAAAATAGCATTTTTTGTAAAAGAAATCCAGGCCATGCTGCCAGTGAATCTATTTCAATTAAAATTTCTTTGTGACTGATGCTTCAGAATCATGTTTGTTGACACTGTCAATGTTGGAGAAGAGCAGTATATGAAAATAGCATTGCAGTTGACCAATACAGCATACAAGTGATATAAAATTTATAATATGCTTCATGTAGACATATGTGGTCAGTACTACAGTGAACAGGCAACTAATGGCCATTAAATTGAGGCAAAGATTGCTGGGTGGTAGCAATCAGTGTTTTAATTTGCATAAGACCTTAATAATATAATAAATTTATGGTACAAATGTACTTATAGCTGAATGATTAACAACAGTACAGTTCATATTAATAACAAATGAACAGGGCATCATCTGATAAGATAATTAGAACCATCAATGCCTCCTAAGGCTAATTAACCAATTGGTTTATTTCTGTACGATACTTCACAAGCTGGTAATTTACAAAAGTTTACTGGCCATAGTCACAGTTTTAAGATATTTTAATGAAACTCAGCATAACATATAACAGTGGATTACATGCCTTCATAACAAAAGAATGGGGAATGTCATTAACATATGCCATTATGGAACATACATGGCGACAATTCTTGAAGTACATGGAAAAACTAAGTTAGAAACTATGGTGTTCACACACTTGAACATTTAAACGTCACTACAGATATTCAGATTTTGGTAATGACATGTATGATATACCTACTATCATTGGCGATGATGTGGCTCAGAAAAATAACAAAATTTTGCATGAACTGCTGAAGTGTCGGAACATCGATGCTGTCGAGGACCTCGTGAATGGCTGTTTCCATTTCAGCAATAGTTTTGAAGTAATTGCTGTACACCTTGTCTTTAATACAGCCCCCACAAAAAGAAGTTGCATGTGTTCAGGTCCGGAGAATATGGCGGCCAGTCAAGGCCCATGCCAGTGGCCTATGGGTATGCCAGAGCAGGCCAGATTGCAGTCCCAAAAGTGCTCCTCCAGGACATCAAACTCTCTCCTGCTTCAATGGGGTCAAGCTCGGCCTTACATGAACCACATCTTGTCGAAATCGGGGTCACTTCGGATACTGAGGATGAAATTATCTTCCAAAACATTCACATACTGTTCAAGAGCCACCATGACATCGAGGAATATTGCACCAATTATTCAATGACTCGACACTGCACACCAGTCACCAGTTGATAGTGAAGAGACCGATTCTCTGTCAGGTAAATGTGCGAATTTTGCTTATTGATGAACCCATCCAAATGAAAGTGGACTTGGTCTTTAAACCAAACCATGCATGCACATACTAACCCCCATCATGCCCTACAGCCAACTGTCCAGTTGAATGACCTAACACAAACTATTCAGAAGTTATGATGATTTCATATAGTTCAATAATTGTCACATTGTACCTGAGCTCAAAACATTAAACAATTTTTTTTCATAATAGCAGTAAGTAATAATGGTATTAGATTATTGAAAAAATTAAAAAGAAAAAATATAAAAGATCATGTAATAATGCAAATGATAAAAGTAAGTATATTATGAAACCAGTTCAAATTGCACTTTCAGATGCCAACCATGTGGTAAGTAAAAGGCACAATTTCAAGATGACCAAATAATGGGTTAACATACGTAGTGGCATCTACATTGGGTTGATAGATAGAATAATGACTAGTTATGTTCTGCCTCTATGTATGAGCATAAAAGGATAAAATAAGTAAAACTTGGTAATAACAGAGAGGCTAGATATTAATGTTGCTCAATATCTAGGTTATAGGAACTGGCCTGCAGAGACGTTTTCTGTGTGTGAAGTTAGGTGATGAAGTGTAGAAGGTAGTCATCTGAGGGCTAGGTTGCAAACTATTAAGTATCTCAGTTGAAGACCTCACAAAAGGTATTTGTCATGGGCCACATACTTGGTATTATTATATCTTGCAGTGTGTTCTAAGAAAGTGATATTAATCTTCATTTGAAGGTGAGATGGTGTGCTGCTCAATGTCTAATTATTGACATATATTTATTTGTAGCTAACGCTACAGTATTTCACACAAGGCAGACAATACATCTAGGAAAAAATTACGCAAAATGCATACCCGTATTTACTGGAATCTACAATGTACTCGAATCTAAGCCGCACCTGAAAAATGAGACTCGAAATTCAAGGGTATACAAAAGTTTTAGGCCGCATCTCCAAATCGAAACAAAGTTGGTCCATTGTAATATGAGACACAATTTAGGTCGAATGAGTGACGATACAGCTACAGTAGTTTGGTTGGAGTCATAAGCTTAGCAGTTACGCTTTACCAGGTAGCCAGTGCTGTGTGTCAGGCGCTCCGTCCTTATTTATACGGGTACCCTTACTTTTTCACGTGCTTCGTCTGGTTTGAATTGATTGCTTATTTTTCTTTGATCTGATAAGCGCCGTTTTCTTTGTTCTAGGTGTTTACGTAACTCTAAGCTGAAAATGCATTACTGTACTGTGTCATGCCTTGTTTGTGGCATTCTGATAGTGCGTGTTTACGGCCTGTCGCCGCTCGCGGCATGGCTTCCTTTTGTGCGCCCTACTGCTGCTTACAATAAGAAAAAATAAAAAAGCGGTAGAGGAATCGTCTCATTAGCGAAACAATGGCAAGAGACTATTTGTTGTTACAGTGCTGCTTTCTTTGATAATGATCAACAAGAACCAAATAAGACTGCGTAAGATAGATGTTCTGAACGAGAGTTTAGCGAAAATTTTTCTCCGTTTGAAAATCTTTGCAGGCGCCTCTTTAGCACATTACATTCTGCACAGAAATTAGTCAATTACCGTGCTTCATTTCTGACTGTATCACTATTAGGCATAAGAATAATACGAATATAAACATGACATGATATATTTATTCTTCCGCGTTTGCTGTTCTCACTCTAGTTTCGTAGTTTATTAGGCAGACAGGATTTAAATGAGATAGCAACAAACACGAAGCAATACATGGCAAAATGTTTATATTCGTATTATTCTTATGGTGAAGAAAATACTGCATGTGATTAACAATTCATAAAAGTTCCTATTAGCAACCATATCTTCTTACAGGTAGGAAAAAATTCAGAATGTAGAGTTAGCCATATTGACAAACATCCCAGTCAGCCTTGCCAGTCGGATTTTCGTAGTACATTGAAATGCTGCTACATTCGAAGATGAACAATCCGGAATTTGTATTTACTTCGTTGGATAATGCACGAAAATGCAGTGGTCGAAACTCGGGGCGGAGAAAAAAAGCTCGTCTTCCACCTTTTTTAATTTGTTTAATGACGCAGAGATTTTGGTACCAGTATTTATCTTTGTTCCCGGGCTTCCAGCCGGGTGGCAGTGTCTTCAGACTGCGACGTTTCGACGAGCGACATACTCATCATCTTCTGGCGAAGTGCACTTTGTGTGAGGTAGAATATATTGATCGTTTTTTACAGTGCCTAGGCCTGGTAAAGTATTTAAAAATATAGTAAGTCTCATATTTCGTGAAATTTGGCACACCTATTCTTTTATGTAGAAGCAATATTTAAGTGGAACAAAATTTTAATCTAGATCTTATAAACAATTTTATGGTTGATAATATTTGGAAAATTGGTCTGCAAAAATGTTCAAATCCAAAACATCACAGAAAATAATAGAAATAATTTACCGAAAAGTTACTGCACTTAATTGTTATTAGTGCAGATTTTTTTGTCATAGAAAAAAATGCCAAATTTGCCTGGAAATAATGAAAAAGTGTACCTTAAAATAATAATGTTTCAAAAACTTCAAAATTCTCTCACAGAATTAAAATTTTACTAACAATTCTGTAAAAATTATTCAAAGGATATTGGATCTGTATACACAAGTGTGCAAAAATTCAATGAGATTGAACAAAAAATGACAGATGTGGATTTACAAGGATATCAGTGCAAGACTGCCACTGTCTTCCCTTAGAAAAAGCCTTGAATGGTTGGTGGATGATTCCTGTCGGACGAGGCTGTACAACACGTAGTTAGACTTCATCACATAGCAGGACTTGGTGTGTTAACAATTGGGTATCTTCAACCTGGTTCCTCGGTGGCATGATTGCCTCCGTGCTGATTGTGAGTTTGTCCAATTGGTATACCGATTCTGGACTGTGCGGCCTTCTAATGGGAACTTTTTGATCTCCATTATACATTACGATTAAGAATTTTATTGTATTGTGACTGTTGCTGTATAGGGAATCGATACTATGGTATCAATTATTTGCAAATGTCCAAGAGCTATTTTAATTTAAATGGCTATTGAAGTTTTTCATCGAGCAGAATTACATAAGTCTAATCTGTGTGTCTTCGGATCTTATGACCAAACAGAAGCAGTTATTGATGTTTTAAGCGATTTTCATGACTCTAACTTTAAGGAAATTTGGCGTAAAAGTGATCAAGCTGTTGCTGATCTTAATCTCGATGCACCTGAGCTGTGTCAGCACGAAGCTCCGAAGTGATCCATCAAGGTAATAAAGGAAACATGAAATTTAGAACACTACAAGAACTTCTGAGAAATTTATATTCTGAAGGTTTTGACCAGCTGATTGCGTCACTCAAGAGTTGATTTGACACTGATTCTGCAAATTTTTTTAATCCTTGAAAAAACTTCACTCTCGGATATCCTACATATAGTGATGAAATTGTAAAATTTTACAAAAACAGTTGTGATGGAGAGAGACTGGTAAGCGATAGAGAGATGTTTTTTTGCAGCTTTTGAAGAGACAAAATGAACAAATAAAAGCTTTATGGAAGTTTTGGAGTATTTTTTTAAAAAAAATATGATAGAGGAGAGGATTAGTTCCAGAGTTTGCGCCCTTTGTTCACCCGCTGATTACAATTCCTAGATCATCCTGCTCAAATAAATTATTTTTTTCTTTTTTACATCAATTCAAATATTATTTAAGATCAACAGTGTTACAAGTTACACTTAAACATATTGCTATTTTGCATATTTACTGCGATATCACTGACAAACTAGACATGATTAGTTAACTCGATTTACTTCATGACACACAAAGCGCAGCACAATTTTTGCATTATGCATGTGATTCTTTGTACTGAATAGTATTTAGTGAAACACAATATTTTTTGAATAATTTTGTATTGTATCTTATTTTTATCCCTAAAAGAATTTTTTAGGAATTTTTCTTCTATTTACAAGGGGGCAACAGGATACCTGAGAGTAAATATGTTCAACGATTTAAAAAAAATTGCGGAATCAGTGTCGAAATCAACTCTTGACTGACGCAATCAGCTGGTCAAAAACGTGAACCGCTGGGCTTGTATCTCATTACAGATATACTTATTCCACTGGACAATTCGACTTTTATAAATGTGTGTCTCATTTACACTACCTCTTCCTTATCTTATTCTACAATTTTTCTGTTTCATGACCTTCGTTCTAATTGATTATATGTGAATGATATACCAAATTAGTGCACCTATACAATCTGTATGAATGTTGGCACTCAGAATTTTATGACGATGTGTTAAGCCTTTATGGGAATTACAGTAATGAAGACTGTTTTTTATGGTATGTATAAAAAAATGGTTCAAATGGCTCTTAGCACTATGGGACTTAACATCTATGGTCATCAGTCCCCTAGAACTTAGAACTACTTAAACCTAACTAACCTAAGGACATCACACAACACCCAGCCATCACGAGGCAGAGAAAATCCCCGACCCCACTGGGAATTGAACCCGGGCGTGGGAAGCGAGAACGCTACCACACGACCACGAGATGCGGGCTGGTATGTATACTTTTTCTTACATGCTGTTGAACATTGCTGTGATTTTATGTGCAGTTTTGTATTCTAGATCTGAACTTAAGGTTCGTATATACTGTTGAGGACTGCTGTATTATGTGCAATTTTATATCGTAGATCAAAATATCTTCCATATGTAACTGAAACTAGTAATCACAATATCATTTGTCTGCGATATTGACTTCGATGATTTTTAATCCTTAATGTATACAAAAAGACTATTCAGAAAGTTGAGTGCAAGCAGCCAGCTGCTAGCCAATCACGGTAATCTGTCCCAAGCACTGTGCTGCAGGTGCGCGCAAGACCGGAGTACTGCCCCCTCCTGGAATATAGGTACAGTCTTTTTATTCATTACAGAATTCCTATCAGTCATGGCTCATGACTCCACTAAACTGTAGATTTAATACTGCCCGTCGAGACGAAAAACACAGCAGCTTTAGCAATCACTGTATAACTTGGGTTTTCTTACTAGGCTCTCTGTTCACAAGAAGTTATGTCGATACCCTGGTTGGCTGCAGTCTCGGTGTTGATTTGCAGTGTAAAGGGATACTAACTTTTACAGAACTGCTCTGAAATAAAGTCTACAATCTTTGCTCTGCTGCTTCCTCGTTCAGACCTTGCCAAACTGAAAAGGAGCTGGTCTCTTTTCGTGGCGCACGGATTTCATCAGTTTCCCAACACACAACGATGCAGCATTGTAAATGGCAGTGATTTGTCCCCAGTTCCCATAAAGATGCCTCCTCTCGTCGTGACAGTACTTTACCATTTGTGTGTTGAAAAAGGAAACCCACGATGGTTTGCTGATTCTGCATTCTGTTTTACACGACAGAACTATTGGAGTACCCTCTTAAGAACACAGCGATCCTATTTCTGAGCTAGAAGAAGGGGAAAAACTGATGAAGATCGAAAAAAAAGTACTCACCAGGATTGGTACCTTGTCGGTCTATGGGTGCATCAGAGCTCCCCATGCAGTCACAGAGCTATGTATTCTGCATTCCAATTGGCATGCTTCACAACAGTGTGACTGGAGAAACGAGGATTATCTTGATACAGACATAGGCCGCTAAAAGTTGATTCTATCGGCCAATTTGAGGATGAAACTTCCTGGTAGATTAAGAAACTTCTTGGCAGATTAAAACTATGTGCCGCACCGAGACTCGAACTGGGGACCTTTGCCTTTCGCGGGCAAGTGTTCTACCAACTGAGCTACCCAAGCACAACTCACGACCCGTCCCCATAGCTTCAATTCAGCCAGTACCTCGTCCCGAGTTCGAGTCTCGATCCGGCACACAGTTTTAATCTGCCTGGAAGTTTCATAACAGTTCGCACTCCACTGCAGAGTGAAAATTTAATTCTGTAATTTGAGAATAGTTTTAGGAGGTTTACCATATTTGTTTAATTGCATACCGAACCTGGGATACAATTTACCTAACCGACCCGAAAAATGTAGCTTTTAAAATACATTTTGTTCAACTTCAGTTGTCCCACTAGACACTAAAAGTTGATCCAGTCTACATTAAACACTGTTCTAATCGGCAGTAATAATTGTTTCAGCCGACACTAAAAAATAGAAATCATGAAAGCATTGCAATAGATCTGTTAAAATGAACAGATTATAAGCTTTATACGCAAACAGTGTCAGACATAGTATAAAAGTTGAATTAGTATATTTAAAAATTCATTTTATGCTTGTTTGCTTTTTAGGGATATAAATGTGGCATTTCTCACTATATGCAGAAGGATTTTTTCAAACGTTCTGACTTTTCTCCTATTGCAGATTTTTAGTTTTCAGTTTCACCTTACTTATTAGGTACATGAAATGGATTGATCACGTAGGCTCAGTCATGGGTAAGGCAGATAGCAGGCGTCCACTTACTGTTAGAATGCTAGGGAAATGAAATTAATCTACAAATGATGTAGCTTCTGCAACACACATCACAGTGGGTCACAGAGCACTGATATAGATGTTGACGCTATGGGAGCATGAATAAATTATCTTTGTGGGTATTTTCTGGCTTTATTTCATAACCCTTTGGATACCTAGATATAATCATAAGAGAATGTAATTTCAGGTTGTTGAATGGAAAAGTGGCATCCCTATTGAAATCAATAACACTAAAACATATACTATTGTCATATGCTTACCGTGTTTGTACCAAAGTAATCTATGTGAAAAGTGCTAAGAAGATAAATCTCAGACATTTGAGATACAATAAGGTTTGTGTACCGGAGGCGACACATTTTCAAACTCATAGAACCAGAAGTACCAAACTGACAAGTTTTGGATCCTCTCCCCTCTTAGTAAAATTTCTGTAGACGCCCATGAATCTGGGATACATACTTTTAATTTGTAACAGAGTTCTCGTGCTTTTCTAGAAATAATAGCCTATAGTTCTGCTAAACCGTATGTTTAGAATAGCCGAGTACTATCACTGTACAACTTTAAGTTTCTTGTCTGTCAAGCTATTTACGAGAAACGTGGCGTTTTCATGGTGCGATGCTACTACTTTCGAAGCTCTCTTGCAATGAAGTCTGTTGAGAACCACCACAGAACAATCTAGAAATAGCATATCTCGTTTTTCATCTGTCACTTTCTCGTTTATCCCTTATCAAGCTGCAGTGAAGCATCAATCTTGGCTGTAATGTGTTTGGCCAACATCTGTCCCCAATTCACTCAAGAACAATTCAACGGCAAGTAGTTGATGCTTTCTTCATGTGCTAACGAGACCCATTGTGGCATAGAGACGTTATATTGTTTTATGTAGCACAGCGATTTTAGTAGACTGGAGAATATCGCCATTTTATGTTATAAGCGTGTTTATCTATGCTACATGTGTGGATCTAGACGCAACGCCAGGAAAGAGAATAAGCAAGCTTGTTGCAGAAAAGGGAAGCAATGTTAGAAATTTCGAGGTCGTAGAAGCTGCTTTCATCAGGAGTTGGCATCCCGTTGAACTGTATGGAATGCAACCCAGTGAATCATGCAATCAAACAGGTATGAATTCTGCAACCCAGTTGTCACAGCTGCACAACATGCAAGGACCTCCCGGCCTCCTAGGTTTTAAAGTCAGTTCTGTCAGCCAATTTCCGGGTGGTTTCGGGAGGTTTACCACATTCTTCTAGCTGAATGCAAGTCTTCGGTTACATTTTACGCGAACAACTCAAAAATGTAGGTTTCACAACATGTTGATTGTGCTAGTCAACATAAAAAATAAAGTTAAATTCATTGACATGATCCAATGTAATGTTTAGCAACCAGACAACGTACACATGTAATTAAACTTTCGCTACTTCAGAGGGCCCCTTATGAAAAATAAATGATATTAGGACATCGAAACTTCGTGGAAACATTTGTAAGAGCATGTAGAAGAAAAATAAAGAGTAAACCGCAGAAAGAAACACCTTGTAAGAACATGTAGAAGAAAAATAAAGAGTAAACCGCAGAAAGAAACACCTTGTAATTTCCACAGGATAACATTTGTTAACTGCTTGCTATGTTTACATTCCAGGTTACAAACGTTGTTTAATGCAACGACCGTTTGCACCCGTGACAGTCTGGAACCGTGCTAGCCCTGAACTCGCGAGGTGACTTTTCTGTAACGTATACCACGAGCTGGGGTCTCTGGGACTCCTATGTTTAAACCGGTATTTAAGACAATCATGTGAAATTTTTAGTTTGATACACAAAATTTATTTTTACAATTATTTAAGTGTTGTTTAAATGCTTTTAGTTTATTTTATTGCACTAAACAAAGCCTGCAGCATTTTGCTATTTATCACACAAAAGCACATCGTTTTGTGTGGTTCTTTTAAACAGTACACATAAATAGACTATTACAGTACTGAATTTTACATTCTGAAATATACAGTCTCTGTAGCAAACAAATTTCTAAATAAAACTAAATTCCAGGGTTTAAATTTGTACATAAAAATTCCACCCGATAGGTAAAAAAAGTCTGTCAACTTGACAGACTAGGGAACTACATTTTTATCTTCACTCAGAAGACATTAGATTTTAACAGACACTTTCCTTATAGAAACAGACAAATCCCCATCAAAACTTTCCTGAAGTTATTTCTTTGAATTATATTCTTGTTCCATAGCAGAACTGTGATCACTGGCTAATGTAAAATCGTCGATTTTTTCGTTTATTTCTTGATCTGTATCACTGACACCTTCCTCCAAAGAAGACTAACAATTTGATCAAAGTCAGTAAAGTTAAAAAAATTAATTCGTGCCAACACATTTTGAGCTATACGGTACCGTACTGAAGAAAACAGGTACGTAGTTCACGAGGCGCGGTCTAAGAGACTCCGACACCTATCAGTAACACGTGTCAACAGTAAACACAGAAGGCGATAACGCAACCGACAACAAAACACGGTAGGCTTGACGATTTAAGAAGGGTAGGGGGTGTATAGAAGCATTTCACCGCAACTGGCCTTGGAGAGCGAGTTCGAAAATTTTCGCGCGGTCTTAGAGACCACTCCTCGTGAGGGATAGAGATTCCATTTCACAATTGTTCGCAACACTTTTCAACCGTGGTCTATGGAACGTTCAACTGTCGTGACACACCTCGTACACAGCTTGAAGATCGCACATTGCGTCCAGCGTTCTCAGCCGTGACAACAATAACTTTTTCGACAATTTGCGCCGCAACTGGCCGCCAGCCTCTCCCAGTCGCAATTCCCATACTGGCAGTTAGTACGAACTTCTGAGCAATGTTCTCCAGCCCAGGTGCGGAAAGAGGACATCTCCGTCTTTCAGTGGGTCGATACTTGTAAAGAGCAACAGCACTATTGTCGTTTGGCAAAACTGAATTACGAGTAAAACCCTGCTCAACCTGTCCAGACCCATGTTGGCTGCCTACAACTATAATGCACACTGATGCTTATGTCTCAACCCTACATCGCTGCACCAGTACCGGAGTCTAACGACAAGTCATGACATTAACACTACCAACGACGCAAATACTGCAGCATTCTGAACATCGTTCTTATAAAGTTAGGGAACCTCACAATAAAAAGTTTCCCGTCTACACTGGCTGAAGGAGCGATACTTTTATTATAGTCTCCCTGTGTTACAGATGGCACAAAATCCCTAAAAGCGACTTTTTAAAGTTTATTTATTGCTTCTATCCCTGGATAAATTTCTACCGACGCCCCTAGTAGTCTGGTTTGTAGATGCAAGTAGAGCCTTGGCATGTGTCCCAGACTACATAGGACTATTGTTTCCCCGTCTGGAACCGCGCGACGGCTACGGTCACACGTTCGAATCCTGCCTCGGGCATGGATATGTTTGATTTACTTAGGTTCGTTAGGTTTAAGTAGTTCTAAGTTCTAGGGAACTGATGATTTCAGATGTTAAGTCCTATAGTGCTCAGAGCCATTTTCTCCGTTTTGTTAAGGAACCGACAAACTATTGCAGGTTTAGAGGCATAATCATAATATGATTTAAGATATTGCAACACGATCTATAGCAAATTACTGTTGTGTGTGTTTTGCTTGAGGTGAGTACGCTAAGCACTTTGTTAATTTACAGAACTGAAAAAGCATATTTTGAAACGGAATACTATGTTTTCCCAACATCATTCTGTAGCACGCAAATAAATAATTACAGGGACATAACAGACAATACATACCGTAAAACATTCCGCAAAAAAAAGTAATTAGCTATCAAGTCGCAGCCATTGAGGAAAATAACGCTGATTTTTCTCTTAAGTCAGCGGAATTCGTGGAAAATGTTATGCATTTCAAATTCACAAAATATTACGTGCTAACGATAATAATGAATAGAAACGGATTTCAGCAGCGGCTGAGGCTTCTCGATTGAAAATCTTGTAACATATCAGGCAACTGAAAAAAAAGTGAATTATTTGATCTCGTGGTGGGGAACAAATCACAGCTGGCTCTTTACGTTGTATTGAACTGGCCAAAAGTATGGCTTTAGTGTATGGGCACTGTATCACTTCCATTTTAATTGCACATGACTTAGATGAACTTATATTAAGGGGATATTAATAAAAGAACAGTTAAAAATATAGGCCCTACGCCGACAGTAGATGGGACATTACAAACCAGACTTCAACAGAATCATATAACGTTGTAGAATACATAAAAGGAGCTTGTAAGTGTGGAAGAATGAATTAGTGCCGAAAAATAAATTAACGTACTCGTTATTCCTTTAAATACTGACAGCAGTCTTTGTGAACACAAAAACGATAGCGAAAGCTACTCAGTATATACCATCTGATCAAAAGTATTTAGACACCTTTTACTGGACATTGATAACGGGTATGTCCAGGGCAGGTTTAAGCACAAGCGCCAAGCTGAGAGAGTCAAGTACGAGGGGGTAGAGACCTCTGTCGAACAGCACGTTGCAAGGCATCCCAGATATGCTGGGGAGTTTGGTGGGCAGCGGAAGTGTTTAAACTCTCAAGTGTGTCCTTGGAGCCACTCTACAGCAATTCTGGAAGTTTGGGGTGTCACACTGTCCTTCTGGAATGGACCAAGTCCATCGGAAGGCACAACAGATGCAGGTGATCAGAAAGGATGCTTACTTACGTGTCACCTGTCAGAGTAGTATCTAGGCGTATTAGTGGTCCCATATCACTCCAACTGCACACGCCCCACACGAAGAGCCTCCACAAGCTTGAACAGTCTCCTGCTAACATGCAAGGTCCATGGATTCATGAGGTTGTCTCCAAACCCGTACACGTCCATCCGCTCAACACAATATGAAACGAGACTCGTCCAACAAGGCACCATGTTTTCAGTCGTCAACAGTCCAATGTCGCTGTTGACAGGTCCAGGCGAGGCGTAAGGCTTTGTGCCGTGCAGTCATCAAGGGTACACGAATGGGCCTTCGATGATGATTGGCTGAATAGTTCGCACGCTGACACTTGTTGATGGCCTGTCACTGAAATCTGCAGCAATTTGCGGAAGGGTTGCACTTCTGTCACGTTTAACGATTCTATACAGTCGTCGTTGGTCCCATTCTTCCAGGATCTTTTTCCGGCCGCAACGATGTCTGAGATTTATTCTTGATATTCACGGTACACTCGTGAAATGGTTGTACGGGAAGATACTCACTTCATCGCCAGCTCGGAGATGCCGTGTCCCATCGCTCGAGCCCCGACTATAACATCACGTTCAAACTCGCTTAAATCTTGATAACCTGCCATTGTAACAGCAATAACCGATCTAACAACTGCGCCAGATAATGGTGTCTTATATAGGTGTTGCCGACCGCAGCGCAGTATTCTGCCTGTTTACATATCTATATTTGAATACGCATGCCTATACCAGTTTCTTTGGCGCTTCAGTGTATATATAACGTGTCATAAGTATAGATAGTAGCGGCCCAATGGCACTACACATTATGGCTGGTAACGTTCTCCAGGCATTCGCCAAATCTAGCCCTTTCCATTGGGTTGGAACAACAGTTGGCGTTCGACCTCCACAACACCTGCTCAGTTCACCGCCATTGCCTGCCCTCAGGTATGAATGGTCCGAGGATAGTCACATTCTGACCAACACCGGTTACCATTGCAAATAAATATTTTATTGCGGTCAAGATTGTTTTTAATCCATTTTAAAATACAAGAAATCCCAAATAACACGTGCTTCTAGTGTCATCTAGGCGAAATTCCCTGAAATAATTACGCTTTCTTAGCAGTTGGTCAATATTTGTTCCTTGCCAGGAAATTTTGCATTGCAAATGTTTTTTTTTCATGTAAGTGTTTGTTGCCAATGGTTCAAAGCACGCAGTACTTGTCGACGCTAATGTTTCGTTGCATCTCTTTCCTAGCGTTTGTAAGATCGTACAGCGTTCTCCGCTTTCGTGATTTGGCAATTTAATTTTTTTTTTCCTTTTTATCTTTATGGTCGGATGCTCTCTCTTTCGCCACTGTCTTCAGTCAATCTGAAGGGTGGAAGTAGTTTGCCACCTCTGTCTGTAAATCGCGAAAACTTTGTTTTATATGTTGTTTTATTTTCAGAGGCAGTGGTCGGGATCAGCCAAACATTTGCCTAAACGAACGTGGAAAACGACCTAAAAACCACACTAAGAACGGCCAGTGATCTGGACTAACGGTCTTTAGTTCGCTGCGCGTATTCGATTCGTGTCTGGTTCACCTGCGTCTACACATTGAGCTACACGAGCAGCTCGTTAATGCTCCATTTTATGATACCCTATATTTTCAAATCATATTCCTATAAAAACATCATGTATTTCAGAATTTAATGCACACTGAAAAATATTTTAATTTGTTTCTTAGAGACACTCTTGACGTCCATATCAATGAATTAATTGAACTCCTTCAGCATAAAATAACCCCATACGAATTAATTATCCTAAAATATTATGCTTCAATATACATTTTATTAAATCAGGGTATACTTGTATGTATGTAAGACGTCATAACAGTCACATGATCTTACTGCCAGAAATTGTGAACATAACATTTGGTTCCCAGCGTGGAGAATTGATAGAAAAATCTGTAATTCAAAATGGCTGACGCAGTATATTATAAATACGGTACTACTGCGTGCTTATAGGTTCGTAGCATCTCATGTTGTGTACCCAGTAGAATGTTAGTTTTGGACAACTAGTGAGAAGCAAGAATGCAGGTGGCATGATTTTAACGCTGAAACTGAAATCTTTCTATCTCATTCGAAGTTTCATTTGGGAATCGTTCGAAAGTTAATTTTGATGTGCTCTATAGGTATTGCAAGCTGCATTGTTTTGCAGCTGCCTTGTATCTTGTAGCTCGTATTTGGAATGAAGGTCCTGATTAATCAGTCGCGTAGCTCAAGGCATAAGTTAGACTGGACGGTAATAATTTAGGTGGGAACTGGTGAAGCTATTGCATGTGATAGCAGATGCAGCTTGGTTAGCGTTACTAAACAGTTCCATTGGTGATTCATAAGAAATCTCACACATAGTAGTCATCTTAGCGACGTCAGTGGTCATAGGAGACAGCTTCCGTCGATAACAGTTCTGTACCAACCACCACAGATTGTTCGGTGCTGTAGTATCGAATATTTCATAGTTATGTTTAGGTTCATATACAGTATGAGATGTTAGTTTAAACAGCCATCGTCACACCAACACGCATCACAGTTGTGTACTAGTTGCAGCAGGTTCTTAATTGCCGTTTCTCCGGATACAACGGACACCGCAGGCCTCTCGATATTTTACAGTACTAAAGTTTAGGTTCACTACATCTATTATAAAATATATCGCCTGTCTGCTGTATTCTTGATGACTGTTAAAAACTGTCATCACATGTTACATCATCTCCACAAGCCGCAACGAGAGATATAAACTTTCCTCCATGAAACACTTATCCGACAGTACCTTTCATTTGTCCACTAGAGGCATTAGTGTACGTTCTGCCGTTCATCCTTATACGCGAGAACTGTTTTTGTTATGTACACTTACGTATTTGCCATTATCAACAAGAAATGTTCTAATTTTTCTCTAGTTCAACAATATTTCGTTTTATATTCATAGAGAAGTAGAATGCTCACGTTTGATTTGGAGATGATGGTTTCAATAGCGTACTGTCCTAGTCTTGTTGGGTCATAATATCAATGCATGTCATTGCGTGACTGTTACTGCTAATGATGCTTTTCAATACAAATCCAACTCATTTTTACGATCCGAAGGTTGCTGCTGAAAGCAACCGAAACTAGGCATCATGTTTTAGTTGTATAGTGTAAATTGCAGTCTAGGCAGTAAAATTTTGTACATTAAAAAAATTCAATAAATTAAGACCGCTGTCTACTTCCTGAAAATTTCACGTTTCACTAGTACTGTAAGATTTCCTACTCTGATACGAGATTTGTGGATTTCTGCCTTCCTTTGGCAGAGGCCGTCTTTCACGGAAGCTAGAAACGTTTACCCTCGCCGTTGAGGAGGGAAGAGGCATTTAATTTAATGTTTCTTTAATAACATAAAAAACCTACCGACATTCCCGACATTCAATTGCAGAATTACAAACCACCAAAGTAAGACAGTCATGTTGTCCAAACCTTTCGATTGTTCATGTCGTTTGATGCGTGGAGGTCGAAGCGCACGACGAAGTTCATTCTTGGAATATCGGTTCCCAACAAATGCAGAACGGAGGCGTCTAAGCTCTGTTGACAAACTTTCGACATCTGATGTACCCTGTGGTCTCTCAACAGGTCAATATGCGTTTGTCTGTGACGCATACTGTGCCACAGAGACCCATATTCTTTTATGTGGATCATGTATGGAGAAAACGAATTTCTCCATTTTCCCCATGCTAAGAAGGAGAAAATTCTACTTGACACAAAACAATAAGTCAGTTGTCGTTTCTTCACCCCTTTCTGCAGCAGTTGTACTATTGAAAGCTTCGCTTTGAGCGAATTTTTCGAGTTAGAGGATAAGGGTCTTAGTAGTCTTACTTAAACATCGGCAGATGACAGATACGATATTATCGATGGTATGTTTAGAACATATCGATATATCGATTAACTATTGATTGCTCCGTGCAAGTATTTCAAACGAAAAATAAATTTCCTAAAATTTTAATCGAGTAAAGACAACAATACAAGACATACAAATTTTGTTTCATAAAAAGTAAGGTGTTTAAATTCTTACCCTTTAGTCTGTTGTTTAAAACACATCACGAAATATGCAAATTTTGTTTTGTAAAGTGTAAGGTATTTGAATTCTTCTCATATAGTCTGTTGCATTTTTCATTAATATTTCTCCTGCCTTGGAGAAAACCCTCTCTGTAAGAACTATAGTCACCGGACAGCACAAATATTTAGTGGCCATTACACGCAACATTCTATTAGATTTTGCCCAGGATTCTAATACACAAGCATGCTTGTCTGTTACAGGTTTTCCAAATTGCTGACGTATGTCAATTATGGAATCACTGACTGATTTAACGACATCGATGTTAGACTGTTGCTGATTGGGCAAGAAAAGTAGATCATCCGATTTCAGACTAGTAAACGTATCAATCAGTAGACGTATGAGCACTGCTCAAGGTTGCTTCTATTTCAGATACTATTCTTGGCGGTGATTTGATTATAGCAGTATACCATTTCTGAAGTAATTGTGCAGCATTGTCTGCGTCCTGAAACGTCCTGAAACCAAGTTTTTAAAACTTAGGATCTAGTAATGTCGCAAGCGTATTAACAGTCCATCTTTTAAATTGTTACAGTCTTTCATTGACTGATTTAATCAAGCAACTAGGAAACTTCGTTCTTCATTAGTTGTTAAGGTGCTTTCCAAGTCTGACAACTTTGAACAGATATCTCGTATGTGAAGCATAATTAAGAAAGCAGTGACGTATGACCACCCTGAGATTGTTGTTGTCGCTTCTTTAAAAGGTTCAAAATGGTTCAAATGGCTCTGAGAACTATAGAACTTAACATCTGAGTCCCCTAGAATTAGAATTACTTAAACCTAACTCACCTAAGGACATCACACACATCCATGCCCGAGGCAGAATTCGAAATGCGACCGGAGCGGTCGCGCGGTTCCAGACTGAAGCGCCTAGAACCGCTCTGCCACTGCGGCCGGCTTAAAAGGTTCAAGACGACGTAATATCCTCTTGTATAGCTAAGTAATTTTCTACTGTGAGGGAACGCTGTGCTTTTGAAGGCTCATTGATAGCAATCGCAAGCTCACTTCGATCTCCCAAAAGTCTTTTGAGCATGTAGTGAGAACTGTTCCATCGAGTCGATACCTCTTTTATCAGTTTTAGTTCAGCTCTTTTTTTAGCATTGCGCTGGTTGTCACTGGTTAGTGTAGAGTTAAGAAAGGGAGTCACGATAGCCTTTGTTTTCAATAAAATTTCGGAAAATGCATCTACTTTGAAATAATCTTGTACTGTTAAGCTGATGCAGTAGGAAAAACAGGATGAACGTCGAATCCTTAAAATTTCATGAGTTTTGTTCTGTAACTGCAGCGTTGTCTGTAACCACTCCTACTGTCTTATCACAAATGTATTATTCTAGTAAGAGTTGATCAACGAGCTGGAAAAAATGTAGTGTTAAAATTAAGTGCCAATATGTACGAAATTTTGTTTAATATACTTAAAAAATAATTTTTCAACGTTTTCTTATATGAAAAATTAATTTCATATATAAAAAATAATTATCATAAAAATCGGGCGACTATACTACTTGTCGGTGATAACTTGGACTTCAGCGTCTTAGAAGCACAGCGAAAGCTGGGGAAGAAGGAGGTCACCACAATGAATAGAGGTGCGAGAGGGTAAGTGGTTACTGGGCTAACGCGCAATGTTGCTACCTTAGATGTGCATGCTTGCTGATGAACCGCAGCAGATGCGGTGTAAACTGCACACAGGAATCACCAGGTTTAGTGAAAGCGCACTGAAGAGAACAGGGGTGTTTCTCAGTTGAGCCGACACTCAATTCAAAACAACAGAGCCACCATTCATCTGTAGTGCTACAGCTGCTACATCGCTGAGGTCGGCAGCACTCGTGATCTAATGCAGTCGACATAAATTGTATTGCGCGTGGAAGTTTTCTAGGGAAGTTCGCCGTTCTCCGATAGAAGATCACGGAGCGGTATAAGAAGCACTGTAGTAATGAAGGGTAAGGGAAGATACGCGGAGACAGCAGTGCTGGCACCTTCACACATCATGCCGATGTATTCCTATAATGAACCCAGGCCGCTCGAAGTCTATACTTATCAGATCCTGATACACTCCTGGAAATGGAAAAAAGAACACATTGACACCGGTGTGTCAGACCCACCATACTTGCTCCGGACACTGCGAGAGGGCTGTACAAGCAATAATCACACGCACGGCACAGCGGACACACCAGGAACCGCGGTGTTGGCCGTCGAATGGCGCTAGCTGCGCAGCATTTGTGCACCACCGCCGTCAGTGTCAGCCAGTTTGCCTTGGCATACGGAGCTCCATCGCAGTGTTTAACACTGGTAGCATGCCGCGACAGCGTGGACGTGAACCGTATGTGCAGTTGACGGACTTTGAGCGAGGGCGTATAGTGGGCATGCGGGAGGCCGGGTGGACGTACCGCCGAATTGCTCAACACGTGGGGCGTGAGGTCTCCACAGTACATCGATGTTGTCGCCAGTGGTCGGCGGAAGGTGCACGTGCCCGTCGACCTGGGACCGGACCGCAGCGACGCACGGATGCACGCCAAGACCGTAGGATCCTACGCAGTGCCGTAGGGGACCGCACCGCCACTTCCCAGCAAATTAGGGACACTGTTGCTCCTGGGGTATCGGCGAGGACCATTCGCAACCGTCTCCATGAAGCTGGGCTACGGTCCCGCACACCGTTAGGCCGTCTTCCGCTCACGCCCCAACATCGTGCAGCCCGCCTCCAGTGGTGTCGCGACAGGCGTGAATGGAGGGACGAAAGGAGACGTGTCGTCTTCAGCGATGAGAGTCGCTTCTGCCTTGGTGCCAATGATGGTCGTATGCGTGTTTGGCGCCGTGCAGGTGAGCGCCACAATCAGGACTGCATACGACCGAGGCACACAGGGCCAACACCCGGCATCATGGTGTGGGGAGCGATCTCCTACACTGGCCGTACACCTCTGGTGATCGTAGAGGGGACACTGAATAGTGCACGGTACATCCAAACCGTCATCGAACCCATCGTTCTACCATTCCTAGACCGGCAAGGGAACTTGCTGTTCCAACAGGACAATGCACGTCCGCATGTATCCCGTGCCACCTAACGTGCTCTAGAAGGTGCAAGTCAACTACCCTGGCCAGCAAGATCTCCGGATCTGTCCCCCATTGAGCATGTTTGGGACTGGATGAAGCGTCGTCTCACGCGGTGTGCACGTCCAGCACGAACGCTGGTCCAACTGAGGCGCCAGGTGGAAATGGCATGGCAAGCCGTTCCACAGGACTACATCCAGCATCTCTACGATCGTCTCCATGGGGGAATAGCAGCCTGCATTGCTGCGAAAGGTGGATATACACTGTACTAGTGCCGACATTGTGCATGCTCTGTTGCCTGTGTCTAAGTGGCTGTGGTTCTGTCAGTGTGATCATGTGATGTATCTGACCCCAGGAATGTGTCAATAAAGTTTCCCCTTCCTGGGACAATGAATTCACGGTGTTCTTATTTCAATTTCCAGGAGTGTAGATAGCGTTTCGCCGGCGTCACTGTAGTTGCGATACAACAGCTTCGTTTACACAACAGCTGAGAGTTTTCTGTTACCATCGGAAAATTCAGATTCGATTAATACGGCCTATATCTATAACTTGCTACGGTTAGCCCTTTTTGGCAAAGTATATGCATTAATATTGACGCCATTTTATAAGCACCAAGCACCAGAAGTTTTAGTTCTTTTCCGATTCACCAACACAATGGAAGCACTTTCGTATAAATCGCACACCGAAGCACGTTGTTTATATACTCGGAAGACAGCAACAGTAATTGTAACGCCACTACCAGCTGATTTTGCTATGCTGTATTAAGTTTGGTGTACGCAGTGTTGGGATTCGCGTTCGTTTCTCACTTGTTACTCTATTATCGTACAAACTTGAAATGCATCTCTCAGGTGTAAACCTTGAGCTGTACGCTATAAGTGATGCGCGGAAGTAACAATGTTTTGAGAAAGCGGACTGTAGAGACATCCGCGTTAAAACGTATTACTTATTTGTAGTATTGGATAAGAAAACAAATTAAGCCAGTTGTAATACAATTATTCAAAAATTTTGTAAGGTTCGCAGTGTCCGCAAAACACAAATGACACAACGTCTTTAGATTTCTATCGACAAGAGGGCTGTGGTTGAGGGTGGAGGTTGGGGGGGGGGGGGGGTGGAGCTGCCCAAGAGAACTTTACGAGCTCTACCGGATTGAATTATACAGATATGTACTACTCACGAGAATTAATCGAAACTCAGCATGGCATTGACAAGTTAAAGAATGAAATATTTTAAAAAAGTATTACTTACATGGGCTGTAGATTCTGCTCTGGGATGGCCCTTCACTTTTAATATGAGTGAAACTAATTTTTTGTCCATTATAAAGTGCCAAGTCAATGCCAGTATGCCTCATTTGCGTTGCTTGTCCACGTGTTCGTTGTAACATTGAACACATGACATTTTGTAAGGGTTTTTTCTAATTTATTTTTTATCTCATATAGTTTTGGGATCAGTGAACATTTAATTGTGGTTTTATATGGCAACTGGTATCTGTTGTCTATGGCATGAACAAATTTTTTCAAACCTTGATGGTCGAAAGTTCTGTACGGCAGTTTATCGATAGCGATCATTTGTGCATAAAGAGAATCAAGTTCTTTTTTTACTTTTGAAGTGGCGTCTTTCAACTGACTTCTGTTAAAATAATTTTTTAAAGAGGTTCTCGATTTTTTTAGTTCACCTCCTCAACTTAATCTGGCTCATAATTTGATCCCCCACTTTTCAGTTATATTACTAATCCATGGTTGTCTAGTTTTTCACCATGCTTTGTAACCTCCCAACAGAAAAAAATATATATAATTACACTTATAACATTCACATTCAGTGTAACCTCCCAACAGTTTATAATTCCGTAACCTCACAATAATAACGTGACTAACGTCCCAATAAAAAAATGTGATTCATATATAACCTTTCAATAATTAACTGGCTGTGAATATAAACTGGTAAATTTGGACGAAACCAGTGGTCCGTCATGGCCCTGAAAGATCATTCTGAATAAACTGAAAATTCTTACATCAATGAAGTCGCCGGATAACGCGTATATATCTGCTGCTATAAGAAATGTTTCTGGCACAGCCCAGTGCAATGATGGCTGCTAGAATTGTCATGTATAAAAAGAAACAACTGATTTTTCTTTACGATAATCGGGATGACCATAGATAGGAGAAATTAGTAAATTCTTTAAATTCAGATGAACGATTGTCAAAAATTAATTTTTACAAGAAAGATTATTATTAAAAGATTTTTAAAAACATTTACATGGGACTTGATATAACAATAGTACAAATTTAGCTGTAACAAATTAGGTATGTGCGTGGCTGCTTTTACCCTATACTGCGTCGCTCAGGCACGACCGGCCCAACCGCCCGACGACGAGCTACCACCACTACTGCCGACACTGCTCTCTGTCTGCGATTCTACTATACGCTACTGGCCATTAAAATGGCTACACCACGGAGATGACGTGCTACAGACGCGAAAATTAACCGACAGGAAGAAGATGCTGTGATGTGCAAATTATTAGCTTTTCAGAGCATTCACACAAGGTTGGCGCCGGTGGCGACACCTACAACGTGCTGACATGAGGAAAGTTTCCAACCGACTTCTCATGCACAAACAGTAGTTGACCGGCGTTGCCTGGTGAAACGTTGTTGTGATGCCTCGTGTAAGGAGGAGAAATGCGTACCATCACGTTTCCGACTTTGATAAAGATCGGATTGTAGCCTATCGCGATTGTGGTTAAATGTATCGCGACATAGCTGCTCGCGTTGGTCGAGATGCAATGACTGTTCGCAGCATATGGAATCGGTGGGTTCAGGAGGGTAATACGGAATGCCGTGCTGGATTCCAACGTCCTCGTATCACTAGCAGTCGAGATGACAGGCATCTTATCCACATGGCTGTAACGGATCGTGCAGCCACGTCTCGATTCCTGAGTCAACAGTCGGGGACGTTTGCAAGACAACAACCATCTGCACGAACAGTTCGACGACGTTTGCAGCAGCATGGACTATCAGCTCGGAGACCATGGCTGGGGTTACCCTTGACGCTGCATCACAGACAGGAGCGCCTGCGATGGTGTACTTAACGACGGACCTGGGTGCACGAATGGCAAAGCATTTTTTTCGGATGAATCCAGGTTCTGTTCACAGCATCATGATGGTCGCATCCGTGTTTGGCGACATCGTGGTGAACGCACATTGGAAGCGTGTATTCGTCATCGCCATACTGGCGTGTTACCCGGCGTGATGGTATGGGATGCCATTGGTTACACGTCTCGGTCACCTCTTATTCACATTGACGGCACTTTGAACAGCGGGCGTTACGTTTCAGATGTACCCGTGGCTCTACCCTTCATTCGATCCCTGGGAAACCCTACATTTCAGCAGGATAATGCACGATCGCATGTTGCAGGTCCTGTTCGGACCTTTCTGGATACGGAGAATGTTCGACTGCTACCCTCTCCAGCACGTTTTCCAGATCTCTCACCAACTGAAAACGTATGGTCAGTGGTGGCCGAGCAACTGGCTCGTCACAGTACGCCAGTCACTACTCTTGATGAACTGGGGTACCGTGTTGAAGCTGCATGGGCAGCTGTACCTGTAGACGCCATCCAAGCTCTGTTTGACTCAATGCCCCGGCGTATCAAGGCTGTTATTACGGCCAGAGGTGGTTGTTATTCTGGGTACTGATTTCTCAGTTGCACCGAAATTGTGTGGAAATGTAATCACATGTCAGTCTAGTATAATATATTTGTCCAATGAATACGCGGTTTGCATTTCTTCTTGGTGTAGCAATTTTAATGGCCAGTAGTTTAGCTTACATATCGCAGGCACCGCGTGAGCAATGCATCGAAATGACATCTGCTTTAGTGCGCTTGCAATAAATTCCTTAGTCATGGACCTCTTACAGCTGTCTTTTCAAGCAGGCTCTTAATTTAGTCTACACAAATTATTATCCGCCACTTTCTTAAAAAAAATCCACATAGGTGATTGATTTCTACGATTCATTTTCAAAACAATAACAAAAATCTTTTTTTATGCACGTCGCACATAAACAAAGTAATCTTGAGAGCGTGGGATTTCCTCGCCCTACAGAGACTATCGGTGGCATGCGAAATCTACGGAATCGTTTCATGTCAGCATCATTCAGAACACTAAGTGCCGACTGTGCTTTTTGTCTCATTGCCGCCAATGGCAGCGATTCAACAGCTGTGGCACTAAAGTTGCGTGGAAAAGAATAATCTTGTTGTGTGGCGTTTAACTAACGAAATGAGTGACGAAGACGTCATGGATGGCACATTGCGGTCATCTCCTACGATACCACGAAGGGAGAAGTTTTAGGGGCAGCATTCTTCCTCGTGGCATTCGAAAAAAGTAAAATTACTAGGGGTTTCATCATTAACATGCAAGAACTTCTTATCTACGGAATTAAGAGTTTTTACAAAAAAACATTCCGGGACATTCACCGTCAGCTCTTGTGATGAAGATGTTAGTTTTACCTCACATCCATTGAAACATTGTCATTTCACCCGAATCACTTAAGAATATGCTTTGCAGTATTGTGAAAGCAGGTAGTATGTAAATACAGTTGTATATTTTAATGATTATGTCCAGCCACCATACAAAGAAAAAACTTTGGCACTCGACACGTTGTGCTTTTACTATAATCAGTTCTGCTGGACATGGTGAGTCCCTGAAGGAACAAGCTCCGTCAACACAGGTAACCATATATGAAAGATATTTGTGCCGCTAAAATACAGGAGAATCACAGGGGCATTAGGGCTGCGTTGATGTTTTGTGTTTTCGAATCACCTTATACATTGACATGTACAACTGAAAATACTTGTAAGTCTACAATGACGTCTCATAAACAGAAGTGGATAACAACGGATGTGTTTAATTAACAACGATAATAACCCTGATCGGTACGACATGCGCAAGACCACGATTTGTCGCCACTGGAAGACAAAGAAAAACAAATCCCTCTCTCACGACCCCTATTCTATTAACAACATACGTTTATAAACAGCATAGACTGGCTAAGGCACCACCACAGCTAATGCTGATTAAATACCTCTGTGCAGTCTACTTTCCCTCTGAACTCCACACGCCATGGAGGTAATAGGACCCGACAATTTTTCGCGGGCCAATTAAAGAAGAGTTGCATTATAAAAGATATGACTATCGATCTTTAAACAAGACTGTCGATAGTGATACTGATACCGACGCTACCGATTAATTGGTAGTTATCGCTGTTTAAGCAACAGTAGGTGTTACGTTTACGCTACCGGCTCTGTGACTGTAGGCAGACCAAACAACATCTAAGGCAAGCGGGTTGCAGGAACTTGTAGGCGCGAACGGCGCTGGTCACAAGCCGCCTTTGGAAAGAGGCCTTGAAGACTGACAGACATCATATCATGGCAAAGTTTTAAATAAGGTTCGCAGTCCAGAGAGTTATTTCGTCTGGCCTCTCACATATTCGTCTCTGTTCTGCAAACGAATGTAGTGGAAAATATTTCGGGCTATGCGTTCTGTAAATTTAATACCTTAGTGTCTCAATAGAATGTGATAACCGCGGAGTACTATGTGAGACTCGAGAACAAGCATCTATTCGGGATTCAGTCACGATAAGTAAGTAGAACTAACTTCGCTGAGCATCCGCCTTCGAGCGTATTTGCAGCAGAAGCGACAATAAATTTTTCCGCCTCTCCAATATCCTATTAGCGAGCAAAGTTTTTAAGAGCTTTCATTGAGAAGTTCGAGGTACAATAGAGTACACAAGCGGCAGAAGATGGAGTAGTAGTTACTGTGACAATAAGTCTTTCATGCCAAATCCAAATTCGAATAACTAATTCTACTTGTCGTAGCGTTGAACTATACAAATTATTTCCAGAATGAGATTTTCACTCTGCAGCGGAGTGTGCGCTGATATGAAATTTCCTGGCAGATTAAAACTGTGTGCCGGACCGAGACTCGAACTCGGGACCTTTGCCTTTCGCGGGCAAGTGCTCTATCAAATGAGCTACCCAAGCACTACTCACGCCCCGTTCTCACAGCTTTACTTCTGCCAGTACCTCGTCTCCTACCTTCCAAACTTTACAGAATTACCGAATTCGCAGGAGAGCTTCTGTAAAGTTTGGAAGGTAGGAGACGAGGTACTGGCAGAAGTAAAGCTGTGAGGACGGGGTGTCAGTCGTGCTTGGGTAGCTCAGTTGGTAGAGCACATGCCCGCGAAAGGCAAAGGTCCGGAGTTCGAGTCTTGGACCGGCACACATTTTTAATCTGCCAGGAAGTTTTATACAAATTATTATTAACCACAGTCGCTTGAGTATGCATTTAAACCGTTTACAACTGAATAGAATGGATTAGGTAATATAAATTGTGGTAGCAGACCTGGTGCAGCGAAACCACTTATAGTGGGCGAAACATAAGCTTCGTCTAAGTTAATAGACGGAGTTGTAGTTAGTAAGTGTTTTACAATGCTTAGCTTGAACTAGAAAATATTATTAAAGCAAACGAAAATTTCTGATAGAGTTTCACATCGTAACTCGAGTCCTGATGCTTTCCTTTCGCGAGATATGCTCATACTGAATGCGCTATCAATATGTTGTCCGTGAGACGAATGATTTGCACTGAAAGCTAACGCAAGCAGACAGCAATATTGTTGGATGTCGTTCACGCTACTCCGTGCCCAGTCGCTACTATTCACATTCTCTAGCGGCGAAAAAGAAAACCTCTACAAAATGCAGGTTTGTCTGTGTGAATTTGATTCATAAAGTTATTTGTGATACTTCACACTAGGAATGCAAACTGTTTTCGCAATATTGTCGAAAATTCGCAGTTTTTGATTTCCTTGTTAAATACTTGCATTATTAACTAGTTCACAACCAGTGACAGAATAAAGTATCATAATATACTAGCAAATATAATTTGAAGAAAGTACTCACAATGTGATGGCACGTCGATGACATGTTCCCCTGTTAAACTTGTGAGTGTTGCAGTTACGATTGGTGAGAAAACACCACTCCCATCGCTGTCAGAATCTGACGTTGAATAAGTTTCTTCTGCACAGCTTGAGCTATCACTGCTCCCTCTCAGATGTGTAAATAAATTTTCCACTCTTTCCTTCACAATACCTTGGGTTTTGGCTGCCTCTTTGATGACGATGTTGAAAACGGTCGCCAAGGACTCACTTGTCACTTGATTGACAAATTTCATAAGGAGGTTCTCAGCTACAGAGAGAATGAATTTTTTGTTGTTTGGAACAACGTAACTTTCTATTCGCACCCATCCGCTTCAATGGCAAAGAAATGACAATGGTACATTTTATTCCAGCTGAATAACGATATGTAACGGCATTTGAAAAGCTTGATATAGGAGTCACTTTAAATTCAAGTGATTACTGCAATAATTATTTTTAGCTTAAATGGGCGCTTTCCATTAAGATGCTGCTAAAGAAACTACAGGGGATAGGCAAAATAATGTGAACACTGGGATGGTTGTGTTTGACGGTCAACAACGCAGGTAAGGCACACGTCTCGCTGGATTGTGCGTGTTCAGTACGGACTATTCATCAGTGCAGGATGTTTACGAGTAGCACACACTTCGTATTTGCGTTCAGAGGCCGAGGTCGACGTACAATGAAAGACCTAACAGAGTTTGAAAGAGGGCAACAGTCATGACACCCTACATAAAATACGGAAATACATCATCGTGTAAACATAATAGTGGGCGAAAATCAAAACTAAATGATAGAGATCGTCGTACACTAACACTAATTGTGTCAAAAAAAAAAACACAAAACTACGGCGGCTGAAGTGACTGCAGAGCTCAACAGCCATCTTAGAGGCTCCGTATCTACCGCTACTGTGAGCCGAGAACTCCATAAGGCGAATATTCATGGATGAGCTACTATACCAAAACCATTAGTGACGACAGCCAACGCAAAGAAGTGTAAAATATGGTGTCAGGAGTATAAATCCTGGATGGCTAATCAGTGGAAACACGTCATAAGGTCCGACGAGTCATCGGTTTCGTTATTTCCAAATCGGCCCGGGTTTACGTCTGGAGAACCCCAAAAGAAACCTACAAGCCTAACCGCTTGATTCCAACGGCTAATCAAGGAGGTGGAAGTGTGATGGTGTGGGCAGCCATAACATGGTATTCTGCCGGTCCCATCGTTACTCTCAAAGGCCGTGTTACAGCCAACGATTATGTGAACGTTTTACAGTGATCCGGTCTGTCCCATGATTCAAATGTTGTTCATCAACAATGATACCACATATAAGGACGATAATACACCCATTCACACAGCCAGGGGAGTACAATTGAGGTTTGAGGAGTATGCAACTGAACTGTAGCGTCTTCACTGACCAGCACTGTTCCCGGATTTGAACGTTATCGAACCCTTGTGCGTGGTATTGGAGAGCAGATTCTGGAGCAGATTTCCGCCTACTTCGTCACTTAGGAGTTAGAGGAGGTTCTTATCGAAGAGTGGCATAACATTCCACTGGAGACTATAGAGTCATTATATGCCATTATTCCAAGAAGACTCGCAGCTGTATTACGGGCAAATGGGGGCCAACCCCTTATTAATAAACCATTAAGGTGTTCACATTATGTTGCCTATCCCCTATAGTTTATTTTCTTAAGTTTCGTAGCTGTTTCCTCCAGCTATGAATTGCACTACAACGGATTATGTAGTTGCCTTAGCAATAATAGTTTCTGTTGCAGTTACCATGTCAAATACTATTCTTTTGATTTAAATTTGATTTCTGAGAGAGACAGTTTCAACCGGATGTGTTATACTGACGAAGAAATCTTTTAGGCGATCAAAATGTTTTCTGTTTTTTACCTTTCAAATTCTTTTTAGTTTTCAAATATTTCCAAAGAACAGCAGCTACGGACTAGTCTTCATAACCTTCTTTTTCATGGCGCGGACTTCAATATCTTCTGAAGTATAGCAACTTGAAGGTTTGGCTATATTACTAGACTCGTTGTCACTCAAAGGAGTGCTAATTGGTTTCTTCTGTTCAGAATTATCTTGTGCAGTGGCTGAAGGTAACCGTATATTCGAGGCCTACGTGAAAGACAGGCCGCGGCGCGTACGTCACGAATGTAGGCCTGTACTCGCTCGCTCGCTCAACTCTGCAGACAAACTGCGTTTCTACACCTGTTAACTCGTAACTGGGTTTGTACGTATAAACAACAATTGTATCTTCTACTGAAATCCACTATTATGGATTTTTACTGCTATTAGCTCTGCAGTGATCGGAAGTTCATAGGGCTACTTATAATTTTCACGGCTGTTCGGGGGTACAATAAAAATTAAAATCATACCAAAATGATTATCAGTTGCATAAGGCATCATTTCTTGTACGAAATGAGGTTTGTTAAGCAGTTGAGACTAAGTGCTATAAACAAGTCGTTATATCATTTATATCGAGTATTGATCTTAAATTAAATTTTGTTGTAGTACTGTGAATTAGTAAGACTTCATAATAGCGGATTCCATTAGAAGATGCAATTCTCGTCACTACTTACGCATCCATCTGCGATTTAACGGGTTTAGAAACGCATTTTTTCTGTTGACCTGAGCGAGCGAGCGAGTTCAGACCTACCTTCGTGATGTACGCGCCAGACCTACCTTCTTGACGTACGCGCCGCAACCTGTCTTTCTCGTGGGCCTCGCCGTACAGTTGAATGTCGTGGTCGGTTAGCGCGGAAGAGCCTAGTGCACGCACTCCCAGTGTAAATGCCGCAGAGAATACGGCAATGCGGCTAGTGAGGTTTCTGCAGTGTGCCCCAATGAGCGCGCACCTTAACTGTGAAAAAAAAAAGCTTCAAATGGCTCTGAGCACTATGGGACTCAACATCGGAGGTCATCATTCCCCTAGAACTTGGAACTACTTAAACCTAACTAACCTAAGGACATCACACACATCCATGCCCGAGGCAGGATTCGAACCTGCAATCGCAGCGGTCGCGCGGTTCCAGACTGAAGCGCCTAGAACCGCTCGGCCACCCCAGCTGGCCCTTAACTGTGACATGTAGGTATGCAAAAAACGGCAGTCACAATGTTCACAGTTTTGTAGGACTGAGGACAGTGCGTAACGGGAATGTTGAAAATCCTAACTAGCAGAACACTAAGAAAGAAGCCACACATCTCCCGAAAACACAGAAGACTTTACACTTCACTGGCAACTGCATTACAGAAGACAAAATACCTTTTACAACATGACTATGTACAATATATAGAGTTTTGTACGAATTAATGTGACTGCGTTTTTTTTGCATATCATTACTTCACTTGTCCCGTGCACACTTGTTTTTAAAATGCATACCAAAGATATCTGGTGCTATAATTATTCACCGTCAGTTTAATAAGTTCGAGACTGCATTAATAAAAAATAGCTAAAAGCTAAGATGATGGTTTTAATTCTTCAGGCCTTCTAAATACTCTCCCCCTACTTGAGTACAACGCACAGAGCGTTTGTATGAACATGTGAAACTGTCAGAAAAATACTTCTTTGCGATGTTTTTTACCTCACTAGTCTCACTGGCGCGAATGTCAGTTACGTCGTCAAAGTGCTGACTCTTCATGTGAATTTCAGCACTTTGTCGTTTTTTGATAGACTCCTGTTGATAATACCAAGTCTCGTCAGCACTGATAATTTTCCGCGTTTTGCATTTCAATGAAGTCGCTGAAAGCTTCCACGCACAGTAATTTTTATTCGGAAGTCGAAGTGTGTGGGACAATCACTACACACATTTGTCTCGTCTTCAAAGCATTCTCGAGAATGGCTTGAACATTTGATTTAAAAATGTTGCTCTTCTGTGATTTGTGACACAGCAAGATCCCCGAACGTTCGGTACTTAACATTGGCTGCTCACAACTGACTAGTCGAATGCACGTCTGTTGTTTCAAGCTACCGCCGTAGCTACTGCGCCGGTTTTGGTTACACACCAGGATTTTGCTAAATAGGAACAAACAGCACGAAACGATCGCCGAGGATGAAAGGATAATGAGCAAAAAATTTCATTTGGACATCTGGCCGCAGATGTGTTCCAAAGAAGATACACCTATTTGAAGGGGAGATAAAAGACCTTAGAGAGCATCGGCAGCTAGAGCGGACAACAAGAAGAAAACCATCCGACTGGGTAGAAGATTATCCACGAGAGCTGCCGCTATCCGAATCACCTACAACACGTGAAGGCCTCATTATCTATTGACTTGCCTCTGCGGCGACGGTTTTGTTGCTGGTTCGTGGCAGAAGCCACCCCAGTACGAGTGTTTCTGTCTTCCATTCTATTCACAGAGGGGCTACCTTTACGAGTGACGGTACCGTCAACCTTCACAACATCTCCTGTGGCCTACAGAAAATCCCCATATCATCGTGGCAGCGAACCATCGGCATCAGTTTGTGGGTGGGAATTATTGCCGACTGCCTGGTGGGACCAGCCATCCTTCCACAATGCATCAAGGCGAGTCCTATCAGCACTGCTTACAGATGACCCTGCCTCCACCACTCGAAGACGTGCCTTTGGTGGTATGAAGTGAAATGTGGTTACTACAATATGTATCTCCAGCTCACTACACTACTGAGTGTGGAAGTGAGGCACATAGTCAAGGTAGAAAATTCCCACTTGCCTGATAACTCCTCGTGTGTACTTTCAAGCATTGAAACCTACACTTTTACATCCACCTTCAAATGTATGTACCTCCTCTGGAACATATTTCCTTATCCTCTCACGTATCGTTTTCTGTAGTTTGTCTACATCTAGTAAATTTTAAAGAAAGCAAATGAAGAAGTTACAGCGTTTTGCTAGTAGAAGATGAGAAGAGGTAGAAGAAGGCATCAGAGTGTTCGAAAGTCCGCGGACTAAAAATAAACAGGTATTAATTTAGGGTTGCTCCTGACTGGAAGATACTGGTACATGATGAAGTCTAATAATGAAGGATAATGGGTAGTTGTGGTTTGCTTTCAAAATGTGTATGACCATTGATGATGTTTCCTTGAGCATCCATCGGTCATGATCCTGACAACAACCCACCACGCCAACTCAGCCATGACACCGAAGAGTTCATCCGTCCTGGGCCGGAGTGTTTTGGTGTCAGAAGAATTGCCGAAATGGACATCGGTCGCCAGACCCAGAGTCAAGTCGCAGCGGCAGGGGCTACTATGAATACGACAGTGGAGTGAGAGCATGGACTGTTTTGTTTTTAAAAAGTTGTTTTCGTGAGGGTCCACGGCCTCCAAATGCTTGATGAAAGGAAACATGGTCCGCAGTAGGCTGTAGGGTGTAGACGATTTTTATTTAAATTGTGCTGTTAGCTAATTTCGGCGACTTGTTATTTTCAAGCACATCTTTACCATTACGTACTCCTTTTCGTAACTGTCAAATAATTTTTTTGTTTTGTTTTGTTTTGTTTTCCTTCTCCTACTTTCGAGTGCAGGGGAGATGAGTTCAATGGAGGATGGTCATCGTAACTTGGAAGTAACATTTGTGAAGCTGGAGAACTGGCTCATTTGTCACGATTTTTTGACGATACTACAGAGTACTATTTGCAGCCAGTAGGCTACTTGCAGTGCAGACTGTAAGGTCACACAGGTGCTGATTCGGTATCAGCAGTGTTTTGCGCGCCATCGTTGTGACGACACTGCTAGGCAACGTGCTGAGTATGAGTGGCCTGTGATTAGCCGTAAGGTATAATTTAGTTCTCCATGACTGCGCGTGTTTAAGCTTATGTTTTCTCCTGATATTGTTTTTTTATAGACTTGGTTGTCCATTGTGTATGAACGTTCCGTAATGACAGAGTCCGGACTGCTCGGTGTTTCCAGACAAGAAGCGATTCTGTCATTAATTAACAGGCAGCGCAGTTGTCAGAAGAAGTGCTGAGACGCGTAGGCAAATGGATTCTATAAGGGAGGATAGGGAATCATCCAGTTTGGCTACTCCTTCGTTAGCTCCAGCTCCAGCTAGTCTGATTACTCCTTTTTCTGGCAAACCCACGGAAGATGTATTTGTCTTTCATAGATGATCTGGAAGCAGCAGCAAAGATTCGGTTTTGGATGGATGATCAGCTTGCGGCGGAACAAGCGCTATGTCTTTCGAGAGACACAGAGGCGAGCGAGTGTGCCAGGACTTACCCCAGTTCACTGCTGCTAGCCCCACGTCACCATAACGCGTCTGTGGGTAGCCTACAAGTATTGTACCATAATTTAAGAACGAAATTAAAAATTAAAGCTGCTTTTACAAACTTTGTCAACATATGCTTAATGTTTAAATTGTCAAATCTCAGAGTGATCAGATGAATATCTTTCCTTAAATACCGTACATCGTTTTAAGCAAAAAATAACTGGCGCTCAGTAATAAACTAGAAAGCCAAAAATTGGTCAGAATATGCAAATGTATGTCAGAATTAACTGCTACAAGTTTCAATTTGATCGGAACAAAATTTTAGTCAGAATCCAAGTTTTTACGAAAAATAAGTGGCGCTAAATATTAAAGGTACAACCCTAAAAATTTGTATGAAGCCTGAATTCGATATAAGAACCTTAAGTATGTGACCCCATTAAGCTACCTTTAATAGTTTTTGAGTAATTTATTGAAAACTAAAATTTATATTAATGACAGGCAGTTTTTATTGCAGCACCTAATGAAACCAATTATATAATAGAGCTATAACAAGTTTCAAGACCTTGATGTAATTAACAACCAATACAAGGTCTCTTAAAGTTATGGTTCAGAGGTCACGCTCTACTGTCAGTTCCATCCTAAAAATTCTAGACGGCGAAGTTTGAATGAAGTCGAGCTAAAACTTTTTCTGTAATTATAGCCAACTTAACCCAATTCGTACAAAAATTATGAAGATTCTAAGTTAATACACAACAGTGCTATAAAATATTTGGTCCGAGAAAGAGGCCCTTTAGAATCTACTATCGGTGCATCGAGCGGACGACGGCAGGTGTTCCCTTGGCCGTCCGGCGCGCCCATATATAAATACGGCCTGAGAGGTAGTGTGTACTTCACTTCGCATCCAGCTACTCTACGGTCCGCGTCAGTCAAACGACGGCTTAGCGGGGCCTCGGGTGACGTCGCAGTCAGGCTGCAACTACACGCGTGTTTTCGGTACAAACAGGAGTTGAACTAGCGGGGACTGTACACCTTCCTGAGAAGCTTAGATTTCGCGGAAGTAACTGTTTGTGTGCCTCCTGTAAGGTTAACAAAACCGCGTGGCAAGTGGCGGCTTTACTTTCCACTTCTGTGGCCAGCAATTAACTTTGATTATCAGAAGTCTGGGCGAAAGACCATTTAATGGGAGATCGCCTCTGAATCGCTCATACTGCTGTTCATGATAGAGATATTATTATTATCATCATCATCAGAAGTATTACTATGTTGTGCGTGTGAAAGTTTATCGAATAAATCTATCAATTAGAACTCAAAATCTTCATTTATAATCGTAGTTCCTGATCCGCTGGGTAAACAGAGAAAAGAAATATTTCTTTCGGTGGGCAATACAAGAATGTGGATTTGCAGACTGGAAACTATGGTCAGTATGTTCTCCATCGCTTTCTGGATGACCACAGAAATAGTTTTCAGGCTCTTGTAAAAGACGGCGCTGCCACCCCAGAAGCTATTGCAAATGGAGAAGTTGACACTGACAGGGGAGGCGAAAACGTTTGTGAGATATAATGTAGAGCTGAGACACACGCTGACATATGAGCAATTAAAGCAAAGTTTCCATCAACGCTATAAGAAGCAGAACAGTGCGAGATTTTCTGTGAGCACTTGAGTGGAATGTCATAGAAGCACAAGGAGTCAGTGGAGAGTTTCATTGATAGGATAAGGAAAGTCGATGTACATACACTACTGGCCATTAAAATTGCCACACCAAGAATAAATGCATATAATAAACGGGTATTCATTGAACAAATATCTTATACTAGAACTGACATGTGATTACATTTTCACGCAATTTGGGCGCATACATCCTAAGAAATCAGTACCCAGAGCAACCACCTCTGGCCGTAATAACGGCCTTGATACGCCTGGTCATTGAGTCAAACAGAGCTTGGATGTCGTGTACTGGTACAACTGCCCATTCAGCTTCAACACGATATCACAGCTCATCAAGAGTAGTGACTGGCGTCTTGTGACGAGCCAGTTGTTCGGTCACCATTGACCAGACGTTTTCAATTGGTGATACATCTGCATAACGTGCTGGCCAGGGCAACAGTCTAACATTTTCTGTATCCAGAAAAGCCAGTACAGGACCTCCAACATGCGGTCGGGCATTATCCTGCCCCATACCATCACGCCCGGTGATACGCCAGTATGGCGATGACGAATACACGCTTCCAATGTGCGTTCACCGCGATGTCGCCAGCACGGCGTTCCGTATTACCCTCCTGAACCCACCGATTCCATATTCTGCTAACAGAGGCAAGACTGCCATCCACAGTGAGAGAAGTTTGGTGTGTCTGGGCATCGACGGCTGATTTGTGGAAACAACGGGAGGAATAAGCAAGGGCGGAATAGTCAGGCATTAAACGCAAACTGGCGGCATTCCAATTAAATTTCAGTGTTAAAGGTACGTATGTATACAGAGGCGGAGTGTGAGGTAGTAGGATTTGTGAGGAGCAAGAAAGATAGATTTTTATTGGACGCAAGGATGCATGTGTCAGTGGTAAGTTTGCACCTTGTAGGTAGAAAACAGTTACACCCACCGCACTATAGTTTTCGTAGGGTGGTCGATACTGAGGTGACATCATGAGGTTCAACAGTTTTGAGTTTTCAGGTTTGGGCGGAACGATTTCAGAAGTGTGTGGAAGTGATGCTTAACTTAAGCGAAGGGTGCTGCGCAGTTTTGGATTAGACTTTCTGCTAAAGTGTTAGGCCTAAACTGACCTTTGGATACGTACGCTGGGACTCAGGGGGACAATTTTCCAGGTGGGGAAAGATTTTATCAGAGAAATACCGTCGCGAGCTTCGTCTGTCTTAATGGGTAAACCAGTTAAACCGCAGACAAAATCCCTAAGGCTTAAGTCGCATTATATAGTGCCTGAAGACACTGAAAAGCTACTTTGTGTGAGTGTGAGGGCAAAAATGCTTATTAGCATGTTATGTGTGGTAGTGCTACTACAGGAGAATGGTGAACTGGATATATCACGATGTCGTACATCAAGGTTTATTGTATAGCTACAGGATAGAGACAGTGAGAGCGTAGTACCCGTCAGTTTAGATGATCTCGGCATCATTAAGGTGAATCCACTCAAAGGATTGTTGGTAGCAAGTTTAGACGTTTTGGAGGAAGACGATTTGGAATAGATGACCATCCATCCAAAACCCAATCTTTACTGCTGCTTCCACATCGTTTCGGAAAGACAACACATCCTCAGCTGGTCTTCCAGAAAACAGAGTAATCAAACTAGCGCTCATCGGAGATGTGGAGACGGCCTTGCAGTCGTCTGCAAGTTGTAGCTCACGTCAGCGCCAACGACGCCTACTGTTGTGTTGGCAGAAGAGCCAACACCGTGTTACTAGTGGGGACCGAAATGCACGCGTTTTAGCTCACGCAGGCTGGCGTATGGAGGGAAGGACTCTACTGAGGTGAGGTCTGGAACATGACAAGGAATTAGAATTCAGAAAGCGGACTTAATTAGTTTGTTACTTAACTTTAATCCACTAATGATGAACGTCGCTCTTGACGGTACATGATTCACAATATTATCTGTTCAGAAGACATAGAGTAACTGAAAATGGCGCCTTGCTAGGTCGTAGCAAATGACGTAGCTGAAGGCTATGCTAAACTGTCGTCTCGGCAAATGAGAGCGCATGTAGACAGTGAACCATCGCTAGCAAAGTCGGCTGTCCAACTGGGGCTAGGCTACCACCTAGCAAGTGTGGTGTCTGGCGGTGACACCACACCTACCTCACGGGTTCTGAGGCGATCCTCAGTTCGTACAGGCGGCTGACGGAGGCAGTGAAGACTGCTGGCCTCACCCGCGGGGTGCAAGCAGAGCTCGCAATTTGCAGCATCGTTCTCAGAATTGATCAGGGTTCTTTGGTTTGGAGTCGAGTGGAGGGTCTCAACCAAAGGCTTCATAGACTCTGTAACGGTCTTGGCCGCAGATTTCTGGACCTGCGTTATCGTATGGGGTTTTGTGGGACTCCCCATGATAGGTCATGGGTGCAGTACACAAAGGAAGCAGCTACTCGGGTAGCAGAGTGCTTGTGGAGTGCATATGGGGGTTGTTTTTATACTAGGCGGTAGTTTGGGGTGCGCTGATGAACACTCGCCAGTCGGTTCACAGCAAGGGAAGTTAAACGGTGTTTAGAATAAAGCCACTTCGACTGTCATAATTTTACCAGTAAACTGTCGAAGTATTCGTAATCTAGTCCCCGATTTTACTGTCCTCCGAGAAAGTTCTCGGACTCAAATTGTTCTTGGGACTGAGAGCTGGCTGAAACTCGAGTGGAAAGCTCTGAGATATTTAGCGAGTCGTGGAACGTATATCGGAGGCAGTTGACAAAAATATTGTCTCTATCGAAATCGAAGTTGAGTGTGACAGTGAAGTCATCTGGTCGTGTATAACAGATGTAGGTGAAACTAAGTTAATTGTTGGATGTTTTTACCAGCCACCAGATTCCACTGTGGCAGTTCTAGAGTCATTCAAAGAAAGTTTACGGTCAATAGCGCGTAAATACATACCCAACTCATGCAATACTAGTCAGAGGCGACTTTAACCTGCCGAGTATAGACTGGGATGTCTATGGATTCATGGTGGGGGGGGGGGGGGGGGGAGATACAGAATGAAGGTGCTGCGAAATACTTTTCAAAATGTTTTTTGAAAATTGTTTTGAGCAGCTACCTCGGCAGCCCACATGCAATGGAAGTATCTTAGACCTAGTAGTTACAAAGAGGCCGGCCCTTACCGACAACGTCAGTACAGAAACAAGGATTCGCGATCATGGTGCCACTATAGCAACTGTGATTGCGAAAGTTAATAAGTCAATCAAGTAGGCTGGGGGAGTTGAAGATAATAAAACTAAAGCCGATGTTTTAAATTTCACGTTCAAGAAATTGTTCACGCAGGAAAAACGCACAAACATACCATCATTTGACCATAGCACAGGCTCCTGTATGAACGACATAGAAATAAGCATACCTGGCGTAGAGAAGCAACTTAAAGATTTGAAAACAAATCACCATGTCTGGATGAAATCCCAGTTCGATTTTACAAAGAGACCCTAGGGCACTGGTCCTTTAGCTAGCCTGCATTTATCGTGAATCTCTCGCCCAGCACAAAGTCCCAAGCGACTGGAAAAAAATTGCAGGTGACTCCAGTACCAGTATATAAGAAAGGCAAAAGAACTTACCCGCGAAATTACAGACCAATATCCCTAACTTCTGTTTGCTGCAGAATCCTTGAACACGTTCTCAGTTCGAACATAATAAACTTTCTTGAGGCTAAGCAGCTTACGTTCACGAATCAGCATGGTTTTAAAAGCATCGCTTGTGCGAAACTCAGGTTGCCCTTTTCTCACATGATATACTGAGAACTATGGATGAAGGGTGGCTCTGAGCACTATGGGACTTAACATCTGCGGTCATCAGTCCCCTAGAACTTAGAACTACTTAAACCTAACTAAACTAAGGACATCACACACATCAAGATTCGAACCTGCGACCGTAGCGGTCACGCGGTTCCAGATTGAAGCGCCTAGAACCGCACGGCCACACCAGCCGGCATGGATGAAGAGCAACAGGAAGATTCCATATTTATAGATTTCAGGAAAACATTTGATACGGTGCCCAATGCAGGCTGTTAACGAAGATACGAGTATATGGAATAAGTTCATTGACATCTGAGTGGCTCGAAGACTTGTTAAATAATAGAACCCAGTATGTTGTCCTCGATGGCAAGTGTTCATCAGAGACAAGGGTATCGTCAGGAGTGACTCAGGGGAGTGTTACAGGACTGCTGTTGTTCTCTTTATACATAAATGATTTGCCAGACGGGGTGGGCAATAGTTTGCGGTTGTTTGCTGATGATACCGTGGTGTAGAGTAAGGTGTCGAAGTTGAGTGACTGTAGGAGGATACAAGACATAAAAAATTTCTAGTTGGTGTGATAATTGGCAGATAGCCCTAAATGTGGAAAAATGTAGGTTAATGCGGATGAATACGAAGAATAAAGCTGTAATGTTCGGATACAGTGTTACTAGCCTCCAGCTTGACACAGTCAAGTCGTTTGAATATCTGGTTGTTACGCTGCAAAGCGATATGAGATGGAACGAGCATGTGACAACTGTAGTGGGGAAGGCAAATGGTCGACTTCAGTTTAATGGGAAAATTTTAGGAAAGAGTGGTTCATTTGCAAAGGAGACCGCATATAGGGCGCTATTGAGTGCTGTTCGAGTCTTTTGGGATCCGTACCAGGTCAGAATGAAGAGAATGAAGGAAGACCTCGAAGCAATTCAGTGCAGGACTGCTCAATTTGTTACCAGTAGGTTCCCATAAATCGCAAGTGTTACGGAGATGCTTCGGGAACTCAAATGGGAATCCCTGGTGCTAAGGCGGCGCTCTTTTCGGGAAACACTATTAAGAAAATTTAGGAAACCTGCATTTGAAGCTGACTGCCGAACGATTCTACTGCCGCCAACATACATCACGCGTGAGGACCATGAAGATAAGATACTAGAAATTAGGGCTCATATGGAGGTGTACAGATAGTCGTTTTTGTCTCGCTGTAGTTGTGAGCGGGAAAGGAAGGCAAATTACAAGCTGTGGTACAGGGTACCCTCCGCCACGCACCGTACGGTGGCTTGCTGAGTACCTGTGTAGACATAGAGACAGCAGAGTCGGACGAATTATTACTGGAATTCGAGGGTTTATTTGATCTACTTGGCCCACTACCAATGACACCTATAACACTACTTAGAATTCTGATATGGAATGAAGCACCTGGATACTGAAAACAGTATTGCATACATCGGTATTTACAAGCAATTATGAAGGACTTCACTAACCAACAATTGAACAATGGCATAATAAAGGGGTGGGGGGCAGCTGCAGTTGTCGCACCGAAAACAAAAAAAAGCATAGGTTTTTTCCAACTATTGACACCTGATTAGTAAAACAATAACAGATGCATACTTGTTACAGTTGAAAACTTGGGGCAGTGCCAGTAATTGTAAGGAATAAGTTCCATCAATTGGAAGCAGTTCCAGAAGACTGGCAAAAGACCGCGTTTTCAGGTCCTTGGGCTCATTATCACTATCGGAAAATGCCATTTGAGTTAAAAATTGCACCAGCCACGTTTCAACAGTTCTTGGACGGAGCATAGAGGGGTGAAAACTCAGCAGTGTATAGTGTTCCTTGAAGATATAATTGTGTTTTCAAGGGATAGGAAAGAGGATATACAGCAGCTAAGGACGTTTATGTTGAGCGTGGAGAAACGTCCTTTTGCCATGGAGAAGCGAGTCATTTGGTACATGTGACTAATAGAGAGAGGATACAGATGGACCGAAGATGAATAAAGGCAGTGTGGGATTTTCTGACACCTCAGTCAAGCAAGGAGCTGCAATTATTCCACAGGTTGGCCAATTCTTATAGAAAATTCATGAGGAGGTTTGCAAATATTGTTCAGCAATTACTGGAAAGCGTGTGAAATTCCAGTGGGCAGTGGAGTTACGTTGAAAGCTGAAAAAGTTTTGACTTAAAGTCTTGTATTGATCTGTCTGGATTATGAGAAGTAGTTTCACTTTCTTGTGACACTTCCAACCAGGTACTGGGGTGTGTTTTAAGTCAAGTAATAAGTCATAATGAGCATCCTGTGGCTCATTGCAGTGGATAAAGACTGATACTAATTACTCCAAAATGGAAAAGGAGATATTGCGTTTACCATACAGGGTTACATCTTTTAGATGATATCTGCATTGCAAGAAATTCAGGGTAGTAACTGATAACACAGCACCTAAGTGGTTGTTAGGGTTGAAGGATGCTTTGAGCAGATTCATGAGGTGAGCATTGTGACTTCGAAGTGAGTCATAAACCAGGCAGGAAGCATAGGAATGCAGACAGTCTGAGCAGAGCAGTTACAGTAGAGTGGGCACGAGGTCACAGCTTGCAGAGTGGCAGAGAGTGCAAGTTGCTGATGTGGGCTGCAAGCTGTGTACAATGCAGCCATAGTGCATTGTGCATGATTGGTTTTTTACTAGGGTCAACTAAGCTGAGACTGTGCACAGTAGCTGAGCTGAGACAATAGGCATTTATGGAAGTACACAATTGTGTGCTACCTGGTCACACTGGCCTTAGGGTGACAGATCAAAGATGGCAGAGCATTAGTGGTAGAGGACAGGGAAGAAGGAGATACGACAGTATGTGAATAATTGCGTACCATATGTACAGCGAGAGGATCTGAGCCATCAGCAAGCACTACTACAAAGATTACTGGAGGCAACCAAGCTTTTTCTGATGACAGGAATGGATAATATGGGACCTTTTAACCAGATGCTAACAGGAAACAGTTACATTCTATTATTGATTATTTCTCACAATACTTACCAATAGTCGCCATTCCAAATCAGTAAGCAACAACAGAATTGCAGGCTATGATTGAAAACTGGTTGTTGAAGGTTGGTGTCCCTGAAATGCTAATCACAGACCAAGGTATTAACTTGAAGTTGGTTTTGATGAAGTACTTATTTCGTCTATTAAGGGTTCAGGAACACATGATTAGCTGTCAATGGCCACCATAATGATTGGGGTCTTTATTAATCTTTTTATGTTATTTCCCCCCCCCCCCCCCCATGAACCATGGACCTTGCCGTTGGTGGGGAGGCTTGCGTGCCTCAGCGATACAGATGGCCGTACCGTAGGTGCAACCACAACGGAGGGGTATCTGTTGAGAGTCCAGACAAACGTGTGATTCCTGAAGAGGGGCAGCAGCCTTTTCAGTAGTTGCAGGGGCAACAGTCTGGATGATTGACTGATCTGGCCTTGCAACATTAACCAAAACGGCGTTGCTGTGCTGGTACTGCAAACGGCTGAAAGCAAGGGGAAACTACAGCCGTAATTTTTCCCGAGGACATGCAGCTTTACTGTATGTTTAAATGATGATGGCATCCTCTTGGGTAAAATATTCCGGAGGTAAAATAGTCCCCCATTCGGATCTCCAGGTGGGGACTACTCAGGAGGATGTCGTTATCAGGAGAAAGAAAACTGGCGTTCTACGGATCGGAGCGTGGAATGTCAGATCCCTTAATCGGGCAGGTAGGTTAGAAAATTTAAAAAGGGAAGTGGATAGGTTAAAGTTAGATATAGTGGGAATTAGTGAAGTTCGGTGGCAGGAGGAACAAGACTTCTGGTCAGGTGATTACAGGGTTATAAACACAAAATCAAATAGGGGTTATGCAGGAGTAGGTTTAATAATGAATAGGAAAATAGGAATGCAGGTAAGCTACTACAAACAGCATAGTGAACGCATTATTGTGGCCAAGATAGATACGAAGCCCACACCTACTACAGTAGTACAAGTTTATATGCCAACTAGCTCTGCAGATGACGAAGAAATTGAAGAAATGTACGATGAAATAAAAGAAATTATTCAGATAGTGAAGGGAGACGAAAATTTAATAGTAATGGGTGACTGGAATTCGAGTGTAGGAAAAGGGAGAGAAGGAAACATAGTAGGTGAATATGGATTGGGGCTAAGAAATGAAAGAGGAAGCCGCCTAGTAGAATTTTGTACAGAGCACAACTTAGTCATAGGTAACACTTGGTTTAAGAATCATGAAAGAAGGTTGTATACGTGGAAGAACCCTGGAGATACTAAAAGGTATCAGATAGATTATATAATGATAAGACAGAGATTTAGGAACCAGGTTTTAAGTTGTAAGACGTTTCCAGGGGCAGATGTGGACTCTGACCACAATCTATTGGTTATGACCTGTAGATTAAAACTGAAGAAACTGCAAAAATGTGGGAAATTAAGGAGATGGGACCTGGATAAACTGAAAGAACCAGAGGTTGTACAGAGTTTCAGGGAGAGCATAAGGGAACAATTGACAGGAATAGGGGAAAGAAATACAGTAGAAGAAGAATGGGTAGCTCTGATGGATGAAGTAGTGAAGGCAGCAGAGGACAAAGTAGGTAAAAAGACGAGGGCTGCTAGAAATCCTTGGGTAACAGAAGAAATATTGAATTTAATTGATGAAAGGAGAAAATATAAAAATGCAGTAAATGAAGCAGGCAAAAAGGAATACAAACGTCTCAAAAATGAGATCGACAGGAAGTGCAAAATGGCTAAACAGGGATGGCTAGAGGACAAATGTAAGGATGTAGAGGCTTATCTCACTAGGGGTAAGAGAGATACTGCCTACAGGAAAATTAAAGAGACCTTTGGAGAGAAGAGAACCACGTGTATGAATATCAAGAGCTCAGATGGCAACCCAGTTCTAAGCAAAGAAGGGAAGGCAGAAAGGTGGAAGGAGTATATAGAAGGTTTATACAAGGGTGATGTACTTGAGGACAATATTATGGAAATGGAAGAGGATGTAGATGAAGACGAAAGGTGATACGATACTGCGTGAAGAGTTTGACAGAGCACTGAAAGACCTGAGTCGAAACAAGGCCCCCGGAGTAGACAACATTCCATTAGAACTACTGACGGCCTTGGGAGAGCCAGTCATGACAAAACTCTACCAGCTGGTGAGCAAGATGTATCAGACAGGCGAAATACCCTCAGACTTCAAGAAGAATATAATAATTCCAATCCCAAAGAAAGCAGGTGCTGACAGATGTGAAAATTACCGAACTATCAGTTTAATAAGTCACAGCTGCAAAATACTAACGCGAATTCTTTACAGACGAATAGAAAAACTGGTAGATGCGGACCTCGGGGAGGATCAGTTTGGATTCCGTCGAAATGTTGGAACACGTGAGGCAATACTGACCTTACGACTTATCTTAGAAGAAAGATTAAGAAAAGGCAAACCTACGTTTCTAGCATTTGTAGACTTAGAGAAAGCTTTTGACAATGTTGACTGGAATACTCTTTTTCAAATTCTAAAGGTGGCAGGGGTAAAATACAGGGAGCGAAAGGCTATTTACAATTTGTACAGAAACCAGATGGCAGTCATAAGAGTCGAGGGGCAGGAAAGGGAAGCAGTGGTTGGGAAAGGAGTGAGACAGGGTTGTAGCCTCTCCCCGATGTTATTCAATCTGTATATTGAGCAAGCAGTAAAGGAAACAAAAGAAAAATTTGGAGTAGGTATTAAAATTCATGGAGACGAAGTAAAAACTTTGAGGTTCGCCGATGACATTGTAATTCTGTCAGAGACGGCAAAGGATTTGGAAGAGCAGTTGAACGGAATGGACAGTGTCTTGAAAGGAGGATATAAGATGAACATCAACAAAAGCAAAACGAGGATAATGGAATGTAGTCAAATTAAATCGGGTGATGCTGAGGGAATTAGATTAGGAAATGAGACACTTAAAGTAGTAAAGGAGTTTTGCTATTTAGGAAGTAAAATAACTGATGATGGTCGAAGTAGAGAGGATATAAAATGTAGACTGGCAATGGCAAGGAAAGCGTTTCTGAAGAAGAGAAATTTGTTAACATCGAATATAGATTTAAGTATCAGGAAGTCATTTCTGAAAATATTTGTTTGGAGTGTAGCCATGTATGGAAGTGAAACATGGGCGATAACTAGTTTGGACAAGAAGAGAATAGAAGCTTTCGAAGTGTGGTGCTACAGAAGAATACTAAAGATAAGATGGATAGATCACGTAACTAATGAGGAGGTATTGAATAGGATTGGGGAGAAGAGAAGTTTGTGGCACAACTTGACTAGAAGAAGGGATCGGTTGGTAGGACATGTTTTGAGGCGTCAGGGGATCGCAAATTTAGCGTTGGAGGGCAGTGTGGAGGGTAAAAATCGTAGAGGGAGACCGAGAGATGAGTACACTAAGCAGATTCAGAAGGATGTAGGTTGCAGTAGGTACTGGGAGATGAAGAAGCTTGCACAGGATAGAGTAGCATGGAGAGCTGCATCAAACCAGTCTCAGGACTGAAGACCACAACAACAACAACATGTTATTTTCAGACAATACTGACAAACTGTGCTTTGCAGCGCCAGACCTGAAGACGTTCTGCAGCGCAGATTGAAACTGTTTGTAGGTAAGTAAAAAGTTGTGATCTAGATGGTGTTTGTTTATTTATTTTAACAAAATAGTGACAGTTCCTAAGAAATAGCGTCAGTTATGAAATAGATACCGTTTGTCATAGTGGTGTCCAATTCCCAAGTGCACAGCAGAAATGGGCTTTCTCCATATGAGGCAATGTGTGGAAGAAATATGCCTTCACTTTTTGATGTATCAGTCCAAAAACTGACAGACAGGTCAGAATTTTGCAGAGACATTGAAGGAAGTATTGGACCAAGTACAGAGGGTGAACACCACAAACCTGAAGCATCGGGAAGAGGGGGAGAAATGAGTGGGAAATTTGCCAGAGTATAGAGCACGACTGTCAAGTCCATAATCCCAAACAGTAAGACAAGGCAGTTTATCTGATAGTACCAAGGACCATATCAGGTCACTGAGATGATGTCACCATTAAACGTTAAGATAAAATTTGGAAATTTGTGGTAAGGACTATGGGACCAAACTGCTGAGGTCCTCGGTCCCTAGGCTTACGCACTACTTAATCTAACTTACTCTAAGGACAACACAGACACCCATGCCTGAGGGAGGATTCAAACCTCTAACTGTTGGGGGGGGGGGGGGGGGGGGAGCCGTGCGAACCGTGACAAGATGCCTCCTCAGACCGCACAGCTACCCCATATGGCTAAACGTTAAGATACAATTGATAACTCGAACGACTACAGTTCACATCACACAATTAAGATTTTTCAAGATACTCAGGATTCACTGTCACAGGTATCAGCACTGACCACTAAGAAAACAGCGGAGAAAAATAGGCTGGCCACGGAGGCCGAGCAGTTCTAGGCGCTTCAGTCCGGAACTGGGCGACTGCTACGGTCGCAGGTGCGAATCCTGCCTCGGGCATGGATGTGTGTGATGTCCTTAGGTTGGTTAGGTTTAAGTAGTTCTAAGTTCTAGGGGACTGATGATCTCCGATGTTAAGTCCCATAGTTCTCAGAACCATTAGAACCATTTTTTTGAGAAAAATAGGGAGACTGGAGAATTTGAGGATTTTGTGCCATATGCACATAAGATACCGTATAGGTTAAGAACGCGAAAGTGAAAATGAGGGATGTGGCGTATCATGATATTATGATTAATTAAGGTAGCGTGTAAGATTATTTTAGGGCTGTAAAGCTAATTAAGATGTTATTAAAGTGCAGGTAGGGAGGAGAGCATGTAACTGCTTCACTGTATTTCTTTGGGAGAAAAACTATTTGAGGAAACCTCTTCTTGCTGTAATTATTGTTGTTTTACATCAGGGATATAGTCACGTTTAAAGGGCATTCACTCGAGGGATTGTATTTGGGGCTATCAGGTCTTTCAAAAGTGGGAGGTTGCTGTACGTCAGAGATGAGGATCAGGGGTGTCCTAGTCCTGGTAGCGCTACATCTCTTCACTGAGGTTTGAGTAGGAGATTGCAGGACCAGCAATTGGAAAATGGAGTGCTATTCACCAGGCTAGAAGACATTATTCTCAGCAGTCACCAATGTGCGCTAAGGTTGATACATACATGGGAACTAAGGTGTAGGTGTTGGAGAACACTTTTTCGAAATTACATCAGCAGGCAGAGGGGAACGGAGTGTCTGGTGAAGTATATGGCGGATACTGCAGATTTCATATGTCCTATGAGTGATTATGGGGGCAACTGCAGCAAGTAGTCGAGGTAGTACTGTGAATGTTGTGTCGGTGCAAGAGGGGATGATTGAATGCTGGGGAATATATTGAAACCTATATTCAGGACTGCCGACGACAATGATGTCCAAGAGCTAAATGACACCATGGAAAGAATAACAAAACGCTACGAGAATGATGCACTACGTAGTTGTCTAATTGGGAGAAGGGGCGATAAAAAAATTCTCGCTCATTACAGAAGCTGATAGCAGAGCTAGCATAATATGCAAGCACTGGGCTCATACAGACCCGGCAGGATTCATTGGCTATGAGGGAAGCAGTCATAATGCTTTTACTGCTATAAGCTGACAGCATGTTGCATGTTCAGTTAGTGTTTCAGGAAGCGGTACACCATATAATGCATGTATAAGTGGGCTCAGAGCAATACCTCATGAGCTGTCAAAGGTTCAGAAGGGGTTACGACTGGAGTTGGAACTAATCTCTGTGCCAAGTAAAGAAAATCAACCACAGCATTACCATGTAGTTGCAGCAGAAATTAGGATCTGTGTGCTAGTTCAGTCCCCAGTTGCAAACTAAGACACACAGTACGAATGTTTTACCATCCACCCTTACTGAGCAAAGAGTGGAGCCCTAGGGAAGTACCTGCAGGTAAAGTCAAGAGAGTTAATTCTAATTTCTGACGGGGGAAGGTGCTCTAAATGTCAACGGAAGAACTCCATCACTGTCAGAGGATATGGATTGCAATATGCTTGACCCGGATGGTCTAGAGTGGGAAGGACACATGTCAGATTCAGCTTCTCTTAGGCAAGACAGATGTCCAAGGAGGACGATGGTACATCCTAGAGTCACAACCATATTTCCAGCGAATGGGTCTACATTGGATGTACTACATGTAATATGTGTTACTAGTGGTAGCAAATTACTATGAGACTTGGAAGGGAGATGCGACTGGCACTGCATGGCAGCGGGTTGTTGATCAAGGGGGCGACTTGTGACATAACGGAGCCAACTTTCCACCTTCTTGCCACTGTTACAAGGATGATTAGGATGAACGTAACTCAGCCATTGTCCCACCAGGCGTATAAATCGTTGGAGATACTCCAAGCACGATGTGATCTTATTCAATAATATTCTGAAACCCAACCTCATCGCCGGCCGGAGTGGCCGAGCTGTTCTAGGTGCTACAGTCTGGAGCCGCGCGACCGCTACAGTTGCAGGTTCCAATCCTGCCTCGGGCATGGATGTGTGTGATGTCCTTAGTTAGGTTTAAGTAGTTCTAAGTTCTAGGGGACTGATGACTTCAGAAGTTAAGTCCCATAGCTCTCAGAGCCATTTGAACCATTTCCTCTCCCTGAACTAACTCACTGTAACTGAGAAGAGACGTGTTTGTGCAGAACAGATGCTTCAGAACGTGCAGTAATACGAGCATAACCAGCGTCGTACGGCGGTGATCGTGAGTGTTATGATATCTGGCACCATAATAGAGCTGACTCTGTTCTGTGCAGCCTCCAGTGATCTCACGCAGAGAACCGTCCACCACTGTGACCGCCCTGTCCACCAGATACCAGTAGACTTGACTACCTGTCATGCAGAAGATACAACTAAATGAAAAGAATAAGAAGGCCAGGGGCATTGTAAAGAGATAAGAAAATTTTTCAATTATTATTCTTTGTTTATTTTATAGTTGTTGGCAGTGGCGTTAGAGGGTTCAGTATTTCACATGAACATTTGCTGTGGTTAATGGCAACGTTGAGAAAATTTAGAAAACCCGTATTTGAAACTGACTGCAGAACGATTCTGATGGCGGTAATGTACACTTCATGTAAGGATAACGCGATAAGAGAAATTAGGATTCATATGAAGGCATGTAGATAGTCTTTTCCTTGTCGCTCTATTCTGAATAGACCAGGAAAGGTAATGGCTACTAGTGGTACAAAGTACCATGTGCCATGCATCATGGCTAGCGGAATATGAATATATATGTAGATGTAGAATATGTTTTTAATGACATATTGAATAATCGGGTCTACTGCCGGATGTTTGTGTCGCTCTGGCACAATATTTCGCCCACGTAACTCGTTGCTTTCTTCAGGTGCTACCTGAGACTGCCGTGTTGGAGATTTTTTTTTCTTTATTGTGATTTCATTCCCCTGTCCCATATGGACAGGGGAGGGCTGTCAGCGGCACAATCCGCCGCTCTTCAGCTGAGTGACACTACAACTAAAACAAGAATAAAATGATACATACGCAAGGAAATAAAAAAGGGGAACATAACACAGAGCAAGGGGAGAAATGGAGGTAAAATATACTCTGACACAGAGACGTTCATGGGGGACAGTTAAAACAAGTCACCTGAAAGTTAAAAAAACACAATTGGCGATTATTAAAACACAGATAAGACACAGAATGCGCAGGCACAGGTTAAAAGTCGGCCACAGTAGTAAAAACTCTCCGGAACAACACACTTAAAACCCACTTGGAGCACACACGGCGAACAATAAAACTGCCAGGTGGGACCTGCTGAGGGAAAAGGTCAGAGAGTATGGAAAAGGAGGGGAGAGCAAGGGGCAGCTGGAGAAGCGGCGGGATGAAGAGAGGAGGGGCATCAATGGGTTCACAAAGCGAAAGCGGCAGGAGACATGTGGGGCGGAAGAGGAAGAGGGAAGACAGGGCAGGAGGGAGCGCAGAGACACTGGAAGGAGGCACAAGAGATGGAGGTGGAGTAGGAGGGGGAAGCCGCTCAGGAGGAGGGAGGGGGAGGAAGGGGAGCCCAGAGGAGGAGGCAGGAAGAAGGGGTTAGAGTTGGTAGGAAGGGTAGTTGTCAGGGCGAAGCTCATCATCCGGGAGGGGTAGATGGTGAAAGTTGTGTTGGGCAAGGAGATGGAGGGTGTGGAGATGGAGAGAGGGTGGGACACAATGGTAAAGGTGAGGCAACTGGTTGGGGGTTGAGAGGATGGGAGAAACCAGGGGCTGAGGGGGATCAAGGCGGCGGACAATATAGAGTGTGCGGATGTGTTCAAGGAAAAGGAGAAGGTGGGGGAAGGGGATGAGGTCGTAGAGGATGCGCGTCGCGGACGGAAGTTGGATGCGGAAGGCGAGGTGGAGCGCATGGCGTTGGAGGGCTTGATAGAACCGGGGAGGGGCGGAACCATGTTGGAGGATTTTGTCCAGTATTTATGCCCAGAGGCCGCTGGGTGCTCTCTTTGCCGTCCGCGCCCGCCTGGCGCTGCTTGTAACGTGTTGTCTCTTCCCAGTGTTCCCTCGGACGTCCGCGCCCGACTTGGGCGCCATCTGTGGCAGCTCTCTGAGGGCTGTCCTGTGTCGGGCGTTCCGTTCGCGGTCCGCGCCCGCCAGGTGCTGCTGCTGCATATTATGATTATGCCTCTAAACCTGCAATAGTTTGTCGGTTCCTTAACAAAACGGAGAAAATGGCTCTGAGCGCTATGGGACTTAACATCTGAGGTCATCAGTCCCCTAGAACTTAGAACTACTTAAACCTAACTAACCTAAGGACATCACACACATCCATGCCCGAGGCAGTATTCGAACCTGCGACCGTAGCAGTCGCGCGGTTCCAGACTGTAGCGCCTAGAACCGCGCGGCCACTCCGGCGCCCTTCACGAATTTAGGAACGTATCTGTGCAGGATGTGAAATGTACACATGTGCAATCAATCGTTCTCGGAAACCTGCATAGTTGCGATGTAATCGAATACGGTGAGGTTAGCGGAGTTTAATTTCGTAGCAAGTCACTAAGGGCACGCACTATGGTACAGTGCATGAATGTAGTCTGGGTAATTAGTGCTCCATTTTAAACAAAGCTAGTTTTTCGCACATCTGATATCATGTCTACTGAAATGTGTGTCGTCCAGTGATATAATTTTGCAGATACATTAAGTGACGTATATGCATAGAAACTGACTGCAAATTGTGTTACGAATAAAATTTGTAGTAAAGAAGAGTAAATTAAAAGTCACGCGTCATGTTGGAGTTTTCTCGCGCTTCATTTTAAACAAAAGATGGGTTTTCACGCATCTAAATTTTTATGACGCCATATCTCCTCAAGAATGTCTCGTAGAATGATACAGTTTTTCTCCCACCCCTTCTCCCACGTTCACTGCTGCCAGTGTCCTGAGTTTAACCCTGCATACCTGTAATGTGTCTTTATTTTTCTACTTTTCTTGTATTAATAAAAACTTCGCTTCTTATCATTACTACTGATTTCCACTTAGTGTCATAGTTACTTCAAGATGTACACTCCTGGAAATTGAAATAAGAACACCGTGAATTCATTGTCCCAGGAAGGGGAAACTTTATTGACACATTCCTGGGGTCAGATACATCACATGATCACACTGACAGAACCACAGGCACATAGACACAGGCAACAGAGCATGCACAATGTCGGCACTAGTGCAGTGTATATCCACCTTTCGCATCAATGCAGGCTGCTATTCTCCCATGGAGACGATCGTAGAGATGCTGGATGTAGTCCTGTGGAACGGCTTGCCATGCCATTTCCACCTGGCGCCTCAGTTGGACCAGCGTTCGTGCTGGACGTGCAGACCGCGTGAGACGACGCTTCATCCAGTCTCAAACATGCTCAATGGGGGACAGATCCGGAGATCTTGCTGGCCAGGGTAGCTGACTTACACCTTCTAGAGCACGTTGGGTGGCACGGGATACATGCGGACGTGCATTGTCCTGTTGGAACAGCAAGTTCCCTTGCCGGTCTAGGAATGGTAGAACGATGGGTTCGATGACGGTTTGGATGTACCGTGCACTATTCAGTGTCCCCTCTACGATCACCAGAGGTGTACGGCCAGTGTAGGAGATCGCTCCCCACACCACGATGCCGGGTGTTGGCCCTGTGTGCCTCGGTTGTATGCAGTCCTGATTGTGGCGCTCACCTGCACGGCGCCAAACACGCATACGACCATCATTGGCACCAAGGCAGAAGCGACTCTCATCGCTGAAGACGACACGTCTCCATTCGTCCCTTCATGCACGCCTGTCGCTACACCACTGGAGGCGGGCTGCACGATGTTGGGGCGTGAGCGGAAGACGGCCTAACGGTATGCGGGACCGTAGCCCAGCTTCATGGAGACGGTTGCGAATGGTCCTCGCCGATACCCCAGGAGCAACAGTGTCCCTAATTTGCTGGGAAGCGGCGGTGCGGTCCCCTACGGCACTGCGTAGGATCCTACGGTCTTGGCGGGCATCCTTGCGTCGCTGCGGTCCGGTCCCAGGTCGACGGGCACGTGCACCTTCCGCCGACCACTGGCGACAACATCGATGTACTGTGGAGACCTCACGCCCCACGTGTTGAGCAATTCGGCGGTACGTCCACCCGGCCTCTCGCATGCCCACTATACGCCCTCGCTCAAAGTCCGTCAACTTCACATACGGTTCACGTCCACGCTGTCGCGGCATGCTACCAGTGTTAAAGACTGCGATGAAGCTCCGTATGCCACGGCAAACTGGCTGACACTGACGGCGGCGGTGCACAAATGCTGCGCAGCTAGCGCCATTCGACGGCCAACACCGCGGTTCCTGGTGTGTCCGCTGTGCCGTGCGTGTGATCATTGCTTGTACAGCCCTCTCGCAGTGTCCGGAGCAAGTATGGTGGATCTGACACACCGGTGTCAATGTGTTCTTTTTTCCATTTCCAGGAGTGTATACAACATATAAAGACAGAAACGAATTACAAACAGTGGATGCGAGCAGACATTAATTTACCTCCACACGCAAAGTTGAAAATTTGTGTCAGAACAGGATTCTAACGCGTGTCTGCTGCTTACTAGGAAGAAATGCTGAGTTCTACACACAGTGGTCATTGCAAGTAGCTTCATTGCTGATGCACACCAGACCCGAAATATTATGGGACTCGGCGAAATTCGGTGAGTAATTTAGATAAAGGGCAAGAGGCTCTAAATTAGAAGTGTGTGCGTAAGTTGAGAATTTGGGTCTGGCGGGAGCCGTGCTGTGGTAGTCCGTGCAGTTGCGATGACCACTGTGCCCGGATGGCGCAGCGGTCAGCGCTTCTGCCTAGTAAGCAGGAGACCTGGATTCGAATGCCAGAACGGCACAAATTTTCAGCTTTCCCAATTGAGTGAAATCAATGCCTGCTGGCAGTCAATGTCTATAATTCCTTTGTCTCTTAATTCATAGTGGCTTCTGAATCAAAATGACATCACTTATATATAGACTATAAAGAGCCGTAGTTAGCGCCAGAAGTGATAACTGGCACTTTCACATAGGCAGACCGCTATCTGCAACGAGTGCAGCTTGAAGTTGACGCCATAATGACAATAATGAAAACTGTTAGCATTGACAATTAAGTTAGCTTTCAGACACGTAACACTTAAGGTTTAAGGCTAAGATTAACTAATTTTGCAAATTTACACAATTTTTGGTAGAATATTACCTCATGTGCCGTCATGCGCGACGGCATCATGGAATTTATACTCATCATAGAAATGGCAGTTCGATAGCTTGGACTTCAACAGCATTCGCTCATATGCCCAAAACATCTACACGTGGCGCTCTAAAATTCCCCTTACGAACTTCTAGGACTTGTAGAGGGGACTGAGTAGTCAATACTTTGAACTGGAACCCATATCCAGAAACGGGGCAGCCATTTGAAAACGTGACGTGTTTGCAGGGTAGGTATGCAAAAGGGTACTCATGATGGAGGATGCTTATGATATCTGTCTTATTTCTCTGACCTGGTTCTAGTCTCATTCACGTGTTTGTGAGTGTTAGAACAATATGGTCGCGTACACGTTTGCAGAATACATCAACATGCACCGTCAGTATGGCGAAGCTCACAGTAATGGAAGAACTGCTCTTCGCCTTTATCAACATCGTTATCCACGACGTCCGACTCAATCGCGTCCCCCTTTCACCACCATTACGCAACGGCTGCGAGAAACGGGTACCTTCACCGTCAGCAGGCGTGACAGTGGTGCTCCAAAGGAGACGCTTCACACTCATATTGGAAGAGAACGCACTGTATCGCGTTGAAGAGATCTCACCAACGGGTACACGAGCGTGTAATGTATGCTGCTCGCAGCACTGTGTGGTATGTTTTGCATGACCAGCAGTTACATTCATACCATCTATAAAGCACACAGTCACTAATGGCAGCCGATTTTACACAACCCGTTGAATTCTGTACGCAGTTTCTGCACCGCTTTATCAACGAGCCCCTAGTATCTCCTCGGGGCGTTTTCTACACAGATTGTAAATTTATTAAGGATTGTGTTTTAAATTCCCGAAACACCCATGTCTAGGCGTACGAAACCCCACATGCCAGCCTGTCCAGGGATTACAACACAGATTTGGTATCGACGTGCGGGCGGATATTCTGGATGTGATTGGCCCGTACATGCTTTTACCCAAGCTCTCGGGTCCATCTACTTGACCTTCCTACAACAAGTATTGGGCGCGTTGTAGGATGCTGTGCCACTGAACGTCCTTCAAGACATGTGGTTTGAGCATCGTGGCTCGTCCGTTCACTTTTCACGTCATGTTCGGGAACATCTGGACTAACGATACGGACAAAGATCAGTAGGTCCAGGTGGTCCAATCGCATGGCCTCTGCGATCATGTGATTTGACTCCATTGGACTTTTTCCTCTGGGGGCGAATGAAGAGATGGGTTTATGAGACTCCTGTAGAGATTGAAGAAGAGCTGGTGGCACGAGCTGTGATCGATGCAGGACAGATTGTAGACACACCAGGTGTGATAGAGCGTGAGTACCACAACATCATTCGTAGGTACAATGTATGCACCGAACTTGGTGGTCGCTACAACAAACCTTACTTCAGAATGCTAACCCTCGTTTGAAAAGGATAAAAACATATTAAGTTTAACGATAAACAATAGTGTTTGTGAGACAAGTATCATTTTTATTTCTTTGGTTATCAATGACAGGAACTCTAAGACAAATGATGTACTAGGCCACACCTAATAAATTACTTTTAAAAGTGGTCGCGTTACCAACACGTTTTCAAATGGTTGTAGCACGGAAACGGTAGGTTTATGGACATGGATTCCAATTCAAAATATTATCTACTCAGTCCTCTCTACGAGTCCTAGATGTTTGTAAGGGTCATTTTAGAGCACCCCCTATAGGAAGCAGAAACGAAACCCTCGATTATCTGGGTAAGTGGTGTGGAGAAGAATGTAGCAGAATACCCCGTGCGAGTGGGCCTCCGAAGGCCGAAAGGTAGCGACCGACCGCCGTGTCACCCTCAGACGATAGGCGTCACTTGATGCGAATATGGAGGGGCATATGGTCAGCACACCGCTCTGCAGGCCGTTGTCAGCTTACGTGACCGGAGCCGCTTCTTTTCCATCAACAGCTCCTCAAATGATCTTACAAGGGCTTAGTGCACCCCGTTTGTGAACAGCGATCGGCAGGCCCGGACGGTCACCCACCCAAAGGTTAGCCAAGCCTGACAGCGCTTAATTTCGGTGATCTGACGGGAACCGATGTTACCACTCCGGCAAGGCCGTTGGTCTAGCAGAAATACGGATTACATTAAAACATCCTGCAATCAATAGGGATGTCTGGTATTTACCTCTTACCAAATAATGTAATATACTGTATCTACAGCATCAGAATACTCGATATGACATGGAGCCAAAGTATGACACAAGCAACAGTGTTAGTAGGTTGGGGTGGGGGAGCTGCAGCCCTTTACTGCTGGAGCGAGACAGAATCTTCGGGTATATGTTTAGCTTTTATTGTTTATGGAAGCTAAAGGCTCGTTATAAAACGCCTGTAGAGAATATAAAATTACTATGTACGAAGCATTGATATAAAATAACTGAGATATCCGACAAGAATTAAAAATTCAGAGTATTACTGAAAGAATGAAGCAATAACAGAGACATAGAAAGGAACATGTAAATCGAATGACGTCAGGAGAATCACTAAAACCGTAAGTCACTATTTACCAAAAGGCAAACGATCCTTGGAAGACGCAAGACTAGGTATCTAGACAAACTGAGAAGATACGAAGCGGTACAAAGTGCCTGCTCTGATGCTGACGATGAAGCCATAACTTATCAATATTCTGATAATTTAATGAGGCCTATTTAGTTTAAAAAGTAACTGATAACGTATTTGAAATTTATGAGCCTGTTTAGTGCCTAATAAATGTTGCTTAGGCTTCTCTGGTGCAGCCTTTGTTGTATCGCTCTAAATTAAAAATATTTAGTTGGACCGCGTGCTCATCACCTTCAATGATAACGAGGGCTGTTAGCAGGAGGCAGAAAAGCTTCTGCCCACAAATCAGCACCGTTTTAGAAAGGATCGCTCGTGTGAAACTTTTCTCACATGATATTCTGCGAACTATGGATGAAGGGCAACAGGCACATTCCACATTCGTAGATTTCCTCAAAGTGTTCGATACGGTGCCCCACTGCAGACTGTTAAGGAAGGAGCGAACATACGGAATAGTTTCACAGGTATGTGAGTGTCTCGAAGAGTTCTTAAGGAATAGGAGCCATTTCATTCTCCTCGACGACGAGTGTTTATCAGAGGCAGCGGTGTCCAAAGGAAGTGTGACAGGACCACTACTGTTGTCTACATACTGTACATGAACGATTCGAAGGATAGGGTGCGCAACAATCTGCAGCTGTTTACTCAAGATGCTGAGCTGTAGTGGACTGTGTCGTCATTAAGTGACTGTAGAAGGATACACACGACTTAAACAAAGTTTATAGGCGCTGTGGTGAATGGCGGCTTGCTCTAACTGTAGAAAAATAAGTTGATGCAGATGAGTAGGAAAAATAATTCCGTAATGTTCGAATACAGCACTACTAGTGAGCTGCTTGACAGAATTACATCGATTAAATACCTTCGTACAACGTTGCAAAGCGATGTGAAATGGAACGAGCACGTACCGACAGTACAGGAGACGGCGAAAGATCGACTTTGGTTTATTAGGAGAAGTTTAGGAAAGATCAGTAAGGGAGACAGCATAAAGAACACTAGTGCAACCCTTTCTTGAGTACTGTTCAAGTGTTTGGGATCCGCATCAGGTCGGATTAAAGGAAGACATCGAAACAATTCAGAGGAGGATGCTAGATTTGTTACCGGTAGGCTCGAACGACATGTATTAAGGAGATACATTGTGAATTCAAGTGGAAATCCTTGGAGGGAAGACGACGCTCTTTCCTCAGAAAAATATTGACAAAATATGGAGAACCGGCGTTTGAAGTTGCCTGCAGTTGCAGTTGCAGTACAATTATATTACCGCCGTCGTACATTTCGCGTAAGGATCACGAAGTGAAGAGAAATTAGTGCTCGTGCGGGCATACAGATAGTCGTTTTTCTCTCCCTCTGCGAATGGAACTTTAAGGGAAATGATTAGTAGTGGTACGAGGAACACTCCGTCATGCACCATGCCGTAGCTAGCGGGATATGTACGTAGATGTAGATGTAGAAGACCCCAATAAGTAGATCATAGTGGCGAACTTATTTCTCGTAATTGGACGTAGACCACGCATTGTGGCGTGTGCTTACACGAGGAAACTTTCTCAATAACTTCCACGTGATAAGGCGTGAGAGAGTATCGAACTACTTCATGCTACTCTACTGTGACCATCAAATCGCTTTTTACAAGACAAGAAAGTTGAAACACCATTTTCGCTCAGATATCTCCGTTATCCTTGCCTCAGAAAGTACAGACTCTTACAGAATCATCGTGTGCTTTTCGAGCATTGTAACCTGCACATGTGACTGATTGGCCATAATCCACAAAGAGCTTCCGTACCATCTAATGAACTTTCTATGAGGCGATAACGCTGTATCTACGCAATGTTTAAGTTTTACTGAATTGAAGCCATCGTACTTGCGTAACCGGAAGATGATAGATATGTTTCATTTAAAAATAAGTTATAGTATTTATTTCAGTCTGTACCTTTTTACTATAAATAACGTAAAATAAATCTATTTGCTTTCGGTGTGATATGTTGTTGTCTCCCGTTACCAGCTATTCTTACTACATGTTCTGTATTCCCTTAGACAAAATGGTTTAAATGGCTCTGAGCACTATGAGACTTAACATCTGAGGTTATCAGTCCCCTAGAACTTAGAACTACTTAAAATTAACTAACCCAATGACGTCAAACACAACCATGCCCGAGGCAGGATTCGAACCTGCGACCGTAGAGGTCGCGCGGTTCCACACTGAAGCGCCTAGAACCCCTCGGCCGCAGCAGCCGGCCCTTAGACAAATTTTGAATCATCAAATGTACTTTGCGTTTAATAAGGTGCTGGATGGAATGTGAGTGAACTAAGTACCTATAAATAACTGAATCGTTGTAGTGGAACAGAAGGGTGCATGCGCCAAGAACGGTTTTCATACTCGAAGCATTATAACAATGCCTTGTGCTAAATGGTGTTGAAAATCGTCTTTGAGCTGTCACGTGCGGACAGGAAACAATTTGACTAATGGTAACACGATAACGAACTTCAGCGAAGGATGGCTGTGCTAAAACCATACAGAGCACAGAGGGAAGCAGTTCACTGCTTCGTGCATTCGTAGCTCACAGTGGCAAAGCTGCGGTAACTGTCGGCCAAGGCAAACGTCAGCCCCCTTTCCTAGCGACATATACATTTTTTGTTTGATCCTCATCGCTGCTTCTCTTACTTACTCGTTTATTGAGATCAACTCGACTTCACAATGAAGTAAATGGTACAATGGTCCACAATTCTTTTTAGTATGACAAAAATTAAAACTTGGGAAAATACACAGTGTAAAGTGCGACTAATTCCAACAATTCTAGTTTCATTGTTTGACTGTCGATCATGCAAATTCGTAACAAATAAAAAACAGGAGCAAAATATACTCTTTAATACTTTCGTTGCATTGGCTAACTCGGCGTAAGGAGAGGTGCTTTGTGTATTAGCCGAAAAGGAGGTACAAGCGTCGGCGTACCAGGGAGAGGTACCTTTAGTCGTTACGGAGCTCTTGCTCAGCATAGTGCAGTTAGGGGTTGCAGATACCGACCGCGGTCCGTAATAGATATAGCTGGACCCGCGAGTGACGACTAGCGCCGCTCCCCGGCTTGTGGCAAGTATCTAGCGAGCTCTCGTCCGCTGTTGCTTGGGGCGTCGACTAGGAATGTAGCATAGCCTTCAGCTGATAGGAAGCATCCTCTAACATTACATTTATTTCCCTTGTTCCCTATTGTAATGCTCCACTCCTTTCCCTTCTTCTTCCTCTTGCCGCTCCTACATACTTTCCGTCTTGCTATTTTCTTTTGCCCTTGTTCATTTATCTCACCTGTCACAAAAACATTATATTGAATTAGCTGATGATATAGTAGTCATAGCAGTTTTCCAAAAGAACATGAATTGCTTTATGTGACATCGTGGATAGCACAAACTGAAAATAATCACGAACATGATTGAAATACTGATGGTAGTTAAATTGAGCAGACAAATAAGGGTAAACATTAAGATAGGACGCAAAATTCTAATGCAAATTAATTAATTTTGCCGCTTAAGAAGTACAATACGAGATGGCAGCAGAAGTATAATGGGTAGTAAAAGAACAATTGCAATGGTCAAGCAAGCATTCAGAAATAAGAGCAATTTATTTGCAAACAAGCGCCTAAATACACAAACAAGAAAGAATTCATCACGGAGTATTTCAAGGTACGGTTGTGGAAGATGGATTCCCGGGAATAAGAAAAGCAAAAATTAGGGGAAACAGAGATGTGGAGTACAGTGAAAAGGAAACTGATCAACACGATACACAGAAGTCAGAATATATTAATTGGACATCTGTTGTTGTTGTTGTCTTCAGTCCTGCGACTGGTTTGATGCAGCTCTCCATGCTACTCTATCCTGTGCAAGCTTCTTCATCCCCCAGTACTTACTGTAACCTATATCCTTCTGAATCTGCTTAGTGTATTCATCTCTTGGTCTCCCTCTACGATTTTTACACTCGCCGCTTCCCTAAAATGCTAAATTTGTGATCCCTTGATGCCTCAGAACATGTCCTACCAACCGGTCCCTCCTTCTAGTCACGTTGTGACACCAACTTCTCTTCTCCCCAATTCTATTCAATACCTCCTCATTAGTTATGTGATCTACCCACCTGATGTTCAGCATTCTTCTGTAGCACCACATTTCGAAAGCTTCTATTCTCTTCTTGTCCAAACTATTTATCGTCTATGTTTCACATCCATACATGGCTACACTTCATACAAATACTTTCAGAAACGACTTCCTGGCACTTAAATCTATACTCGATGTTAACAAATTTCTCTTCTTCAGAAACGCATTCCTTGCCATTGCCAGTCTACATTTTATATCCTGTCTACTTGGACCATCGTCAGTTATTTTGCTCCCCAAATAGCAAAAATCCTTTACTGCTTTAAGTGTCTCATTTCCTAATCTAATTTCCTCAGCATCACCCGACTTAATTCGACTAGATTCCATTAACCTCGTTTTGCTTTTGTTGATGTTCATTTTGTACCCTCCTTTCAAGACACTGTCCATTCCGTTCAATTGCTCTTCCAAGTCCTTTGCTGTCTCTGACAGAATTACAATGTCATCGGCACACCTCAAAGCTTTTATTTCTTCTCCGTGTATTTTAAAACCTACTCCGAATTTTTCTTTTGTTTCCTTTACTGCTTGCTCAATATACAGATTAAATGACATTGGGGATAGGCTACAACCCTGTCTCACTCCGTTCCCAATCACTTCTTCCCTTTCATACCCCTCGACTCTTATAACTGCCATCTGCTTTCTGTACAAATTGTAAATAGCCTTTCGCTCCCTGTATTTTACCCCTGCCACCTTTAGAATTCGAAAGAGATTGGACATCTAACTGAACATAATAGTTTCATAAAAAAGACTTGGAAGGAAAATTCTGGAAAGAAAATAAAGAAGCAGCCCCAGAATATCGACATTACGAAGTGTCATCACCGGAATGATCTGCAGCAGCTGCGACCATATGGTACAAGTGGGTGAGGGACAGAGGAGGATGGTGACCTTAACGATGAGTTGATTCAGTGTCTAATGGTGACGTCACAAAGCTGCATCCCCTTGGAACGCCGCCTACGGCGCGTGCCCCAGCCGCCACACCATATTTCGCTGCTGGTAGCCCGTCTGTACACCCGCAGCCCAGCGTGTTGGGTCAGAGGGCTGGCTGCCTTCTGTAATCAAAAATACTGAATGAAGTATTCGACGATGAACCTGACTGGGCGACGTGTGAAAAAAAAATCCGACACACTATTTCCACCGCAATTTCCCCAGAGTGGACTGTTATCAGTGTCCAGAGCCAGAAGGGCGCTTCATAACAGACGCGCAACCGTGATCCGTCACTAAAATCAAATCCCCGCTAGTATCGTCCCGTGAAGATGAGGTACCGGTGTCCTGTCTGAATATCTCCAGAGTCACCCCCGCCTCCAGAGACCTTTGCCCGCTGCCGGGTTGTGGCGGACAGAGCCGTCGTGAGCGGGTGGGCGCTCCAGTGACTGCCGGCCTCGCCCTTCACCGCCCGCGGCTCGCCCACGCCCACGACTTCCAACGGGGCGCCGCTGGCCAGGCGTGTGCCCGCTACAGCTTAAGTCCTCCGACTTCGTGCGCTGGTAATGGCTACGCATCTGGGTCACACTGCTCTGACGTTTGCGTGTTTTATTAAGAGCCTAGAGATTTGACGCAGTGGCTAAGACACTTGCAGAAACAGTACACTTAAGGTGTCTTCCGTTGTATCCTACTGTTTGTAACGGTTCGCGTGATGAATGATGGGAAGTGAATACGATGAATCATGAGTTGGCTTGGGTAGTCAATCGCATTGCTCACTTTTAGTTTTCTTTAGTGTTATGATTCTCGTCGTCAGTTGTTCTGATGGTAGGTGGCGAATGTTAAATAGGAACATATATTACAGTTTGGTAGTGAAGTCGGTAAGAAGCTGGCTGCATAGTCTGTATCTGCAACGACTGAAATGATTAGTAGTCGTTGGTAAAAAATAATATACAGGGTGGTCCATTGATCGTGACCGGGCCAAATATCTCACGAAATAAGCGTCAAACGAAAAAAATACAAAGAACGAAACTTCTCTAGCTTGAAGGGTGAAACCAGATGGCGCTATGGTTGGCCCGGTAGATGGCGCTGCCATAGGTCAAACGGATATAAACTGCGACTTTTAAAATAGGAACCCCCATTTTTCTTCCATATTTGTGTAGTACTTAAAGAAATATGAATGTTTTACTTGGACCACTTTTTTCGCTTTGTGATAGATGGCGCTGTAATAGTCACAGACATATGGCTCTCAGTTTTAGACGAACAGTTGGTAACGGGTAGGTTTTCTTAAATTAAAATACAGAACGTAGGGCCGGCCGCGGTGGTCTCGCGGTTCTAGGTGCGCAGTCCGGAACCGTGCGACTGCTACGGTCGCAGGTTCGAATCCTGCCTCGGGCATGGATGTGTGTGATGTCCTTAGGTCAGTTAGGTTTAAGTAGTTCTAAGTTATAGGGGACTAATGGCCACAGCAGTTGAGTCCCATAGTGCTCAGAGCCATTTGAACAGAACATAGGTACGTTTGAACATTTTATTTCAGTTGTTGCAATGCGATACATGTACCTTTGTGAACTTAACATTTCTGACAACGCATGCTGTTAGTGTGTGATTACCTGTAAATACCACATTAATGCACTAAAGGCTCAAAATGATATCCATCAGCCTCAATGCATTTGGCAAAACATGTAACGACATTCCTTTCAACAGCGAGTAGTTCGCCTTCCGTAACGTTCGCACATGTGTTGACAATGCGCTGACGCATGTTGTCAGGCGTTGTCGGTCGATCACGATGGCAAATATCCTTCAACTTTCTGCACGGAAAGAAATCCGGGGACGTCAGATCCGGTGAACGTGTGCTTCGACTACCAATCCACCTGTCATGAAATATGCTATTCAATACCGCTTCAACCGCACGCGAGCTATGTGCCGGACATCCATTATGTTGGAAGTACATCGCCATTCTGTCATGCAGTGAAACATCTTGTAGTAACATCGGTAGAACATTACGTAGGAAATCAGCATACATTGCACCATTTAGGTTGCCATTGATAAAATGGGGGCCAATTACCCTTTCTCCCATAATGCCGCACCATACATTAACCCGCCAAAGTCACTGATGTTCCACGTGTCGCAGCCATCGTGGATTTTCTGTTGCCCAATAGTGCATATTATGCAGGTTTAAGTTACCGCTGTTCGTAAATGACGCTTCGTCGCTAAATAGAGCGCGTGCAAAAAATCTGTCATCGTCCCGTAATTTCTCTTGTGCCCAGTGGCAGAACTGTACACGACGTTCAAAGTTGTCGCATAGAAATATGGTACGGGTGCAATCGATGTTGATGTAGCGTTCTCAACACCAACGTTTTTGAGATTCACGATTCTCGGGAAGTTTGATACTGATGTGCGGATTCGCCGCGACAGCAGCTAAAACACCTAATTAGGCATCATCATTTGTTGCAGGTCGTGGTTGACGTTTCACATGTGGCTGAACACCTTCCTGTTTCCTTAAATAACGTAACTATCCGGCGAACGGTTCGGACACTTGGATGATGTCGTCCAGGATACCTAGCAGCATACATAGCACACGCTCGTTCGGCATTTTGATCACAATAGCCATACATCAACACGATATCGACCTTTTCCGCAATTGGTAATGTATCACGAAGCAAATACCGTCCGCACTGGAGGAATGTTACGTGATACCACGTACTTATACGTTTGTGACCATTACAGCGCCATCTATCACAAAGCGAAAAAAGTGGTGCAACTAAACCATTCATATTTCTTTACGTAATACACGAACATGTAATAAAAATGGGGGTTTCTATTTAAAAAAAAAACGCAGTTGATATCCGTTTGACCTATGGCAGCGCCATCTAGCGAGCCAACCATAACGAGATCTGGTTTCCCCCGTCAAGCTAGAAGAGTTTCGTTCTTTGTAGTTTTTCGTTTGATGCTTATTTCGTGAGATATTTTGGCCCGGTCACTATCAATGGACCACCCTGTATATTGTACTTAACCAGTCTTACAGGCTTCTTCATATGCTGCATACATATAATTACAAACAGATATCTAGTGAGGCGTTACTTGTGCCATACTTGACTAAGCGCCTTGTTAGAGGTTGATTCCTCTCATCTGAAGGCTCTGCTACATTACTAGTTGACGTCCCGAGCGAGAGTGGACGAGAGCTCGCTAGATACTTGTCACAAGCCGCGGAGCCGCGCTAGCGGCGCCAGTCGCGACTCGCGGGTCCAGCGATATCTATTACGGACCGCGGTCGGTATCTGCAACCCCTAACAAGTGTGCTATCGAACGTTGATACCACATTCGCTTCGTAAATGCAGTTAGTTTTTACGTCCCAAGTTAACCACACTCCAAGAAATTCCGGAAAATTCGGAAATGTGATTTACAAGTGGGTGGGTGTAACGACATATGTAGACGCTGAGCTATGCTACAAGCCAATCTGTCTCTACGATTATTTTTTGGTGTTAATATTTGTTGTCTTTACCAACTCACAATCAGTTTATCATGTCCCAGCTTAACCTATAACTCGGTCCACGCTGCACTGTCTTCCAATTTTCAGTTTGTTGACTACTTATATGTACTTACACGTTTGATATTCAAAAGTGACAAAAATATCCCGAATGATAACATAATTATCGGTTATGTACTCATATTAGCACTCCAAGAATAGCTATTAACTGTCGATAATCCAACATACACACTAGGCGAATCTGAACGAATAGGTAAACAATCAGATGACGAAAGTCATGGGGTAACGATATGCACATATGCAGATGGCGGTAGTACTGCATACAAAATGTATAAAACGCCAGTACATGGGCGTAGCTGTCATTTGTACTCAAGTGATTCATGTGAAATGGTTTCTGACGGGGATACGACCGTATGACGGGAGTTCACAGAGTTTGAACGCGAAATGGTTGTTGTATCTAGATGCATGGGACATTCCATTTCGGAAATCGTTTGAGAATAGAATACTCTGAGATCCACAGTGTCAAGGGTGTGTGGAGAATACCACATTTCAGGCGTCGCCTTCACTTAACGACCGATGACAGCGACGTTCGTAAAGAGAAACAACACTGCGTGAAATAATCGCAGAAATCAACGTGGGACGTACGACGAATGTACCCGTTAGGACAGTGAGGCGAAATTTGGCGTTAATGGGCTATGATAGCAGACGACCGACGCGAGTGCGTTTGCTAACAGCACTACATCGCCTGCAGCGCCTCTCCCGAGTTCATGACAATATTGGCTGGACCCCAAAGCTCTGGAAAACCATGGACTGGTCAGATGAATGCCGATTTCTGTTGGTAAGAGCTGATGGCAGGGTTCGAGTGTGGTGCAGGTCCCACGAAGCCATGGACCCAACTTGCCAAAAAGCCACTGTGCAGACTGGTTGTGTCTCCGTAATGGTGTGGGCTGTGTATACATGGGATGGACTGGGTCCTCTGGCCCAACTGAACCGACCATTGACTGTAAATGGTTCTATTAGGGCTACTTTGAGATCATTTGCAACTATTCATGGACTTCATGGTAAAATGGTTCAAATGGCTCTGAGCACTATGGGACTCAACTGCTGAGGTCATAAGTCCCCTAGACTTAGAACTACTTAAACCTAACTAACCTAAGGACAACACACACATCCATGCCCGAGGCAGGATTCAAACCTGCGACCGTAGCGGCCGCGCGGTTCCAGACTGTAGCGCCAGAACCGCTCGGCCACCAGCGGCCGGCGACTTAATGGTTCAAATGGCTCTAAGCACTGTGGGACTTAACATCTGAGGTCATCAGTCCCCTAGAACTTAGAACTACTTAAACCTAACTAACCTAAGGACGTCATACACATCCATGCCCGAGGCAGGATTAGAACCTGCGACCGTAGCAGCAGCGTGATTCCGGACTGAAGCGTCTAGAACCGCTTACCACAGCGGCCGCCAGGACTTCATGTTCCCAAATGACTATGCGCCATGTCACCAGGCCACAACTTTCCGGGATTGGTTTGAAGATCATTGTGGCTAATTCGAGCGAATGATTTGGCCGCGTAGATCGCCCGACATGAATCCCATCGAACATTTACGGGATATATCGAGATGTCAATTCGTGCACAGAATCCTGCACTGGCAACACTTTCACGATAATGAGCAGCAGCTATAGAGATAGCATGGATGAAAGTTTCTGCAGGGGACTTCAAACGACTTGTTGAGTCCATGTCACGTCATGTTGCTGCACTACGTTGAGCAAAAGGAGGTCCGACTTGGTGTCAGGAGATATACCACGACTATTGTCACCCCACTGTAGTTTCGGATACGACCAGGGAATTCTGTTTCACCACGCCACTGCTAATAGGCATGAAGGGTTCTTGTTGTGAACCAGTAGTAGTTGTACAAATTCACTTTCTAAAATGAAGAAATTGTACAACAGCTCAATAAACACTCTTGTGGATTACTAGTACATAGTTTTTCTGTTAGTGTTACGGGTCGCATAGCACGAGGAAACGGTTTTTATGGAATTCATGTTCCGCCTTTTGTTCTTTCGACACGGAACTTTTGTTCCATGACAACATTTGGCGAGTATCTCAGATCATTAAGTGATTTTATTTTTTACACAGCGTCATGGAACTTATAAGTGTCCCGAAATCGATCGTGTATGCAGTAAAATGTTGTTGATTCAGCAACTGTTGTGCGGTTTCTTTACTTTACAAAATGCTGAATGACATGATATTAGTTGTTGGAAGCATAAAGCGGATACGACATGCAGTTGTTATCAGGTAGTCATTGAAGCAATTAGTGTGTTCTTTTCCTCCGAGTAAAAATCATGTGTACCAGATAAATTCGCCTCGAAAGCATAGTCCAAAAATTTGTACTTGTTTCTCGTGTCGAGTCTATCAAAACTAGTGCGTGTATCGTTATATACTGTGCGTTTTTATGTGCTGTCTTCCGCAAAAAAATAATCTTATGCTGTAGCGTCAGTTGTAATCAACATCCGTGGTTTATACAATTTTGTACGTAATACCTTACTTCAAATAAGCGATCGCTCTGAACTTCAGTTTTTATCGACCAGAATAAATTGCAACTTTTGAGAATTCTCGGAATTTACGAGTGTTGCGCATGACATGTTTCGTAGTAAGTCGGCGTTTGTGATTTAATTGCTTTAGCTCTTATTATAACTAACGTATTGGGTTACATTAAGTTTTTCCTTTCAACAGGAGTGTACAGTCTCTCCATTTATCGTAAATCAACGGTATTTTCGAGTTTGTTAGGACCTATAGCAGCAAAAGAGTTTCAGAAAATTTCTTACTTTTACCGCAGTTTTTTTTCTGTTGATTAATTAGAAATCTAGTTGGTTTCTTTGGTAACTCAACACACCAGGAGAAGACAGCCATTTCACATGAACGAAGTGAGTGATTATTTTTTAAAAAATGTGGAAATCAGCCGGCCACTGTAGCAGAGCGGTTCTATGCGCTTCAGTCTGGAACCGCACGACTACTACACTCGCAGGTTCGAATCCTGCCCCGGGCACGGATGTGTGTGATGTCCTTAGGTTAGTTAGGTTTAAGTAGTTTAGGTTTTAGGGGACTGATGGCCTCAGATGTTAAGTCCCATAGTGATCAGAGCTGTTTGAACCATTTGTGGAAAGCAGACCAACATACGAAGAGAACATTACTAATTGTAAAGTTAACCTTGTCTTTAAACACAGGGTGACCACACCACAGCACATGCCAAGACTCATTCTCTTTAATAACTATGAATGTTTTCGTTAAATTTTTGACATTGCCATTGCAGCCTGAAGATGAAGTTTGTACCTCGAAACAAGATGCTTCATTAAATAATTTGAGTACCAACAAATTATGTGACTGGTAGAGGCCTATGAAAAATCTCTTACATTTAACCATCGATTTGGCTTTAAATTTTAAGGAACGTTCCACTCCCTATATTTTACCGTTGTTACCTCCGAAATATCGGAATGTAGTCCAGACAACAATGCCTGAAGCTTTCTCATAATCTACAAAGGGTTCACAAATTATTTGAAAGTAAAATAATACTGTTTTTTTCTTTCTTAATGGTTACATATCGTCAGTGTTATGGTCCCCACCTGCCGTGCCATAAACATCTAAGCTGATTCATTAACGTGGAAGCTTCTTCCATCACCAGGATAGTACTGTAGGGCACTGACGATGACTGCTTCGCAGGGGGGTTCGCAGCTCTTGTCGTCGCTTGCGTCACACTCGGAGCAGTCGCCACGCCAGGATGGCCCCGGGCGCCGGCGCAGTCGCCGTAGGCGCGCACAGCGCGGTCGGCCGCCGGTAAAAGGAGACCGCGATCTGCGGACATTGTCGCACGCCCCAGCTGCCTTCCATTATTGTAAGTAGAAAGTCTGTCTATACCTGTCCGGGATAAATTGCGCTCGGCTAACATCGAGTATAGCGTAAATCGTTTCCAGCTGCAATTACTCTACGGTCGGTGCGAGGGTAGCAAAGTGAATTTCTCATTCGCTTACGTAAGGCGCTGTCAGCGAAGTGACTGCAAGCAGCACAAGTAAACGAACAAACTCTGATCAGATACGCTGGATGAACTTTTTGTCGTAGGGAAGCATCCGTTTCGCTTTCAATAGCCCTACCGGTCCTCCACTGTTCTTGTGGTGGCGCAAGTCGAACCGTATTGGTATAGCTAGAACTGTGAAAGAAAAGCATATTCATAATCAATAGAGGCGTAGAAGTAGTCCCATGATCATCCCTGAGAGCTCTCGACTCACGCAATGAACATTTTTTTACCACCTCAGTTCCTACAGACCGTTACCATAAATAAGTACAATTATTGATATCAAAATATCGACACGTTGTAGAACCTTTATGCGAAAAAATATAAATAATTAAATGGTCTAAGATCCTAAAGACATACAAATAAAAAAATACTGTTCGTAAGGCAGAGGCCCAACATAGAGCGTATAGTTATCGTTAGAGCATGTTTATATTTACAAGCACTTCATATAAAAATTTACGTTTAAGTTTGGTCGTACGTAGCACTTTCAGTGTTTTGATTTATTAACGATAGTCAAAGATCGTTTCAAAGTACACATGAAAAAACGTCTCTCTCTTAATTCAAAATTTTTAAACTAATTTTGCTTGCAATCACGAGGGTGTAATTGTTTATTTTTCTCCGAAATGAGGAGGATGAGGTACGAGTAATGGTTACGGTTGGTGACGAAAGGAGTAGTTAAACTCTTAAGAGTTTGGTTAAAGGTCTCTGACGTTCTTCCCTTCAGTCAGCTGTGAATTACACCTTGCGACGAGGGGAAGAATGGTATCATGATATGTATGCGTGTCTGGAACACTGTTGCGGCACAGATCAATGTAAAAGGTGGTTTAAAAAAGTAAGAAACAGGTTCAGCTAAAGTGTAATTTTTGGAGTATTATACAGGATATTCCGAAGTCCTTGCGTCAAACGTCTAAGGGTGACAGATCACGTCATGGCTACAAATTGTTTCAAAGACAAAATGTTCGGTGATGCTTCCCAGTGATGCTGGACCTTTTTTTCTTTTGCACTGGTTATGTCACTGTTAGGCGGCAGAGCGTAGGCACTCTGCGGCGGGCTTACGCCTTGTGTGTTGCCTACAATCCAGTCATCAGCTCCGTATGAAAGGGAGAAGGAGAAGCAAAATTAAAGTTTCTGATTCGCTTCTAAAATATTTCTCTCCACTTACAGACACCCATTCTTAAAGTTTTATTGTTGAAAATCGCTATCAATTTACTATGGGGTAAATAACATGCTGCACACCTAGTTAGTAGACCTTTCTAGTTCGGTGAAATCACTTCGTCCCAAGGCTGGCAAATACTACACGATGCCCAGCGTCGGAGCGAAGCTTCATCGATCATTTGTCACTCATTTCTTGATCTAGCGTCCCTACGTATTTAATAAAAAGACTTTTAAATACCCTATACGTTTAGAAAGAAGATAGTAGGTTAGGTAGAGTACGGTGGGAGATGCAGTGCTGTTATGAGAGAGAAGTGTACCCAAATCGCTTAAGATAAACGCCTGAATGATTTCTTTGAAAAGGACAAGGCGAATTTCCTTCCTCATCCTTTTCCTATTTGAGGTTGTGCCCCGTCTTTGCTGATATAGTCACCGGGGTGATTTTAAACCTTTATTTAATTTTGGTTTTTCTTTATTGTTTATATTTCAGCCTTGAAACATGTCCACAAAAATAATAGGGCTAACAAACTAAATAGATTACTCTGAGCCAAAGTTTCTTAAATCAAAATAATCAACCGCCCGTCCTGACCAAATTGTGAAAGTTTGTGAGAAGATTTTAGACTTACTCTGGAAATGTTGTTTTGGCAGAATGCGCTGTGAATTCGTAGTTACATTAACGTTTCAGTCGACTGGATGTGTTTCTATGTAAAACAAGGCGTTTGGGATATATGTTGGTCGTAGATTGCCCGTGATGTGCTGCAATTTTTTTGGTATGAAGTATATGTAACCGAGGTGTCTCGCTGCAGAAAACATGATACGGAAGAAGTCATTACCGTTGAACCAGATTTGTCTCAGTTTCGTTTTAAAAAGTCTTATGTAGAAGGCGAGTGTTAGGTAACCAGAGAGCTGTCCCAGCCCGTACCTTGCAGACAGCGACAGTTGGCTGGCCGGAGGTTTGTTCAGCGACGAGTCGTGAGCGCAGCTCCCATATGCTGCGCCGGCCCCCTCGCTGGTGGCTGTGGCTGGCTGCGCAGCTTCCGCATGTCCAAACCTGGACCGCACTCTGCTCCTCGTGACCGACGCGCGACGGCTGCGATGTCGCGGGCTGACTCCACTGGCTTTACACTGTCACCACTGCAGGGCGGAAGTCGTTCCCAAACTTATGGCTGTACTGCAGCGTATGCGGTGTGTCTCTATAAAGAACACGAACTAGCTTTAGGGACAGGTTAATTACACCAAAATAGGAAAAAAATCTAGTGAACACGGCCTCTAAAATGCTTGCCTTAAGAGCTACTAGCACTTGTTCAGTAGATGTTTTTCTCACTAACGGAGACGAACAAGTGCTAGTAGCTCTTAAGGCAAGCATTTTAGAGGCCGTGTTTACTGTTCATTTTTTCTTGGTTTGGTCCATGCTGCAATAGAAGAGATCTGTTTCATGGTATCGAAGATAAACAAGGGCTCATAGCTCTTAAGGTATGCATTTTGGAGCACATATTTGCTAGCCATTTTTGTTTTGTTTTAGTGTAAGAAACCTGTGCCTAAAGCTTGTCGGTGTTTTTTTGGGAATAAATACATGTATATCTTCCTCCCATGAACCATGGACCTAGCCGTTGGTGGGAAGGCTACCGTGCTTCAGCGATACAGATAGCCGTACCGTAGGTACAACCACAACAGAGGGGTGTCTGTTGAGAAGCCACACAAAAGTGTCGTTCCTGAAGAGGGGCAGCAACCTTTTTAGCAGTTGCAGGGGCAACAGTCTGGATGATCGACTAATCTGACGTTTGAACGCCAATCAAACCGGCCTTGCTGTGCTGGTATTGTGTACGGCTGAAAGCAAGGGTAAACTGCGGCTGTAAATTTTCCCGAAGGCAGGCAGCTCTACTGTATGGTTAAATGATGATGACATTCTCTTTGGTAAAATGTTCCAGATCTCCGAGCGGGGACTACTCAGGAGGAGGTCATTATCAGCAGAAACAAAACTGGCATTCTACGGATTGGAGTGTGGAATGTCAGATCTCTTAATCGACTAGGTAGGTTACAAAATTTAAAGAGAGAAGTGGATAGGTCAGATTTAGATATAGTGCGAATTAGTGAATTTCGGTGGTAGGACGAACAGGACTTCTGGTCAGGTAAATATGGCGTTATAAATACAAAATCAAATAGGGGTAACGCAGGAGTAGGTTTAATAAGGAATAAAATAATAGGAAAGGGTTAAGTTACTACGAACAGCATAGTGAAGCATTATTGTAGCCTAGATAGGAAGCCCACACCCACCACAGTCATACAAGGTTATATGCCAACTAGCTCCGCAGATGATGAAGATATTGAAGAAATGTAGGATGAGATAAAGGAAATTATTCAGATAGTTAAGGGAGATAAAAATTTAATTTTCATGGGGGACTGGAATGCTATAGTAGGGAAAGGAAGAGAAGGAAAAGTAATAGGTGAATATGGACTGAGGGAAAGGAATGAAAGAGGAAGCCATCTGGTAGAATTTTGCACAGTGCATAGTTTAATCAAAGCTAACTAGCTCAATGGAAACCCAGCTCTAAGCAAAGAAGGGAAGGCAGAAAGGTGGAAGGAGTATATAGAAGGTTTATACAAGGGCGATGTACTTGAGGACAATATTATGGAAATGGAAGAGGATGTAGATGAAGACGAAATGGGAGATAAGATACTGCGTAAAGAGTTTGACAGAGCACTGAAAGACCTGAGTCGAAACAAGGCCCCCAGAGTAGACAACATTCCATTAGAACTACTGACGGCCTTGGGAGAGCCAGTCATGACAAAACTCTACCAGCTGGTGAGCAAGATGTGTGAGACAGGCGAAATACCCTCAGACTTCAAGAACAATATAATAATTCCAATCCTAAAGAAAGCAGGTACTGACAGATGTGAAAATTACCGAACTATCAGTTTAATAAGTCACAGCTGCAAAATACTAACACGAGTTCTTTACAGACGAATGGAAAAACTAGTAGATGCGGACCTCGGGGAGGATCAGTTTGGATTCCGTAGAAATGTTGGAACACGTGAGGCAATACTGACCTTACGACTTATCTTAGAAGAAAGATTAAGAAAAGGCAAACCTACGTTACTAGCATTTCTAGACTTAGAGAAAGCTTTTGACAATATTGACTGGAATACTCTCTTTCAAATTCTAAAGGTGGCAGAGGTAAAATACAGGGAGCGAAAGGCTTTTTACAATTCCTACAGAAACCAGATGGCAGTTATAAAAGATGAGGGGCACGAAAGGGAAGCAGTGGCTGGGAAGGGAATGAGACAGGGTTGTAGCATCTCCCCAAAGTTGTTCAATCTGTATATTGAGCAAGCAGTAAAGGAAACAAAAGAAAAATTCGGAGTAGGTATTAAAATCCATGGAGAAAAAATAAGAAGTTTGAGGTTCGCCGATGACATTGTAATTCTGTCAGAGACAGCAAAGGACTTGGAAGAGCAGTTGAACGGTATGGACAGTGTCTTGAAAGGAGGGTACAAAATGAACATCAACAAAAGCAAAACGAGGATAATGGAATGTAGTCGAATTAAATCGGGTGATGCTGAGGGAATTAGATTAGGAAATGAGACACTTAAAGTAGTAAAGGATTTTTGCTATTTGGGGAGCAAAATAACTGATGATGGTCGAAGTAGAGAGGATATGAAACGTAGACTGGCAATAGCAAGGAAAGCATTTCTGAAGAAGAGAAATTTATTAACATCGAGTATAGATTTAAGTGTCAGGAAGTCGTTTCTGAAACTATTTTTATGGAGTGTAGCCTTGTATGGAAGTGAAACATGGACGATAAATACTTTGTACAAGAAGAGAATAGAAGCTTTCGAAATATGGTGCCACAGAAGAATGCTGAAGATTAGATGGGTCGATAACGTAATTAATGAGGAGGTATTGAATAGAATTGGGGAGAAGAGGAGTTTGTGGCACAACTTGACTAGAAGAAGGGATCGGTTGGTAGGACACATTTTGAGACATCATTGATCACCAGTCTGGTACTGGAGGGAAGCGTGGAGGGTAAAAATCATAGAGGGAGGCCAAGAGATGAATACATTAAGCAGATTCAGAAGGCTGTAGGTTGCAGTAATTGCTCGGAGATGAAGCGGCTTGCACGGGATTGAGTAGCAAATACTGAAGACCACAACAACTATATATATGGATGGGAAAAATCGCATCACCAGATTATAGTTAATGTAGAGTAACGAAATTCCGGGAATACTTAAGTGATTAACACTGCAAGATCACAGCTGATACGTTAATAACCATTATAACTGGCAGAATGTTGAATGCAAGCATGCAAACGTGCACACGCTGTGTTGCACAGGTGCCAAATGTCAGTTTGTGGGTGGAGTTCCTAGGCTGTTGCACCTGGCCGGACAATACAGGGACGGTTATGCTGCTTGTGGATGACTATTGAGTCGTCGTCCGATTATGTTCCATATGTGCTCGATTGGAGACAGATCTGGTGATCGAGCAGGCCAAACAACATGTCAACACTCTGTAAAAACGTTGGATTACAACAGCGGTATGTCGGCGAGCGTTGTCCTATTGTAAAACACCGCCTGGAATGTTGTTCATGAATGGTAGCACAATAGATCGAATCATTAGACTGACGTACAGATTTGCAGTCAGAGTGCTCTTGCTGTTATACGATATCGCACCCCGCACCATAACTCCATGTGTGAGTCGAGTATGCGTAGCGTGCAGACAGGTTGTTTATAGGCCCTCAACTGGCCTCCTCCTAACAACACATGACCACCGTTGGCACCGAAGCAGTTTTATCATAAAACACAACAGATCTCGACCCTGCCCACCAACGATCTCTTGGTTGACACAACTGAAGTCGCAAATGGTACTGGTTTGAGGTCAGTGGAATGCACACTACAGGGTGTCTGGGTGAGAGCTGTCACTGAAGTGACCGATTTGTAACAGTTCGTTGTGTCACTGCGGTGACAAATTTTGCTCAAATTGCTGTTGCAGATGCAGTACGATGCACGAGAGCCATACGCCTAACATGACGGTCTCCCGTCTCAAGTCCGCAGCTCGTGCTCTCGCGGCCGCGTTATCGCTTCTCGATCACGGGGTCCCGGGTTCAATTCCCGGCAGGGTCAGGGACTTTCACCTGTCTCGAGATGACTGGGTATTTGTGTTGTCCTTATAATTTCATCATAATTCATTCACGTGGCAAGATTGGACTGAGAAAAGGTTGGGAATTTGTACGAGCGCTGATAACGGCGCAGTTGAGCGCCCCACAATCCAAACATCATCACTATCATCATCATCATCATCATCATCATCCCCTCTCGATAGTGCCACGTGGCCGTCTGGAGCCCGGCCTTCTTGCGACCGTACAGTTTGGTGGCCACAATGGCCACATTCGTGCCAAGTATTTCTGCAGTATCGCAGAAGGAACATCCAGCTTCTCGTAGCCCTACTACACTACCTCGTTCAAACTCAATGACGTCTTTGTTGTCTTAAAGGCATTCTTGAATACTATCAACTCTCCACGTCCAATCTCAAAGGTAACTAACACTCACGACGGTTATAGTGTGTATTTAAGGAAATCTGATTTGCATCCTCATAGTGGCGAAATTTGAATAGACATCATCTTTCAGATGTGGAAACACGGCTACGAACTTTCGTTTACGTCGCATAGCCCATTCTTGGTGTCACGATTTTTTTCTGTGAGAGTGTGTATATATTCATCTGTGAACCTCGATCGAGAGCGACGCTGATCTCTCTCCAAAAGAAATTATTTTGTAAGTAAAAATGAGTAACTCTCGTTTTGTCTTTTTTAAAGGGCCTGTTATGACCGATTATTGTTTTCTTCACATGGTGCGGCACTCTTCGTTTTCTTGGCTACCGGTGGTTCTAACTCCTATTATGGCTTTGATTTTGAAATTATGTATATCACTACATTTTAATGGATTTTTTATCCCAATTTTTGCCATATCTAGATTTTTATAGGTTACACTGTAGACATGTAGTTGTTCCAAAGTTACTATTTATTTCAATTGAGAATACAAACTACGTGTAAACAGCCACGTTTATTGTTCTTCCCATTACGTGTTATGGATTATTACACAATCATCATCAAGAGAATTTATGTCAGTAAATAGAGCATAGACGATTTGTATGTACGACTTTTCGTGGGCAACCTGTGGCACTGCCGTCAGTAGTCGCATGCTGTTTTTACAGTTATATTTACATCACAAACACTTTCTATAAACTTTTTTGCAGAAAATATATAGGATGAGAATACGACCTGACAAAACAACACTTCACCATTAAAAGACAATACCAAGAGTTTCCCCACAAAACTTCTATATTTATTGACATAAATTCACATGATGATTAAGGTTCAGCCTAAAAAACGTGTGTGGGAAGAATAATAATTGCGACAGGTTATAGCAGTTTGTATTTTCAGTTGATAACGGTGATGGTCAAGCCTTCATAAGGTTGACATTTAAAATCACTGTTAATGAATTTGACTGGTCTATTACGACCTGTCATCGTTCTAGGGATTCCGATCTCTGAGAGCGGCTCTGTTGGTGTACATGGTGATGCAGTGACGATGTTACAAACTTTCATTGATTGATGGAGAAGAGTAAATGTATCAATATGAAGTCAACGACCCTGGCCCGCAAACGGTATAGTCGACAGTTATAAGAGAAAATCATCGTGATATATGACACTGGTATACATTTTATTGCTACGGTTGTAGGGTAGGCAACTTTTAGAAGTGGAAGAGGGGCCGGCCGCGGTGGTCTCGCGGTTCTAGGCGCGCAACCCGGAACCGTGCGACTGCTACGGTCGCAGGTTCGAATCCTGCCTCGGGCATGGATGTGTGTGATGTCCTTAGGTTAGTTAGGTTTAAGTAGTTCTAAGTTCTAGGGGACTGATGACCACAGCAGTTGAGTCCCATAGTGCTCAGAGCCATATGAACCATTTTTTTTTTGGGCAGAGGGGCCAAAACAAGGAAAAAAGGTCTAGGAAACGTGGGCTCTAAAACACGTTCGTTAGACGCTATTAACACTTGTTCATCTTCAGTACTGTGAAACACATATCTTCTACTGAACACACTGATGCACCTGCCTAATATCTTTTAGGGCCCCCGCGTGCACTCAGAAGCTGCGCAACACAGCGAGGCATGGGCTCGACTCATACCTGAAGTAGTGCTGGAGGGAACTGACACCACGAATCCTGTAGGGCCGTCCACAAATCCGTAAGAGAGAGAGGGGATAGAGATCTCTTTTCAACAGCACGTTGCAAGGCATCTCAGATATGCTCAGTGATGTTCATGTCTGGGGAGTCTGGTGGCCAGCGGAAGCGTTTAAATTCAAAGAGCGTTCCTGAGGCCACTCTGTAGCAATACACGTGGGGTGTCGCATCGTACTACTGGAATTGCCCAAGACCGTCGGAATGCAGAATGGACTAAATGGATAAAGGTGATCAGACAGGATTCTTACGTACGTGTTACCAGTCAGAGTCGTATCTAGACGTATCAGGAGTCCCATATTACTTCAACTGCACACACCCCACACCATTACAGAGCCTCCACCAGCTTGAACAGTCCCCTGCTGACATGCAGGGTCCATGGATTCATGAGGTTGTCTCCATACCGGAGCCCTCGTCTCCGAAAGCCCATATCGATGATGTTTCGCTGAATGGTTCGCACGATGACACTTGTTCATGGCTCAGCACTGAAATCTGCAACAATTTGCGGAAGGGTTGCACTTCCGTCAAGTTGAAGATTCTCTCCAGTCGTCGTTGGTTCCGTTCTTGCAGGAACTTTTACCGGCCACTACTATGTGGGAGATCTGTTGTTTTATCGGATTCCTGATATTCACGGTACACTTGTGAAATTGTCGTTCCGGAAAATCCTCACTTCATCACTACCTCGGAAATGATGTGGCCCATCGCTAGTGCGCCGACTATAACACCACGTTCAAACTCAGTTAAATCTTGATAACCTGCCATTTTAGAGTAGTAATCGATCTAACGACTGCGCGACAGACACGCGTTGTCTTATACACACCTGGAAATAGAAAAAAGAACACATTGACACCGGACACTGCGAGAGGGCTGTACAAGCAATGATCACACGCACGGCACAGCGGACACACCAGGAACCGCGGTGTTGGCCGTCGAATGGCGCTAGCTGCGCAGCATTTGTGCACCGCCGCCGTCAGTGTCAGCCAGTTTGCCGTGGCATACGGAGCTTCATCGCAGTCTTTAACACTGGTAGCATGCCGCGACAGCGTGGACGTGAACCGTATGTGCAGTTGACGGACTTTGAGCGAGGGCGTATAGTGGGCATGCGGGAGGCCGGGTGGACGTACCGCCGAATTGCTCAACACGTGGGGCGTGAGGTCTCCACAGTACATCGATGTTGTCGCCAGTGGTCGGCGGAAGGTGCACGTGCCCGTCGACCTGGGACCGGACCGCAGCGACGCAAGGATGCCCGCCAAGACCGTAGGATCCTACGCAGTGCCGTAGGGGACCGCACCGCCACTTCCCAGCAAATTAGGGACACTGTTGCTCCTGGGGTATCGGCGAGGACCATTCGCAACCGTCTCCATGAAGCTGGGCTACGGTCCCGCACACCGTTAGGCCGTCTTCCGCTCACGCCCCAACATCGTGCAGCCCGCCTCCAGTGGTGTCGCGACAGGCGTGAATGGAGGGACGAATGGAGACGTGTCGTCTTCAGCGATGAGAGTCGCTTCTGCCTTGGTGCCAATGATGGTCGTATGCGTGTTTGGCGCCGTGCAGGCGAGCGCCACATCAGGACTGCATACGACCGAGGCACACAGGGCCAACACCCGGCATCATGGTGTGGGGAGCGATCTCCTACACTGGCCGTACACCTCTGGTGATCGTCGAGGGGACACTGAATAGTGCACGGTACATCCAAACCGTCATCGAACCCATCGTTCTACCATTCCTAGACCGGCAAGGGAACTTGCTGTTCCAACAGGACAATGCACGTCCGCATGTATCCCGTGCCACCCAACGTGCTCTAGAAGGTGTAAGTCAGCTACCCTGGCCAGCAAGATCTTCGGATCTGTCCCCCATTGAGCATGTTTGGGACTGGATGAAGCGTCGTCTCACGCGGTCTGCACGTCCAGCACGAACGCTGGTCCAACTGAGGCGCCAGGTGGAAATGGCATGGCAAGCCGTTCCACAGGACTACATCCAGCATCTCTACGATCGTCTCCATGGGAGAATAGCAGCCTGCATTGCTGCGAAAGGTGGATATACACTGTACTAGTGCCGACATTGTGCATGCTCTGTTGCCTGTGTCTATGTGCCTGTGGTTCTGTCAGTGTGATCATGTGATGTATCTGACCCCAGGAATGTGTCAATAAAGTTTCCCCTTCCTGGGACAATGAATTCACGGTGTTCTTATTTCAATTTCCAGGAGTGTATATGCGCTGCCAACCACAGCGCCGTATTCTGCCTTTTTACATATCTCTTTATTTGAACTTGCATTCCTACACCAGTTTCTTTGGCGCTTCAGTGTATTTTCCGCTGTCAGAGGTATAGATTTTCACTTATAGCTTCAGACTCGGTCGTTTCCGCACCAGGGGCCCTTACTTCAAATTGTTGCATTTACTCTTCTCTATCACCCCTGAAAGTTTGTAACACATTCATGGAATCACTCTCTATATTCGTAATGTATAACATGTAAGTGTTGAAGCTCACGATGTTACGCTGTAAATTCAGGTCTAGTTATGGTACTAACCATACCAGTTTTCTTGAGTTTATAAAAGCGTCAGTTTGATCTCCGGCGCTCTATTGTGTGCGAATTCTGTAAGGCGGAAACAAGAGCTGGCCACGGTGCACCTGTAACCGCACCTGTAACCGTTGCGTAGTGTCTCAGTCCGTCAGCATCTGCGCGGCCAGATCACTCGACTGTTCCTTGTGCTGGAGAGTTGTCCCAATGTAAACTAGCCGGTAAATACTTAGCTAGATTACTCCTTTTCGTAATATTATTCCAGTTGTCCAATCAAACTGCACTCGAGCTGACATGAAATAAATGAGCAGAAACTTAAATGTCACCATCCGTTCTTTTTTGTTCTTTATTGCTCACCATATGCCAACACAAATTCACACCAGAAATAACAACAGTAATGCCAGCTTTCCGAAAATATATGTTTCTAACTGTCCATGCTGTGTTCGCGTCACAACTCTATCTTTCTCTGTTAGACTTTAAAAACTACTCACAACGATACTTACGCGCTGAAGACGCGCAAAGTGAAAGACACTCTCAAAAGCTATCGACTACAAGGATATTATAGAACCACACAAAAACGATGGTCCATGCAACAACAAAAAAATATTACAGTATTATTACTTGCAAAGATTCATATTGGATGCAGCTACTTACGATGTTTCACCTAGTACTGATATTCACACGTTTTCATCCGTATCATCTCCCTCTAAAGACAAAGTACACCTTAAGCTACAAAAAACTGAAAATGCGCTTTGCATAGGAAATGGGCTGAAAATAGCTTATACCTGTTTGTTTTATTGTAATGAATAAATAGAGATGGATCTAGGTTTTCCATGGAACTCTCTGAGAAGGTTTTTTTGGAAATACCAAAGCTTTGCAAAACGCTTTTCTCAAAGACCTGCTCCAGTCAAGAAACGGAATCGAAATGCTGGGATGCTCGAATACGATGTCAACCGGACATCCCACCCTGAAATAGACCCATGAATTCAACAGTGCAACTGCTTTGAAATTATAAGAGCTGCTTTACGTATAATCTTGGATCAATTAACTAACAGTAGCGGGGAGAATGTTGGGAAATCAGAAGAGGCTCTCTCCTGGAATTGGAGAGTATGCAGTAGGAATATTTTGAATGAGAACCAGGAAAGAAAAATATATGTCCTTCAGGCACAGTTGGAGGAAGCAAGGAAGGAACTGATCAGGATCGAGGGAGGTACAGGGAAGGGGAGTGGTAGGGCGACAGGGAGAGAGAAAACGCAATTTGATAGTTTTATTATAAATACCAAAAACGGATATCTACAACCACCATATTTAAGTGGAGAAGAACCTCGGGAAGGACAAGGAGCGCGAAATGTGCAGCACAGTTTAACCGGTATTAGGAAACATAGGAATGCGCAAAGTATTCTAAAGAAGGAAGTGCTGCTGCCAGGTAAGAGCCGTGGGCGAGGGGCAGGCTCTCAGTTGCAGGAAAGCTTATGGGCAGTGTATCAGGCTACCATCAGCTTTAAACCAAATGCAGGAGTAAGTCAAGTGATGGAGAACTTACGGCTTTTATGTAGTGTTTATGTAAGGATTTTTCAAAAGAGGAGGGGGGGGGGCAAACAGTTTGGACAGGCATGGGGCATATGAAATCGGTGGTGAATGGACAAGACAGCTTCCCTTACTTGTGGCACCTACGTAAACTTAATTGAGCTGGTCCAGCATCATGATCGGGCACACCTTAATGGAGCAGTGAGGCGGATTATGTGAGGTTAGAGTCGGCACTGGTGGTAGCCGAGTAGCCAGCTTTGCGCAAGTTGCTCTAATGCCTGTCGGGACTGTCAATACATAGGGTTTTGCTAGGCATGTCCTAACCCTAAACGGGACAGGGAAGATTGGTATAGGTGATACTTGAAAGGGGATACGTCACGCATAGTCAAATACCTGTTGTCATGGTTAGGAGAAGTAGGTGTTTTTTTTAGGATAATCCGGAAAACGGGTTCTCCTATCTAAAGAGTACCTTCAGTTTAAAAAATTCTGAAACAATCACTCACAAGATAGATTCTAACATACAAGATGACACACATACCTTACATGTCGCAAAGAAAAAGAAATTAATGGAAAAAGTAACATGTGCCATTTAATACTTATGCAATCAATTAAAAATAAAATATAACAAATTGAAGTTCAGCTGCTGTCTTTGAACAACACAGTAGTTTGTGTCACTAAGCACTGGTGCACGGACACAGAAATCCAACACATAATATTTTGACTGAGTGGAAGGAGAGAGTCTTATTGCAGGACTACTTCAAAGCCCGGAGGATCTTGCATTTATATCAGAAAAGGAACGCAGTTCAAATCAAGAAAAGACGTTACTACAGTAAGCGAAGACAAACACTTTCAAACATCAGCTATTGAATTAACAAGGCTAGACAACACCAAGAAATTAATAATTTTGTGAATGTATCGATCTTCCAGTGGTAATCTTGACACTTTTTTTTCAATAAATTAACATAAGTTCTAGATAAAAGCTCAAATACAGAAGCCGACGTAATTTTGTGCGGAGACAAACATAAATATAAGTATCACATGAGTTCTCGGATGTCCCAGATGGTAAATAGTGCAACAAAGGTTACTGTAATGACTCAATCAGTAATTGACCATGTGGCCACAAATATAGATAGGGAAAATTATGAAGTAGCTGTAACAGATCTCTTACTATCTGAGCATTTTTGCCGAGTAATATGAGTAAAATGTGATATGGCAAAATTCCATAAACTGCAAGCTTACAAAAGACATTTATTAGAAATAAAAATACATGATTTTTCAAAAGAACTAGCAAACCAAAGCTGGGATGAATTGTATAGAGAAATCAATATGAATGTGGAATTCCCTTAATTCTCAAAACTACTTAAATTGAACTTTGAAAAGACATTTCCAGAAGTACTCATATCAGTATCAAGGTCTAACAAAACTAAATAGATAACAGCAGGTTATAAGAAATCCTCCCAAAACTCTTAAATACCTTAGTTCCATGAAAAAGAGACAGAATGAGGCAGAGCTCTTGAGTTTCTGTCATGGGTACAACAAAATTTATAGGATTGTGCTGATTGCCAGAAAACAGTCATATAATGAAAAAATAATACACAATGTTGAGAACAGAAGGAAAGCAGTCTGGAAGTGTCATAAAAAAGAAAACAAGCAGAGACAAACAAAGGCATAATAACATACTGATAAGGGATGTGGATAAAGCATTAAATGATCCACACCACCTAGGAAACTATGTGAAAGAGCCTTTTTCAACTATCGCAGGGAAGTCTGAGCAAAAATTCCCTAAAACAAATATAACACCTGTGAATAATTATGCACCAAGTTTAATGACGTCGCTACCACCCACAGAGCATGAAGTCAGTAAAACTGTACAGAAACTAAAAAATAACAAGTCAGTAGGCTTAGATGAAGTACCAGAGTGTATACTAAAACAATGGACAGACTGTGTGCAAGCTCCCTTAACAAACATAATAAACGAATCCTTCACATCTGGGCTATTTCCAGAGTATTTTTAAGGCAAGTGCTGCACCGTTGCTAAAGTAAAGTAATGCAAAAGATGTAGAAATTTACCAGCCCATTTCCCTACTGTCACCATGCACAAAAATAATACAACCAATTATGAAAGATAATTAATGAGTTATTTGAATACATAAAACCATTTAAACGAATCACAGTTTCGTTTCTGTTGTGGTGGAAGTATGGAATCAGTCATAATATGTTCAAACCACTGGAAATTTTAACTGCCCATGTGAATTCATTTACCAGGCAGTTGTGCACATCAAAAATAACATTGATAATTACTACACAAACGACTCTGTCCGTAACCATGGAACAAAATCTAGGTTGAACTTATATTTACGAAGAAAGGAAAACATAAAACTCAAAACAGCATTTTCTACCACAGAATAAAACTGTAAAACAAATTGGCAATGGAGATTAAGGAAATTGCTAAAACAAGCTTAGTTAAAAAGGATGTTAAGAAGTTCCTGTTAACCCAACATTCTGTACAATGAAACATTGCTTAGTTAACATAGAGTAGGGGTTTGGTATAAATTTTACAGAGATAATAGTAAGGATGATAAAATATCTAACGTTCCACGTAACACATTCACACAATATTTTTTCCTCCTTTTTCTCCTTTTCCGGAAAAACTTACTCCCAAAGTTATGCAGTGTATAATACTAAGACCTTACCATATTTCTGAGCTCAACTTTTCACTCATTACAGAGGGATGCTGCCTCACTTTTCCAGACTAGTAAGTAGGAAGTTACGGTACACAAAACTGCCTGACGTCGGCTGGTAGTGCGTCTCGTGGTATGAAACAATGTTTGTTCAGTGTCTGAAGTGACTGGGGGTTAGAAATGAATGAACAGTGTAGCATTAGCATTTTTCCGCTATCAAGTAACTTATCTGTAAAGCAATATTGTACACTAGGGGTTAACCGAATAAGATAGCAATGTTTTAAACAGAGTGGCTTTGTATTTGGTAGGGTGGAGCCATCCTGATTTAGGTTTTCCGTGGTTTTCCTACATTATTTCAGGCAAATGCACGGATGGTTTCTACTGTAGAACCGTGGCCGACTACCTGTCCCATCCTTGTCATACTAGACCTGCAAGTCTATAAATGGCTGTATATGTGAATTACTTTATTTTTGTTCTTCTTAAACTGTTATACCAAGACGTATCCAACATCCTTGAAAAAGATAGCTACGGATTAAAAACCTACTACTACTACCACCACTAAGACCACTCATTTATTATTGATAAAAAATCTTTTAATTTAAATCAACTTTTTAATTTGAAAATTTATCCTCTTCGTTTGTCTGGTTAGAACAGTACTATACCTTTTTATTATTGTATTTTAATTGTTCGTAATAGCTTAAGTAACAATTAGAGGCTGTAGAGGTCATAAAATCTGGACACACTGTCAACGGATACTATGGTTAAAGTGACTCATGACGAAATCCAGTTATCCCTGTTTTCATTTTCTCCGCAGTATTGACAGAATTTAAGATCTTGGCCGTAAACAACGGTAAGAGAGAAGCTGGTTTGTTGAGAAAATGCACAGTCAAGTTTCAATAAAATCTCACAAATAAGATATTTCAAGTACACATTTTATTCGGATACGTCATAGTTTTCAAATATTTTTAGAGCAACAACATATTCCTAAAATCGTAATTTCTATCCAAAATTGTATTCTTAAAAATACGTCAGTTGGTACGCATCATCGTTTACTTACAAACAGAGTGTACGTAACATCTGTTAGCACTGACTTATCGCTGTTTGCTTGCGGGTGAGCAAAGTGGGATGAGGATTGAGGCAGCTGATTTCCCACTTTTCTGTCAGAGTCTTTTAAAGAGGAATACAGTCGCCTTTTTTAGCTTTGAGATAAGCGTTTTTCAGCACGTTCCCTTCGTTTCCCCGTTACAGCAGACTGTGCTGCTTTAATAACACGAATCCTGTATAGTTTTGACAGTTTATTTATTTTTTCTACACATAATTACTTTTGCATACAAATAAATAAATATGCGGTAACGCATACCGAAAAAAGTTTTAATGTCCCCGTAGAACATCGTCTTAAGAATATTGTAAAAATTTCGATGATGTGCCATGAATGGAAATTATAGACGTAGCCATCCCCACCGCTGGTACTTTTGATACTCAAAAATCATGGTTTTTGTGTGTATCTTGATAACGGATGAAGATTTTCGAAAACGGGAAGATGGAGTTTCGAAATTTCTAAAGAACGTACACCTGAAATTTGAGCCATCTGCTGTGGTTAGTTATTGCGACCCACGGTGTAGAAAGGCTAAAAACGGTTTTTTTGCCATTTGTGCGTAAATACGATAGTTTTCAACCTCTGGATGTTGGTAACGGATAGTGATATGGAAAAAACTTTCGAAGTTCTCCGAGAACAACATCTTAAGAACCTATGTCAAAAAGTTTCGACGATTTAACATGAACAGAAATTATAGAAATGGCCCACTCCACAACTGGTACTTTCGGTACCCAAAAATCACGGATTTTCGGGGGTTTCTGAGAAACATCACATGTACAAAAGCCACCTAAGGCCCATCCTAGACCACAGCTAAAGCAAAGGAAGCAACGGGTTTGCTCAATTTGCATGTACTACACGAAGAGCATAATGTTTAAATTTTGACCATATACTGTAGGAGAGTTACAGTGTGCTCTTTATCCCGACAGGTATACACATGGTCACCAGGCCGAGGTCTATCCAAAACCCTTGACCCCTTACCTCTGTGATCAATAGAGCCCGACATATGACCACCTGAAAAAGCGTTCGAGCGTAGCTTTTTGGAACAGATTGGTACGTGCAGTCGCAACCGCATTTACTGTACCAGTTATATTATGCACAAAATATTTTATCCTGACCACTGACTTTCCAATTGAAACAAGATAAAATGTTTCAAAAAATTTGAATTTTTTTCTTTTTTTTAAAAAAATCACATAACTTGATAATTATTAAGCACTAGCGGTCCTCAGTGTCCGCTACTTGTCTTCGGGTGAGACTTCGCATGTCATCTGCTTACGTTGCTTCGTGTGTTCATAAATGTGTGTAAAAGTATTTGTAACAACTGAAGACAGGTAAATGTTATGCTTGTGAAAATTACTGTCATAAAATACAATAAATAAAGTAAAATAATGTGCTATAGATTCTAAACGTAAATTTGTTATGTAGTAAAAGATTTAGAGATGGCAGGGATCTAGTAGATCGTTACAAAGGCTCTGGGTTGCGTTAAGATTTGGAATCTGAAAACAGAAAATGAGACGTGATCGAAATAATAAACTTCTGCAAGATGCTTGTGATATTAGTAATTTAATATTCGTGCTCTCTTCTTTCAATTAGGCTCTGCGTTATGCTTTTGCACTTGGTAGCTAGGTACATATGGGTGCAGTCGTAGTGTTGATACGAAGCGGATTCGGGGTAGCAGGTTGACGAGTTCGTTGCCAGGCTTTTTGTTTTAAGGGTGATGAGACGCCATTGCAGGCACTAGTGCCGGAGGACCTCCGTGCCCGGTGGAAGTTTTGCCTCATCCAAACCTGTAAACAATGAAATTGTCTCTTCTGCACGACTTGATGGTGAAGTGCCTAATAGAAAACGTTTTTCATTAGCGGGAACATGGATGGTACCGCTGCACAGTAACACTCATCGTTCCGCGGTGTAAATGAAACTGTTTTCTTTGACTGCTAAAATTACGTAACGCTGTTAAGTGACTCAGATGTAGTGTTTTACGATGAGTGAGCGATGGCGACGCTGCTTCGTAATGCGGTGATTACGAAACAAAACGTCACTGACTCTTACCTTTGAGAGGAACTATAGAGGAGGATTTATTACGTGTTTTGTGGCTTATTATCTGTTTCTTGGTTCGCTTTATGGCCCATGTCTATTTACATTGTAATTCTCACGAAATTATAAGTTCAATGATGATTAAATTACACATATGCTTAGTCAGATATTTAATACTAAAATACACTGGTAAAGGCAACGAACATTTTCTTTCTAATGGTCCTGGTACAAGTTCAGAATAGCTATGTGTTTCGGTAACTGCACTGTTTCATTGTAATTACCAAACGGTTTTTTTCAGATGAAGTTGTGTGTTTGTCTTGTACAAAGTCTGCTACATATTACTGATTTTACTAGCGTTAAACGTTTAATGTGTATGTACCTCAGAGCACAAATGCATGCCTCTGAAGCACCTGTTGTTCAGAGCATAGCTCTATAATGGCTGAAGAAATATCAACCAATTTTACTACGCATAAGATTACCACACGGAAAAGACTACTGTGGGAGTGAATCAGGTCTAGCTCCCTTGGATTGAGGTTGAGGGAAGTGCTGGGAATTGTAGAACGTCTGTAGCAGTTCCAATCGTAATATGTATATATATATATATATATATATATATATATATATATATATATATATATATATATATATAATTTATTATTTGAAAAAAAAAAGTCATTTGAGTCTGATACAACTCTGTCATTCCCAGCATATGGGCTATGAAGTGAGCATAACTCTTCAATATTTGGGGGTAGTTTCTACCAAACAATACACATTTGATTTACTACGTGAACTGAGTATGGTGTGGATGAAGCAACCTTAGCAAGGGAGGACGAAAACTTTGAACTTGCAGCGCGTATCCGGAGAAAAATTGTACTGGACGAGGTTACCCGTGTCATCCCTAGGGATACTTGTGGCTTAGGAACAGGGTAAAATTTAAACATAAGTGTAATTTTGGAACGTGTACATCAATTTCAGCCAAACGCTATACCAATATAGCTTACTAACTGGGGGAAAAATATTGTGGAGGTAAGAAGTCCAGAGCATCCCTAGAGTCAGTGATACGGTGGGAAGGAGGTGACTAGTAAAAATTAAAATATCTCTAGAAAACCTGGAATAATTTCATCGAAACTTAGTACACATATGAATATATGAAAAAATATATTGACAACGTAAAGCATACAAAGGTGCCTACGTTGTAGTGAGCATGGGAATTCTGGGAAGCATGTAATAACTTTAACGAAATGTTCTACATGGACATGGCTTACTGTCTGGAATAGTTCATTCTAGCACCACTAGAATGGGTGAGGGAGACAAGAAGGATGGATGGAATATAAAAATTCATGAACTGCCAACATTAGCGTCAAATCTATGGTTTCTCGGGCCGTAAACCTAAATCGATGACGGCCACGTCCAAATCAGAGCGAAATAAAATGAAAATGGCCTCAACTCAGAGGTTGGCTAGAATGCCGCAGTGCTTTGCGAGGTAAGTCTGAGGAGGTGTGCCCTGGCCTTTCTCCGACCTTGGAACCGACTTCCCAGTCAATTATGGAGGGCCTATAGTTAAAGGTGGACTCACAACTTCGGTGCAGACTGGTAGCTTTTACGCTTACAAATCATCGTCAGAGATTAAAGAAACGTTAAGTAATAGATAAATTCCAAAAATAAGAATCTCTGTGCTGGATGAAACGTAAGAAAGTGGATATTCAAGGGCGACGTTCTGACACTTGTAAATCCTTAGCAAGTATTATCACATTATATGTTTATACACTGTATTAGTTCCATTGAGCCATTGTTAATAAGACTCATGACATGGGTGCTATATTATCGTCAACGCCCAGACACTACCCAATCTGCTACCATATAATCTATCTTTAAAAAAATCTATCACCTTCGCCGAACTGTTGTTCTGAGTGAAGTTTTTGTCTCAGGGATGTGATGGTAGATCCACCCTGCGTCTACGAAGGCGTGAAAGAATTGAGGACTTACACATTATATCACTACTTTTCAAAATATGGTTTTGAGATGTTGCTTGACCGGTTTGATTTGGATCCAACCTAACGCGACCTGGACTACGCCCTAACCAATTCCTTGTGCAACATTTTAATTAGCACCGTGAAGGTTGGGAACCTAGTGACACATTTAGCACTTTTTGTAACATAACTTATACAAATAGAGTATGTACTGCGGCATTTAATTTCCACATATATTGAATTTTATAACTCCCTCCCCCTCCCCCTCCCCCCCACACACTTTTGACAAGAAAGGGAGATCGGAGGATGACCCTTTGAGCTGGGTAGACTTGAATGCAGGGTTCTGGTGTGGAAAGTCGGCTAGTTATGTGACATACCATTTACTTTACCAACATGCAGACACGGGCATAAATTGATCTTCAAAATTTTCGCCAGTAACATGAAAATTCTTCAAATCTGAAGAACACTTGTAACATTCCATTCCGGTTTCGTAAAGCAAATTCCTTACACGCCAGCAAAACAATGGTAAAATAATTAAAATTTTCAATATCCTTACTTAGTTGGTCTGATAAGACTCATAAATTCTAACAATACATGAAAAAAGCAAAGTGTTGTAATTTCTGCCCCGAATAGAAGTTCCAAACATCAGTTTAAATAGAAGGACTAACGACACAGGCTCTATAACCAGTGCCAGGTTTGGTCATCAAATTCTCAATGAAATTTCACAGGGAGCTAAAGTGAGCTCTCACGATAATCTAATTTGACTGCGTATCTACAGAGGAAAATTTTAGACACTCATAACCAATAGCATAAAACTGTTCATTATATACATATACTAACCCAACTTCTTTAATTTAATTTGCACCTGGCAGATATCTCAGTATCCTGAAATCTCCTCCAGAATTTTCTTGCAAGTAGTGTAGCAAGTCCAATCAGTTTAACAGATAAGTTCGTGCTTGAAGGATAGCACCATAACCTAGATCTCGGACAGTGCGGTTTGGTGGGCTCCATGTGCAAGTAGACCCACTCTATCCAAAAGTATCTCTACGGGCAATATCCTCAGTTACTTCCAATTTGCAAGCATGATATACACAACTGACCATTAAAATTGCTACACTAAGAAGAAATGCAGATGATAACGGGTATTCACTGGACAAACATATTATACTAGAACTGACATGTGATTACATTTTCACGCAATTTGGGTGCATACATCCTGAGAAATCAGTACCCAGAACAACCACCTCTGGCCGTAATAACGGCCTTGATACGCCTGGGCATTGAGTCAAACAGAGCTTGGATGGCGTCTACAGGTACAGCTGCCCATGCAGCTTCAACACGATACCACAGTTCATCAAGAGTAGTGACTGGCGTATTGTGACGAGCCAGTTGCTCGGCCACCATTGACCAGATCTTTTCAATTGGTGAGAGATGTGGAGAATGAGCTGACCAGGGCAGCAGTCGAACACTTTCTGTATCCAGAAAGGCCCGTATAGGACCTGCAACATGCGGTCGTGCATTATCCTGCTGAAATGCAGGGTTTCGCAGGGATCGAATGAAGGGTAGAGCCACGGGTACATCTGAAACGTAACGTCCGCTGTTTAAAGTGCCGTCAATGTGAATAAGAGGTGACCGAGACGTGTAACCAATGGCATCCCATACCATCACGCCGGGTAACACGCCAGTATGGCGATGACGAATACACGCTTCAAATGTGCGTTCACCGCGATGTCGCCAAACACGGATGCGACCATCATGATGCTGTAAACAGAACCTGGATTCATCCGAAAAAATGACGTTTTGCCATTCGTGCACCCAGGTTCGTCGTTGAGTACACCATTGCAGGCGCTCCTGTCTGTGATGCAGCGTCAAGGGTAACCGCAGCCATGGTCTCCGAGCTGATAGTCGATGCTGCTGCAAATGTTGTCGAACTGTTCGTGCAGATGGTTGTGGTCTTGCAAACGTCCCATCTCTTGACTCAGGTATCGAGACGTGGCTGCACGATCCGTTACAGCCATGCGGATAAGATGCCTGTCATCTCGACTGCTAGTGACACGAGGCCGTTGGGATCCAGCACGGCGTTCCGTATTACCCTCCTGAACCCATCGATTCCATATTCTGCTAACAGTCATTGGATGTCGACCAACGCGAGCAGCAACGTCGCGATACGATAAACCGCAGTCGTGGTAGGCTATAAATTCGGAAACTTGATGGTGCGCATTTCTCCTCCTTACCCGAGGCATCACAACAACGTTTCACCAGGCAACGCCGGTCAACTGCTGTTTGTGTATGAGAAATCGGTTGGAAACTTTCCTAATGTCAGCACGTTGTAGGTGTCTCACCGGTGCCAACTTTGTGTGAATCCTCTGAAAAGCTAATCATTTGCATATCACAGCGTCTTCTTCCTGTCGGCTAAATTTCGCGTCTGTGGCACGTCATCTTCGTAGTGTAGCAATTTTAATGGCCAGTAGTGTAATACAAAAACCATATCAACTCTTTCCTACGTCAAAATATTCTCTCAACTAAGTATGGAAAACAATCACATGACATCATGAAACACTTAAACTAGAACAACTTGACATTAACAAACATAATTAATTTCTTTACCCTCCTGGGCGTACCGCTTGTACAGCAATGTTCCGGAGCCGCCATGGAGCTGAATCAACACGGCCACTGCTCCACGGCCGGTAAGTTGCACACCACCACAGGGTCCGAACCCAATCCACACCTGCACAGACTCCCGTTAAGACCAAAGTTACATCAACCTCGATGTATAAATTTCTAGAGCAGAAAAACCTCCAGTTAATAATATGCCAACTAAGGATCCTCCGACCTGTACGGGGCCAGCTTCTGGACATGTAAACTTGCTAAGGTGAGCCCAACCCTGCACAGCGTCAATTAGGGATGAAATCTCTACAACGTTTTCCGTTAACTGGAAATCTCAAGCCGGCGAAGTGGAACGTTGTAACCCAACTGACTTAACTAAACTCAGTAACGTTGAAGAACAAGGTTCACCTCCTCAGCACCAGATAATTGTATCAAATGGTCCGACAATTTAACAGACGAATTCCGCCACAGCTTAAACGGCACGCCCGCTCACCAAGAAATGAAGTTCAAATACCATCTCGGTCACAGCAGCTGGCTTTGTACCTCCGGCAGATAGCAACATTTCCCCTGGGTGGCCCATCAGTCGAATGCACTCTGCTCCTCCCGTGCTGAACAGGCGTCACCTTTACAACTGCCAAAGGTGTTGGGCGTCCACACCGTCATCGATCAGCGTCGTTTCTCCTTCGCTACGTACCTTCAAGAGAGCTGACAACCCAGCGATTAAAAGACCGCCGCTAGCGTATTTCCTCTGTGTCGAGCGCTTACTTTTTACACCCACGGCACGCTCGCACCAAAATCGATACGGGCCTATCAGCTTTATCCTTTAACTCTGATGGCAATAAAGTTTTTTATGTGCAATGAAGTATTCAGAATATGGCGGAAAGTTAACCCCCCATAGCAGGGCAAGAGTGTGACGTGAAGTCTAAGACGGGGAAAGTAGAGTTAAATTCATCTGTCAAAAAGATGGGCTGAGCTAGTGTATCTCTGCGACTACAGTTGTTGCCTGTTACCAATTTCCACAGTTTTATGAGTTTTGTTTTATCAATTGACGGAAAGATAGTGGACAATGTTTGCACAAACTCGTACGATTTATTTTTCTGAATTTCTTAAAATGCAAGTAATTATAGGTCTGTCTTCATTGAAACAAAATAAGAATGAAAAAACTAAACTACGTTAAGCAAGGTAATTAAACAAAATTTTTACACTTGTTTAAGCATCTGTTCAGTGGTGCCGTGTGAGGAAAAAAACAGGTTACTTCTCTGAAGTATAATACAGTGCCCTTTAAGCGAGGTAATTAGAGCGAAATGTTAGACGCTTACTTTAGACGTTTCCTTATAAGTTCAATAGTAAGGGAAAAAACAAAGTCATGACACATTTAATGCAATATTCTGAACAACTGTATGTAATACTTGGAAAGAAAGTTGCGATGTGAAGTAGAACTTCGTCTTTTTTGCTTAACAATTAACAAATGTCCCTAATTTTAGTAATGAAACTTGTTTCCTACACTATTAATTTTCGCACTTATTTCTGTAGTTGTGTATTCTGTCACGAAGATACCCCTATAGTCTATGGAAATAACTTTTTTCACTTTTTAATCGCAGAAGAATTTTTTTTCTAGAATTTAATTCTTATACAGAATAGTCTACAGATATAACTTATCTGTATCAACTTGACTTCAGTTAGGCAATCTTCAAATTTATCGGCCGAAGCAGAAAGTTTCGAAGAAATCTATATACTATTTTTCCGCTTGTAAACAAAATGGCTTTGTGACCAGGTCAGGTGTAATGCATGTACTTGTAGCTTCCACCACTAACAGCAGCACTAGGCAAATACACACTGCAGCAGGGCTATAAATTGAATGCTGACCCGAGTTGCAGTATTTAAGAAAAATGACTACAGTGCGCTGTAGTAACAGTGTAATACGTTACTCACCAAGCTGCCCATTTTTACGGTATACTACATCCCAGTTTATAGGAGGTGGTTAGCACCTCGACAACATCACGAATCACAGCGCAATCGTCGTCTACACGATGCCATGATTTGTTTAGAAGTAACCTGAACCGGTCGTTCTGAAATTACCGTGCGAGGTAGCGTAGAGATAACAGCGGGCTCGTATTCGGTACGACGGCGGTTCAAACCTCGTCCAGTCATCAAGATTTAGATTTTGCGTGGTTTCCCTCAGTCGCTGAAGGCAAGAGCCAGGAGGGTTCCTTTGAAATGGACACGGCTGATTTTCTTCCCCAACAAGAATTTCTGCTTCAACTGTAATGATTTTGTCGACGACGAAACGCACAACGCTAATCTTCCTTCGACCTGCAGTGCTCGGTCCACCACTTTCAAAGTCGCCTATACAGCAATAAAAGGTCATAAATGTTGCTCCTAAATCTCCATCATCTTTCGTTAATTCAGTTTACATCTATGCAGCAGTCCGTTATTTTTTTAAAAAAATGAACTTGTTTTTTATTCCTGCCGAAGATTCATTTCTATCAGTTTTTATGAAACGTAAGACATATATATCATGTAAGATGGCAGCAAACAAGCAATACTGTTGCATCTTATTGGAAGTTCGAACATAATTGTTAACAAAATCACACTTACAGTTATTACACAAAAATGAGTTAACGGTGCTACAGTGCCATCGAGTTTCGGAAAACAGTGCACTTTCTCAGGTAGGACTTAAAGCTAGAACAGTGGAAAAACTTACAAGGGATATGCATAAAAAAAAAAAAAATTATTTCTTACAAAGGGAAACTTGAAAAAAGTGAAAACTGGAAATACTATAAAACTTCAAGGCAGGTGCAGGGCCAACAATTTAATCAGGTATGGTGGAACGAAATATCCTCCTAGAAAAGTTGCAGGAATAACACTAAGGCTGATCCCATAGTAAATGCGCCACTAGTGACTGCAGTGTGAAAGAATACTGTAAAATCCCTGTCTCTAACTCTTTGATAAACTAGCATGGAAGAAAAGAAACAACTCACCCAAGAAGTCTCGCTGCCTTTCTTCGAAGTGCAACAGCGGTTCTCGCTAATTGCACAATTTAGGCTAACAGATTTGTGAAAAGAAAACAAAGAGAAACGAATGTTGCCACTTTAACAAAATGGCTCTGCGTACTATGAGACTTGACTTCTGAGATCATCAGTCCCCTAGAACTTAGAACTACTTAAACCTAACTAACCTAAGGACATCACACACATCCATGCCCGAGGCAGGATTCGAACCTGCGACCGTATCAATCGCGTGGTTCCCTACTGAAGCGCCTAGAACCTCTCGGCCACAGCGGCCGGCAAACGATATTTTACTAGAGATCCATTTGTTGGTTAATGGAATGTAATTCAGTACCGATTTAATCATAGCTGATAACAATATGATTATAATTCCTACACTGCTAAAAAAAATTGCAGCATTGTGCAGTGAAATCACTTTTAAAAATCAAGAGGTCCGCTCTTAAAACACAGCTTGGTCCATATCCAGTTTTCAAACAAACGTTTGGCGCTGGCTGTCATATTTTCCCACTTTGACAGGTGGGTGTGGGTTAAGTTCCACGCAAACTTCCTTTGGTTACTAAAATGAGAAAAATTAAAAAAAATAAACTATGCAATGAAGAACACAATTTCAACTTCTATAGCGTCAATACATTCGTCGCCGCCACCGAGCGAGGTGGCGCAGTGGTTAGCACACTGGACTCGCATTCGGGAGGACGACGGTTCAATCCCGCGTCCGGCCGTCCTGATTTAGGTTTTCCGTGATTTCCCTAAATCGCTTCAGGCAAATGCCGGGATGGTTCCTTTGAAAGGGCACAGCCGATTTCCTTCCCCATCCTTCCCTCACCCGAGCTTGCGCTCCGTCTCTAATGACCTCGTTGTCGACGGGACGTTAAACACTAATCTCCTCCTCCTCCTCCATTCGTCGCCATATTGAAATTTGTGTTTTTCAATCTCCCTGATTAGCTGTAAACTTATGTCCGCGATTGTACAAAGTTGTAATTATTAGAAATGTCCGCTAATGATACAAACCTCATATTTCAGATGCAAAACCGAATGCTTTATGGTCGTTTTTGATACATACTAAATTCAGAATCAAATAGCTGATGGAAAGTTGTACTAGAATAAGCTGGTAACTAATTTTCGATCAAGGTGGCATATGTCCCACTCTGATACTAGGCTTCTCAGTTAAGAAATTGTCACCATTGCAGACCATCTTGTTTAAGAAAGCTGTTTTGGTGACAAGATACAAATTAAACATATGACCACTACACAAAATACTTAAATAATACCCTCCGAAAAATAATATTCTGACTTATGGCACATCGTTACAATAATATATGTTTGGAAATATCGAAGCCGAAGCCAAAGAGTCAAAAATGTTAATGAACGAGCACGCCAAGGATGATGTCTGTGAGCCGTTACATTCAATTGAGATGATCGTTCCTCATTTCACTGACGTTAATCGAATAAGTTATTCATCACGCTTAATTACGTCTCACATTATCACAATTTTATCTAAATACAGTACGTAAGAAAAAGCAGTAGAATGTTGCGTACACTGAGAGGAACCAACAATTTGTTGGCATATGCGTCCGGCATGCAAAACGCAAATGTGAGCTTCAGTCCGACAGACAATGGTGATGAAACATCACCACACCGCTTGTTCCACTAATGAAACACAAGCTACTGCTACCGCCTGCGTAGATCATAAGAAAATGAATGAGAACTGCTGATCTGGGGAGACAGTGTAAGAAATGGTTCCGGGTTACAATCGTACCTTGTAGCAGCATATGTTGAATATATCTGAACACTGCTGGTGAAAGACAGCTTTCCAGTGCTAACAACTTGCAAAAACAAGCGTGGAACGGCCGAGTAAGAGTTGGCGCAATGGACCGGAACGGGCTGCCTTGCCCAAATCGCCGTTTCGACCCATTTGCACGCTACCGCTGTATTATTTCGCCAACAGGTGCGGAGTCTGCAAGCCTGCACCTCAGTAACTCTGCTGTAAAAAAATTGTTGATCAGAACGAAAAATACAGAGTTTACGCAAAAAACTGAGCGGCGGGTTTCAGAGGGCCCCAGCTTATACGAACACTAAGAAGAAGTGGTAGGGTACTATAGACTCCTTTTTTTAGCGACTACTAGGAAACATAAGATTTGCTCTTTTAAAATCCCTTCGGAAAGGGTCGTTATCAATCGTTGACATCGTCGCGGTGGAAGGTGAATTCCCTCTGCTTCCAGAGAACGGTGTACATTTTTTCCTCGTTATAGAAAGAGTTTCCTACAATACAGGGTGTTCCCATATCATCAGAAATTTATCATGTCACAAGAAGTTCCGTTACCTGGCCTCTAAAGGCCGTTCGGCTTATACACTGGAATTGACTGTACGCAGGACATACTTGCGAAGACAGTGCTAGTGCAACAAGAAGGTTGCCCTGTAGAGCTAAGCAAACAATTCGCATCTGCTGTCATGTTGTGTTGATCTTTCTTCTGCGTGTGATGTCATCACCCATGAGAGAGTAGAATGGTGCAAAGTGCGATGAAAACCAGTAGCGAGCAGATGTGACTTTAGACGCACCAAGCTTAAAATAGCAGACGCACTTAGGCTCTTCAGCAATGGCGGAATGCACTCGCATCTACATTGTTGTCGGAGTCAACGAGTCGTGCACCATTACAGTGTTCGGCATCGTTAAGATTAATTTGTGCATTTTAAATAATTTTTTTTGCCGCCGATTACTGGGGAACAATATCTAGCCGCTCGTAAGGAAAGCTAGAGTTTCCTAGTAGCGGCCCGTGATGTGAACAATAATTTTTTTTGGAAAGGATTAGGCGTCTAGTGCGTGTGTGAAGAGCGGTACCGTGGACGCAACAGAAGAAAAAGTCTGCGGGATCCCCCGAAAAGTCATATTATTAGCAATTACAAGATCTCTGATAGACATACAAGTCCGTAGGTAAATATTCGTCTCTATCGAATGTGCTTGAGCTATCGCTAAATCATTCTTGGTGCTCTGTGATGTAATATGCACACGTATGATTTCTCTACGACTGCTCGCAGAGGACTTTTATGACGAAGTTGTTCGCCTCCTTATCATTGTTTTTCTAGTGTAACGGATAAAGATTTTGAAAAATGTGAAAAGGCGTTCTAGATAAAAGTCTACAGAATATACATTTAAAATTTGAGCCATTTTCTAAGGTTAGTTATTTAGATAACTGCTGTCCGCGATGCAAAAATAAAAAAACCCCACTAAACACCGGTTTTTGCGGTTTCCCTAGGAACCGACCACGAGCAGATGTTGCCTTTATATTCTGCCTAAGGCCCACCCTAGACTATACCTAACGTAAAAAAACCAACTCATTGTCTCAATTTTCCAGGGCTGGAGGAAGTGTGTAATGTTTAAACTTTGACCCTTTGCTGTCGAATAGCTGCAGCACGGCAGTTGTTCCGAGGGTTTTAGAAATGGTCGCTAGACCAAGGGCTGCCCAAATAATTTGACCTCTTACCTCCGTCATCAACAGAACCCGAGATATGATCCCCTAGAAATACCGCATTTTTGTGCACAAGAAGTTATCGAAATCATGGCATTCAAGCTGTAGATTAAATATATTCTGCCTTTTTTGTGATACATTAATGAGAAAGATTGTGGATTCACAACAAATGAGTAGTACTAATGTATCTTCAATGAAATAAACGTAAACAAGGCTGAAATAAAGAGAAACATTAAAAAATACATTTATAGTATATCGCATGTGGTAGACAGCACACAAAGTATACCGTGGTTGCCCATAATTCGCCAGCATTTACTACGTTCGTAGCTGCTGCACCTCCGTGGCTGAGGTAAGTTAATTTATTTGTTTAATGTACCTGTCCAGGATATGAAACTCTTACGATACTGGTAGAGCATTAATAACGTATCCCTAACTTCTGCTTGCTGCAGAATCGTTGAACATATTCTCAGTTTGAATATAATAAACTTTTTTGCGACTAAGAAGCTTATGTCCACGAATCAGCATTGCTCACGCGAAACTCAGGTTTCCTTTTCTCTCATGATATACTGAGAACTATGGATGAGGGGCAACAGGCAGAATCCGTATCTCTAGATTTCCGGAAAGCATTTGGCACGGCGCCCCATTGCAGGCTGTTAACGAAGGCACGAGCGTATGAAATAAGTTCACAGACAAGTTGAGGGGCTCGAAGACTTGTTAAATAATAGAACCCAGTATGTTGTCCTCGATTGCGAGTGTTCATCAGAGACAAGAGCATCGTCAGCAGTGCCCCAGGGAAGTGTTACACACTCCTGGAAATTGAAATAAGAACACCGTGAATTCATTGTCCCAGGAAGGGGAAACTTTATTGACACATTCCTGGGGTCAGATACATCACATGATCACACTGACAGAACCACAGGCACATAGACACAGGCAACAGAGCATGCACAATGTCGGCACTAGTACAGTGTATATCCACCTTTCGCAGCAATACAGGGTGCTATTCTCCCATGGAGACGATCGTAGAGATGCTGGATGTAGTCCTGTGGAACGGCTTGCCATGCCATTTCCACCTGGCGCCTCAGTTGGACCAGCGTTCGTGCTGGACGTGCAGACCGCGTGAGACGACGCTTCATCCAGTCCCAAACATGCTCAATGGGGGACAGATCCGGAGATCTTGCTGGCCAGGGTAGTTGACTTACACCTTCTAGAGCACGTTGGGTGGCACGGGATACATGCGGACGTGCATTGTCCTGTTGGAACAGCAAGTTCCCTTGCCGGTCTAGGAATGGTAGAACGATGGGTTCGATGACGGTTTGGATGTACCGTGCACTATTCAGTGTCCCCTCGACGATCACCAGAAGTGTACGGCCAATGTAGGAGATCGCTCCCCACACCATGATGCCGGGTGTTGGCCCTGTGTGCCTCGGTCGTATGCAGTCCTGATTGTGGCGCTCACCTGCACGGCGCCAAACACGCATACGACCATCGTTGGCACCAAGGCAGAAGCGACTCTCATCGCTGAAGACGACACGTCTCCATTCGTCCCTCCATTCACGCCTGTCGCGACACCACTGGAGGCAGGCTGCACGATGTTGGGGCGTGAGCGGAAGACGGCCTAACGGTGTGCGGGACCGTAGCCCATCTTCATGGAGACGGTTGCGAATGGTCCTCGCCGATACCCCAGGAGCAACAGTGTCCCTAATTTGCTGGGAAGTGGCGGTGCGGTCCCTTACGGCACTGCGTAGGATCCTACGGTCTTGGCGTGCATCCGTGCGTCGCTGCGGTCCGGTCCCAGGTCGACGGGCACGTGCACCTTCCGCCGACCACTGGCGACAACATCGATGTACTGTGGAGACCTCACGCCCCTCGTGTTGAGCAATTCGGCGGTACGTCCACCCGGCCTCCCGCATGCCCACTATACGCCCTCGCTCAAAGTCCGTCAACTGCACATACGGTTCACGTCCACGCTGTCGCGGCATGCTACCAGTGTTAAAGACTGCGATGAAGCTCCGTATGCCACGGCAAACTGGCTGACACTGACGGCGGCGGTGCACAAATGCTGCGCAGCTAGCGCCATTCGACGGCCAACACCGCGGTTCCTGGTGTGTCCGCTGTGCCGTGCATGTGATCATTGCTAGTACAGCCCTCTCGCAGTGTCCGGAGCAAGTATGGTGGGTCTGACACACCAGTGTCAATGTGTTCTTTTTTCCATTTCCAGGAGTGTAGGACCGCTGTTGATCTCTACAGACATAAATGATTTGATGGTCAGGGTGGGCAACAATTTGCGGTTGTTTGCCGATGATGCCGTGGTGTACGGTAAGACGTCGAAGTTGAGTGACTGCAGGAGGATACAAGGCGACTTATAAAAGATTTCCAATTGGTGTGATGAATGGCAACTAATCCTAAATATGGAAAAATGTAAGTTAATGCGATTGAGTAGAAAGAACAAACTTGTAATGTTCGGGTACAGTATTACTAGTGTCCTGCTTGAGACAGTCAAGTCGTCTAAATATCTGGGCGTGACGTTGCACAGCGATATGAGGTGGAATAATCACGTCAAAACTGTCGCAGGGAAGGCAAATGGTTTACTTCGATTTATTGGGAGAATTTTGGGAAAAGTGGTTCACCCGTAAAGGAGACCGCATATAGGACGCTCGTGCGACCTATTCTTGTCTACTGCTCGTATGTTTGGGATCCGTAACAGGTCGGATCGGAGGAAGACATCGAAGCCATTCAGGGGCATGCTGCTAGATTTGTTACCGGTAGGTTCGAACAACACGTTTCATGCGTTACGGAGATGCTTTGGGAAGTCAAATGGGACGGCGACGTTCTTTTCGAGAAAGTATTGAGAAAATTTAGAGAACCGGCATTTGAAGCTGACTGCCGAACCATTCTCACACATCGCGCGTACGGACCACGAAGATAAGATATGAATACTTAGGGCTCATACGGAGGCGTACAGACAGTCGTTGTTCGTCGCTCAATCTGGCAGTTGAACAGGACGGGAAATGACGCGTAGTGGTACAGAGTACCCTCCGCTGCGCGTCATACGGTGGCTTGCGGAGTGTCGGTGTAGATGTAGATGTAGATGTAGACATAGAGACTAATTACGTACAAAGTATCCATTTCAGGGATACCGCAATGAAATAAACATATAATGTATAACAATAAAAATACAGGGATTTATATGTGCTACGTGAATTTATGAAATACAGACGGGAAGATAAAGAAAAAGAAAGAAACGTATAGAAAAAAATTCTCGTCATATCCTGTGGAGAGTCCAGTGTTTGGCGGTCTTAACTGCTACTTTGTTAGCTGCGGCAAGGTCACCAGTAGTAAAGGTATCTGACAGCTAATAAAATTGTCATGTAGACTACAATATATCGCAGAATAAGTTCAAAAACGTTTCCTCCAAATAGTATGGGATCACATTCATACTATTATGTTCACGTGATGTTGTCTTAAGTCCAAAGACGTGCTTCACATAGCTCTTCACGGCAGTGTATCCTGTGCAGACTTTTTCATTTCCGCGTAACTGTTTCAACTTTCACCCATTTGGCCGTATTCAATCCTTGGTCTCCCTCCTCAATTTTTACACCAGAGACCTCCACATCCAATACCAAATTCGCGATTCCTTGATGCCTCGGAATGTGCCCTATCAACCGATGCCATTTTTTAGCAGAATTGTGCCGTAAATATTTTTCCTCTTCAATTCGATTCAGTAGCACCAAATTTCTATTCCCTTGTTGTCTGAACCGGTTATCGTCAGCGTTTCGCTTCCATATAAGCAACTCTCTAGACAAATACCTTCCCAAAAGACTTCCTAAACTTTTATATCCGGTGTTAACAAAATTCTCTGCAACGATTTTGTTACTGTCACCAGTCTGCATTTTGTATCCTCTCTGCTTAGTCATCGTCAGTTATATTTCTGCCAAAATAGTAAAATCGATGTACTATTTTTGTTACCCCCTTTCCTAATTTAATTCCCTCAGTATCCCCTAATTTAATTTGATTATTTCCATTACACTTGTTTTATTTTTGTTGATGTTTATTTTATATTTCCTTTTTAAGACATTATCCATTTCATTTAACTCTACAGCTCTTCCTAATCCGTCGACGTCACTGATTTACCGTGAGATTGATCAATGGAACACGTATCTAACTAACTAGATAACTGAGAAAATTACAATATGCCCCTCAAACTTGAAGTTTTAGTTTCTTCCTCCTGTACTTTAAATCGCTTTCCAAATTTCTTCTTGATTTCCCATACTGTTTGCTCATTGTACTGATTTAATGACATCAAAGATAAGTTACAACTCTGTCTCACTCCCTTGCCAACGAATGCTTTCCTTCCATGTCCTACTGCTTTTATAACTACAGTCTAGTTCGTGTACAAGGTATCAGTAACATTTCACTCCCTTTATTTTGTCCCAGTTACTTTCAGAATTTCAAAAGTATACTCCAGTCACCATTGTTATAAGCGGTTGGGAAAGTACTGCCTCGTGTATTTATTCATTTCTCCCGAATCTAAGTAGGTGCTCCATGAGTCTCGTTTCTACCAGTTCTTTCATTTTTCTATAAATAATTCGGGTTTGCAATGATGACTGATTAAACTACTAGCTCCGTATTATTCAGCACCAGCCTTCCTTGGAAATGGAATTATTACATTCTTCTTTAAGTCTGAGGATATTTTGCCTGTTTAATGCAGATTTGCGTACCAAATGAAATACTTTTCTTGTGTCTGCCTCTCTGAAGGATCTCCGTAATTCTGTGAGAATCTACTCCAGATACCTTGTCACAAGTTAAGGCTTTCAGCGCTCTGTCAAATTTTTCTCGCAGTGTCGTGTCGCTCACTTTTCATCTACTTCCTCTTCCCTTTCTATAACACTGCCTTCATTCCCTTCTTTACAGACCTTCAACTTTTAATCCTTACCTTCCTTGCTTAGTACTGGCATACAATCTGAGCGCTTGACATTTGTATAGCTGGTTCTTTCTTTTCTAAACGTCTCTTCAGTTTTTCTAATGACAGTGTTCACTCATAGTCTAGTCATGCGTGCTTCTGTAGTCTTGCATTTGTCTAACCATTCCTATTTAGATATTTTGCACCTTCTGTCAGTGTCAGTTTTTAGTCATCATTTGGTCTGCTTCGTCTGTTGAATTCTTTTATTTTCTGCTTTGGTTAGTTAAATTGAATATGGCTTGCGTTATCGAAAGATTGCTGTTGAGAATCGTCTTTTGCAGTATTTGATTCGCTGCTGCCTTCGCTGTTTCATTTCTCAAACGCACCCATTCGTATTCTGTTGTGTTCCTGACTCCCGTCTGAGTCAATTGTTGGCTGGTGCTCCTTTCTGAATTCTCAAAATACTGGCCCTCTCACCTCATCCGGATCCCTTCTCTTTACTTTCCCACCTTGCTGCTGTTTCTTCAGTTTTGATCTTCTCTTCATAAGAATCATGAAAGAAGGTTGTATACGTGGAAGAACCCTGGAGATACTAAAAGGTGTCAGATAGATTATATAATGGTAAGACAGAGATTTAGGAACCAGGTTTTAAGTTGTAAGACATTTCCAGGGGCAGATGTGGACTCTGACCACAATCTATTGTAGATTAAAACTGAAGAAACTGCAAAAATGTGGGAAATTAAGGAGATGGGACCTGGATAAACTGAAAGAACCAGAGGTTGTACAGAGTTTCAAGGAGAGCATAAGGGAACAATTGACAGGAATAGGGGAAAGAAATACAGTAGAAGAAGAATGGGTAGCTCTGAGGGATGAAGTAGTGAAGGCAGCAGAGGATAAAGTAGGTAAAAAGACGAGGGCTGCTAGAAATCTTTGGGTAACAGAAGAAATATTGAATTTAATTGATGAAAGGAGAAAATATAAAAATGCAGTAAATGAAGCAGGCAAAAAGGAATACAAACGTCTCAAAAATGAGATCGACAGGAAGTGCAAAATGGCTAAAAAGGGCTGGCTAGAGGACAAATGTAAGGATGTAGAGGCTTATCTCACTAGGGGTAAGATAGATACTGCCTACAGGAAAATTAAAGAGACCTTTGGAGAGAAGAGAACCACGTGTATGAATATCAAGAGCTCAGATGGCAACCCAGTTCTAAGCAAAGAAGGGAAGGCAGAAAGGTGGAAGGAGTATATAGAAGGTTTATACAAGGGTGATGTACTTGAGGACAATATTATGGAAATGGAAGAGGATGTAGATGAAGACGAAATGGGAGATACGATACTGCGTGAAGAGTTTGACAGAGCACTGAAAGACCTGAGCCGAAACAAGGCCTCCGGAGTAGACAACATTCCATTAGAACTACTGACGGCCTTGGGAGAGCCAGTCATGACAAAACTCTACCAGCTGGTGAGCAAGATGTATGAGACAGGCGAAATACCCTCAGACTTCAAGAAGAATATAATAATTCCAATCCCAAAGAAAGCAGGTGCTGACAGATGTGAAAATTACCGAACTATCAGTTTAATAAGTCACAGCTGCAAAATACTAACGCGAGTTCTTTACAGACGAATGGAAAAACTGGTAGATGCGGACCTCGGGGAGGATCAGTTTGGATTCCGTCGAAATGTTGGGACACGTGAGGCAATACTGACCTTACGACTTATCTTAGAAGAAAGATTAAGAAAAGGCAAACCTACGTTTCTAGCTTTTGTAGACTTAGAGAAAGCTTTTGACAATGTTGACTGGAATACTCTTTTTCAATTTCTAAAGGTAGCAGGGGTAAAATACAGGAAGCGAAAGGCAATTTACAATTTGTACAGAAATCAGATGGCAGTAATAAGAGTCGAGGGGCAGGAAAGGGAACCAGTGGTTGGGAAAGGAGTGAGACAGGGTTGTAGCCTCTCCCCGATGTTATTCAATCTGTATATTGAGCAAGCAGTAAAGGAAACAAAAGAAAAATATGGAGGAGGTATTAAAATTCATGGAGAAGAAGTAAAAACTTTGAGGTTCGCCGATGACATTGTAATTCTGTCAGAGACGGCAAAGGATTTGGAAGAGCAGTTGAACGGAATGGACAGTGTCTTGAAAGGAGGATATAAGATGAACATCAACAAAAGCAAAACGAGGATAATGGAATGTAGTCAAATTAAATCGGGTGATGCTGAGGGAATTAGATTAGGAAATGAGACACTTAAAGTAGTAAAGGAGTTTTGCTATTTAGGAAGTAAAATAACTGATGATGGTCGAAGTAGAGAGGATATAAAATGTAGACTGGCAACGGCAAGGAAAGCGTTTCTGAAGAAGAGAAATTTATTAACATCGAATATAGATTTAAGTGTCAGGAAGTCATTTCTGAAAATATTTGTTTGGAGTGTAGCCATGTATGGAAGTGAAACTTGGACGATAACTAGTTTGGACAAGAAGAGAATAGAAGCTTTCGAAATGTGGTGCTACAGAAGAATACTGAAGATATGGTGGATAGATCACGTAACTAATGAGGAGGTATTGAATAGGATTGGTTAGAAGAGTAGTTTGTGGCACAACTTGACTAGAAGAAGGGATCGGTTGGTAGGACATGTTTTGAGGCATCAAGGGATCACAAATTTAGCATTGGAGGGCAGTGTGGAGGGTAAAAATCGTAGAGGGAGACCGAGAGATGAGTACACTAAGCAGATTCAGAAGGATGTAGGTTGTAGTAGGTACTGGGAGATGAAGCAGCTTGCACAGGATAGAGTAGCATGGAGAGCTGCATCAAACCAGTCTCAGGACTGAAGACAACAACAACAACTTCATAAGCAACGAATGTAACATAAATAGTTTTAATTGGTGTCCTTTTTGTTGAGCGCGAAAGTGAACAGACACAACAAATAAAGTGAAATGTGCGCAAAGGGACTATAGGATATGGCGCACAGTATCAGTGTCTATACTGCGTTAAAACAGCTATCTGATTAACTGTTCAGTGAGTCTGGTGGTAGGGGCAAGCAGGCACGAACCAACCGCAGGTCTTTTGCGAGGTCTATGTGCTGCGTGTGAGGAATGCTTCACGCTGAGTGATGCAAGTCGTGGGGTACTTCTTAATATCGTGTCGGACCTCCTTCTGCCCGGCTTAGTGCATCAACTCGACGTTCCATGAACTTAACAAGTGGCTGGAAGTCCCGAAATACTGAGCCATGCGGCCTCTATAATTGTCTGTAACTGCTAGAGTGTTGCCGATGCAGGGTTTTGTGCACTAACTGACCCATCGATTATGTCCCATAAATGTCAGAAGCGATTCATGTAGGGCGATCTGGGTGGCCATATCATTCATTCGGATTATCCAGAATGTTCTTCAAGCAAATCGCGACTAATTGTAGCCCAGCGACTCGGCGCATTGTCATCCATGAAAATGACGTCCATGAATGGGTGCAAATGGTCTCCAAGCAGCCGAACATAACCATTTCCAGTCAATGATCGGTGCAATTGGACCAGAGGACCTAGTACATTCCAGGTAAACACAGGTCCAACTACTATGGAGCCACCACCAGCTTGCACACTGTCTTATTGGGGTGGATCCGTGGCTTCGTGGAGTCAACACCACACTCGAACCCCAAGAGAACTCGGGACTCATCTGACCAGGACATGCGTTTACAGTCGTCTAGGGTTCAATCGATATGGCTACGATCCTAGGAGAGGTGCTGCAGGCGATGTCGTGCTGTTAGCAAAGGCACTCGCATCTGTCGTTGCTGCCGTAGCTCATTAACACCAAATTTCGCTGCACTGTCCTAATGGATACGTTCGACTTACGTCCCTCATTGATTTCTGTGGTTATTTCACGCAGTGGTGCTTGTCTGTTAGCACTGGCAGCTCTAGAGAAAGGCCGCTGCTCTCAGTCTTTAAGTGAAGGCCGTCGGCAACTGCGTTTTCAGTGGTTAGAGGTAATGTCTGAAATTTCGTATTCTCGGAATACTGATGTTCCTAACGATTTTCGAAATGGTATGACCCATGCCTCTAGCTCCAGCTACATTCCGCGTTCAAAGTCTGTTGATTTCCGTCGTGCGACTATAATCACGTTGGAAAGCTTTTCACGTAAACACGTGAGTACAAATGACAGCTCCGCCAGTGCACTGAACTTTTATGCCTTGTGTACATGATGGTACAGCCAACTGTATATGTGCATAACACTATCCCATGACTTTTGTCACAGTGCACACCGACTGCGTGAGCATATGGCTGAGTGTACGCTCGGGGGGCAAGCTCGCAATACCGTCGCTTCCCCGCAACCCTTGCCTCTTCACTGACATCTGCCAATCAGTATGTTATTTGAATCGAGTTGTAACTGCGATTTTTTTTCCTTTATTGAATTTCAATTCCCCCTGAAAGGGGGGGGGGGGGGGCGCAGGCTGGCAGAGCTTAGTACGCTGCTCTTATGCCTACAGAATTTTTAAAACAGAAGAAGAAGAAGATAAGAAACAATAAAAGCAGGCGATAAAACGGTGACTTAAATTGTAAAACGGCGGAAAATTGTGGGAAGTTAAAACATAAAACAAAGGGTTGGCGATGCTAATAAACTACACAGGAAGCAGACAGGTCAAATAGTAGATAGACAATTAAAAAACATGGCGACATTCTGGTTTCTATTCAGAAGAGATATAATAATTACACCCAGCGACAGTATGACGTCCGTTCGCAGCACTTCGGAAAAGACACACAACACTTAACACTCACTGGAAACACTGTACTAAAAGGTTGGCATGAAGATGACACACCAAAGCCAAGGGAAAATGGGGGGGGGGAGGGGACCTGGACAGGTGAGGGGAAAAAGGAAAAAGGGGGGAGGAGAGGGAAAACGAAGGGGGGCGGGAAAGGCGGAGGGAGAGGATTCATAAGGGGGGGGGGGGGAGCAGGGTTGATGTGAGAAGGAATGGGGAAAGTCAGAGGAGGGAAATGCAAAAGGACTCAGGGGAGAGAAGGGAGGCAGAGATAGAGTAGGCGGAAAAATAAACAGGATGGAAGGGAGGAGAGGGAGCCCAGGGAAACGACAGAGGAAGGGAGGAGGAGGTGAGGATCAGAGTTGATAGAAGGGATAAGTGGAGGGAGAGAGGGCATCATCTGGGAGGGGGAGTCGAAAGAAGCCACCTTGGGAAAGGAGGTGCTGTAGAGATGGAGGGTAGGGGGGGGGGGGGGGACACAATGGTGAAGGCGCGACAGAGGGTGGGGTCGGTGAGAAGAGGAGCAACCAGGGGGTGAGGGGATCAAGGTGGCGGGAGGTGTTGAGTATGTGGACATGTTCGAGGAATAGGAGCAGATGACGGAAAGAAATCAGGTAGTAGAGGATCTACGTTGGGGATGGGAGTAACTGCGATTTAGATACATGCAGGTTTTGACTCTTGAAATTTTTCTGGCGTAAAGAGCATTCCATAAACTTTTAGGATTGCAGCTGGATGACATCCGCTTCTTGTCACGACATTTCGACTTACAATCACTCAGCCATCTTGCTGAGTGGTTTGCATGGGAGATTGCTAGTCAAATCGCTATCCTTATGGCAAAAAATGGTGTGGGGACGAATGCCCAAAGCCAGCCGCTACAAGAGCGACATCTGTCGAATGTCGCGGCCTGTCCGAATATGGCACCAGGGCACACAGGCGTGTATGTAAAGGTGGTACTACATGCACGTTTTCTGTCGGAATACGGGCTTACGGAGTTAAAATTCAGATGCCAAATTAATAAGGTTAACTGTCGCTAGACGTGATACTAGTCACAAAATGTTTCCTTTCTGGAGATAATAAAGAAAACACCGAGCCTCACGCCTTATCCAGTTGAAAGCCTCCCTTAATAGCTGACTCCCAGAAGATCACGTCTAGCCCAAGATTTCCGTGGCAGAAGAATCCATGGAATGTCCTGTGGAGATACAATGGCTGACTTACTGGGCTGTGAAAGGCGAGTGCGGCGATCATGGTCAACGCACCTTTCAAGGACTATGTGTGTCTTCTGTCTAATGTTGGTTTTGCCTCATTGGCGGAAGATCTTATTAATCGTCACGGTGGTTTTCAACTGGGTAACGCGTGGTAGCCGGTTACTTCCTTAATATTCACAGAAAGGAAAGATTTTGTGTTTACTGACACGTCCAGCGACAGTTAATTTTATTAATTTGACATCTGAATTTTAAACTTCGCAAGCGCGAAGAGAGAGCACGCATGTAGTACCACAATAAGACATGCGCATGTGCGCCGTTGATCTAGTAATATTCGAAGAGGGCGCGAAACTCGACAGAGGTCGCTCATGTAGTGGCTTATTTTATTTTATTTGGCCTTCAGCTGTATAACACCGTTTAGACAGGTGCAGTAACTATGATATAGGTCTAACTTCCACACAGCATTTTAGCAAACATAGACTTTTAGAAAATACACATCACCTCTGAACGATTGTATAGGAAAAATTGTCATCACACTGTTCTTATATATCGTTGGTCAAATTTTCATTCCATTCCTTAAAATGAATTTTGCGAGACACTGAAGCACCGATGTTTTTTTCCTTATTAGTACACTAATAATATTTAAAGGGAGTGGAATCCCAAGTTTTTCCAGCTCAGAGAGGAGTTTTTCTCTCCGTTCGTCATACTTTTGGCAAGCAAAGATCAGATGGTTAAAGTCCCTCTGTAAGAGGTCCATGCTTAAGGAATTTATTGCTAGCGCCCTCGAGCAAATTTTGTAACTTGGATGGATTGTTCACGCGCTGCCTGCAATATGTAAGCTACAATAGAATCGCAGACCAGAGAGCAGTGTCGGCAGCAGTAGTAGTAGTAGCTGGCACTCGGGCGGTTGGGTCAAGTCGCTCTTAGAGAGCAGTTGTCGAGTTGTATAGAGAGAGAGAACTTATGTCCTATATGGAATCACCAAGGCCGGTCGTGGAGAACGATGGCGGTGCCTGAGCGATGTAGTATAAGGTAGAAACAAAAATTGTTATTATTTATTGCCGCGCGCATTATGTAATTTGCAACAACTCATTTTGTACTATTATATATCAAAGTCACATGTAAATGTTTTTCAATTATAATCTTTCTTATAAAGATAACTTTTCACAGTCATTCATCTGAATTTAAAGTTTTTACTAATTTCTCCTATCCATAGTCATTATCGTATATAAAATCGGTTGCTTTTCTTACATAACAAAATCTAGTGGCTAGCATTGCACTGGACTGTGCCAGAAAAAATTCTTATAGGGGCAGATACAATACTGGCCATTAAAATTGCTACACCAAGAAGAAATGCAGATGATAAAAGGGTATTCATTGGACAAATATATTATACTAGAACTGACATGTGATTACATTTTCACGCAGTTTGGGTGCATAGATCTCGAGAAATCAGTACCCAGAACAACCACCTCTGGCCGTAATAACGGCCTTGATACGCCTGGGCATTGCAGTCAAACAGAGCTTGGATGGCGTCTACAGGTACAGCTGCCCATGCAGTTTCAACACGATACCACAGTTCATCATATTGTGACGAGCCAGTTGCTTGGCCACCATTGACCAGACGTTTTCAATTGGTGATACATCTGCAGAATGTGCTGGCCAGAGCACCAGTCGAACATTTTCTGTATCCAGGACCTGCAACATGCGGTCGTGCATTATCCTGCTGAAATGTAGGGTTTCACAGGGTTCGCATGAAGGGTAGAACCACGGATCGTAACACATCTGAAATGTAACGTCCACTGTTCAAAGTGCCGTCAATACGAACAAGAGGTGATCGAGACGTGTAACCAATGGCACCCCATACCATCACGCCAGGTGATACGCCAGTATGGCGTTGACGAATACACGCTTCCAATGTGCGTTCACCGCGGCGTCACAAAAACGGATGCGACCATCATGATGCTGTAAACAGAACCTGGATTCATCCGAAAAAATGACGTTTTACCATTGGTGCACTCAGGTTCGTCGTTGAGCACACCATCGCAGGCGCTCCTATCTGTGATGCAGCGTCAAGGATAATCGCAGCCATGGTCTCCGAGCTGATAGTCCGTGCTGCTGCAAACGTCGTCGAACTCTTCGTGCAGATGGTTGTTGTCTTGCAAACGTCCCCATCTGTTGACACAGGGATCGAGACGTGGCTGCACAATCCGTTACAGCCATGCGGATAAGATGCCCGTCATCTCGACTGCTCGTGATTCGGGGCGGTTGTGATCCAGCACGGAGTTCCGTATTACCCTCCTGAACCCACCGATTCCATATTCTGCTAACAGTCTCGACCAACGCGAGCAGCAATGTCGCGATACGATAAACCACAATCGCGATAGGCTACAATCCGACCTTTATCAAAGTCGGAAACGTGATGGTACGCATTTCTCTTCCTTACACGAGGCATCACAACAACGTTTCTCCAGGCAAAGCCGGTCAACTGCTGTTTGTGTATGAGAAATATGTTGGAAACTTTCCTCATGTCAGCACGTTGTAGGTGTCGCCACCGGCGCCAGCCTTGTGTGAATGCTCTGAAAAGCTAATCATTTGCATATCAGAGCATATTCTTCCTGTCGGTTAAATTTCACGTCTGTAGCACGTATCTTCGTGGTGTAGCAATTTTAACTGCCATTAGTGTATATACGCGTTATCCGGCGACATAATTGAGGTAAGAATTTTCAGTTTATTCAGAATGACTTTTCAGGGCCATAACGCTGCATTGCTGACCTCCAGATTTACCACTTTAGATTCACAGTCAGTTAATTATTGAAAGGTTATACATGAGTCGCCTTTTCATCGAGAGGTTAGTCAGATTTTTATTGGGAGGTTACGGAATTAAACTGTTGGGAGGTTATACTCCTTATTCTGAGTCGTTCCAATTACAGGTTCCGAAGTCCTAAGATGAAGGCGGAATAAATGAATAGGAAAGCTTCCGTGATTCAGTCTCATTCTTGCAATTGTAGAGATCGCTATTCTGTGTGGAGACATTTTGTGAAACCAAGGTAATATTGGTACATGGTGTAGTATCCATCTGTAATATTTGCCAATGGGTGCAAATGCTTGCCTCTAGTATTTCCCATTGGGATCTGATTTTTATGTGATGGTAAAGCTCCGTATAAGGCAACTGAATATTTCAGGAGGTTCCAGAGATTGCAGCTACCTTTGGAAGCTGGTCCACAGATTCATTGTATAAAATACACGAATCAGCTCTAATTCCACAGGAGAAAAATATACTTGTTTTGTTGAGAGCATAACAGTTTACTAATGTGCTTGTCCCAGATTCCTCTCTCTATGGCACTAAGAATGTGTCTCTGTTCCAATTTTTGGTATATGGTTAGTGATGTGAACTGTAGTCGAGATAGCGTAAGAAGTTCCCTTACAGCTTGTAGCTGTTTTGCCAGCTTTCATCTGCGAAGCGCTAACAGCTGCACGTGAAATAGTAGCTATCTACAGAGCTGTGACGACACTGAGGCGTTGCCTCAGAGACGTTTACAAAACCGGGTTATGTTATTGGTTGAGGTAGGATCACGAAGCTGTCGCACTCAGCACGCTGCAACTGCCAGCGACTCAACTGTAGCAGTCTCCAGTGCAAAACACTCACCTGAAGATGGCCGAATTGTCATCAGCCTAAATATCGTGACCAGAAGTCGACGTCATCCGGCTACAATCCCGAAATTTCATGGGATACGCGGGTTCGGAAGAGTGTTCTGTGACTGTCTTTTTAAAATATAAATGAAGCGTAACGAAACTAGGTACTAAATTTTTAAATTTTGTGCTTACGAACGTTTCGATGGTTCATCTGGTGGCAATTCCGGTGTTTGGCTCAGGTGTGTAGCTTCTGAGACATCAAAGGTGTCGAAATATCTGCAGTCCTGTGTATTTCATTGTGTACAATCCTCGATAGCAATGCATTTGAACAGGAATAATTAATTGTGAATGTCGTAAGTTCCGATGCAGTGCTGTCAAAGCAAGTACGGCAAAAGTCTAGAATAGGACCAGTGGCGTACTTACGTGTTTCGTACAGGAATATTGTCAGTGCTACGCGAAGCTGACGCGTTGCCAACCTTTGCGCAATAGATAAGCTACATCTACATCTACATCTACATTTATACTCCGCAAGCCACCCAACGGTGTGTGGCGGAGGGCACTTTACGTGCCACTGTCATTACCTCCCTTTTCTGTTCCAGTCGCGTATGGTTCGCGGGAAGAACGGCTGTCTGAAAGCCTCCGTGCGCGCTCGAATCTCTCTAATTTTACATTCGTGATCTCCACGGGAGGTATAAGTAGGGGGAAGCAGTATATTCGATACCTCGTCCAGAAACGCACCCTCTCGAAACCTGGCGAGCAAGCTACACCGCGATGCAAAGCGCCTCTCTTGCAGAGTCTGCCACTTGAGTTTGCTATACATCTCCGTAACGCTATCACGGTTACCAAATAACCCTGTGACGAAACGCGCCGCTCTTCTTTGGATCTTCTCTATCTCCTCCGTCAACACGGTCTGGTACGGATCGCACACTGATGAGCAATACTGAAGTATAGGTCGAACGAGTGTTTTGTAAGCCACCTCCTTTGTTGATGGACTACATTTTCTAAGAACTCTCCCAATGAATCTCAACCTGGTACCCGCCTTACCAACAATTAATTTTATATGATCATTCCACTTCAAATCGTTTCGCACGCATACTCCCACATATTTTACAGAAGTAACTGCTACCAGTGTTTGTTCCGCTATCATATAATCATACAATAAAGGATCCTTCTTTCTATGTATTTGCAATACATTACATTTGTCTATGTTAAGGGTCAGTTGCCACTCCCTGCACCAAGTGCCTATCCGCTGCAGATCTTCCTGCATTTCGCTACAATTTTCTAATGCTGCAACTTCTCTGTATACTACAGCATCATCCGCTAAAAGCCGCATGGAACTTCCGACACTATCTACTAGGTCATTTATATATATTGTGAAACGCAATGGTCCCATAACACTCCCCTGTGGCACGCCAGAGGTTACTTTAACGTCTGTAGACGTCTCTCCATTGATAACAACATGCTGTGTTCTGTTTGCTAAAAACTCTTCAATACAGCCACACAGCTGGTCTGATATTCCGTAGGGTCTTACTTTGTTTATCAGGCGACAGTGCGGAACTGTATCGAACGCTTTCCGGAACTCTAGGAAAATAGCATCTACCTGGGAGCCTGTATCTAATATTTTCTGGGTCTCATGAACAAATAAAGTGAGTTGGGTCACACACGATCGCTGTTTCCGGAATTCGTGTTGATTTCTACAGAGTAGATTCTGGGTTTCCAAAAACGACATGATACTCGATCAAAAAACGTGTTCCAAAATTCTACAACAGATCTACGTCAGAGATATAGGTCTATAGTTTTGCGCATCTTCTCGACGACCCTTCTTGAAGACTGAGACTACCTGTGCTCTTTTCTGTGCAATCATTTGGAACCTTCCGTTCCTCTAGAGACTTGCGGTACACGGCTGTTAGAAGGGGGAGGCAAGTTCTTTCGCGTACTCTGTGTAGAATCGAATTGGTATCCCGTCAGGTCCAGAGGAGTTTCCGCTGTTGAGTGATTCCAGTTTCTTTTCTATTCCTTGGACACTTATTTCGATGTCAGCCATTTTTTAGTTTGTGCGAGGATTTAGAGAAGGAACTGCAGTGCGGACATCCTCTGTGAAACAGATTAGGAAAAAGGTGTTTAGTATTTCAGCTTTACGCGTGTCATCCTCTGTTTCAATGCCATCATCATCCCGGAGTGTCTGGATATGCTGTTTCGAGCCACTTACTGATTTAACGTAAGACAAGAACTTCCTAGGATTTTCTGTCAGTACATAGAATTTTACTTTCGAATTCACTGAACGCTTCACGCATAGCCCTCCTTACGCTAACTTTGACATCGTTTAGCTTCTGTTTGTCTGAGAGGTTTTGGCTGCGTTTAAACTTGGAGTGAAGCTCTTTTTGCTTTCGCAGTAGTTTCGTAACTTTGTTGTTGAACCACGGTGGGTTTGTCCCGTCCCTCACAGTTTTACTCGGCACGTACCTGTCTAAAACGCATTTTACGATTGCCATGAACTTTTTCCATAAACACTCAACATTGTCAGTGTCGGAACAGAAATTTTCGTTTTGATCTGTAAGGTAGTCTGAAATCTGCCTCCTGTTACTCTTGCTAAACAGATAAATCTTCCTCCCTTTTTTTATGCTCCTATTTACTTCCATATTCAGGGATGCTGCAACGGCCTTATGATCACTGATTCCGTGTTCTGCACTTACAGAGTCGAAAAGTTCGGGTCTGTTTGTTATCAGTAGGCCCAAGATGTTATCTCCACGAGTCGTTTCTCTGTTTAATTGCTCGAGGTAATTTTCGCTAGTGCACTCAGTATAATATCACTCGAAGCTCTGTTCCTACCATCCGTCCTAAACATCTGAGTGTCCCAGTCTATATCTGGTAAACTGAAATCTCCACCTAAGACTATAATATGCTGAGAAAATTTATGTGAAATGTATTACAAATTTTCTCTCAGTTGTTCTGCCACTAATGCTGCTGAGTCGGGAGGTCGGTAAAGGGAGCCAATTATTAACCTAGCTCGGTTGCTGAGTGTAACCCCCACCCATAATAATTCACAGGAACTATCCACTTCTACTTCACTACAGGATAAACTACTACTAAGAGTGACGAACACTCCACCACCGGTTGCATGCAATCTATCCTTCCTAAACACCGTCTGTACCTTTGTAAAAATTTCAGCAGAATTTCTCTCTGGCTTCAGCCAGCTTTCTGTACCTATAACGATTTCAGCTTCGGTGCTTTCTATCAGCGCTTGAAGTTCCGGCAGTTTACCAACGCAGCTTCGACAGTTTACAATTACAATACCGATTGCTGCTTGTTCCCCGCATGTCTTGACTTTGCCCCGCACCCTTTGAGGCTGTTGCCCTTTCTGTACTTGCCCGAGGCCATCTAACCTAAAAAACCGCCCAGTCCACGCCACATAACCCCTGTTACCCTTGTAGCAGCTTGCTGCGTGTAGTGGACTCCTGACCTATCCAGCGGAACCCGAAATCCCACCACCCTATGGCGCAAGTCGAGGAATCTGCAGCCCACACGGTCGCAGAATCGTCTCAGCCTCTGATTCAGACCCTCCACTCGGCTCTGTACCAAAGTTCCGCAGTCAGTCCTGTCGACGATGCTACTGATGGTGAGCTCTGCTTTCATCCCGCTAGCGAGACTGGCAGTCTTCACCAACTCAGATAGCCGCCGGACGCCAGAGAGGATTTTCTCCGATCCATAGCGACACACATCATTGGTGCCGACATGAGCGACCACCTGCAGATGGGTGCACCCTGTACCCTTCACGGCATCCGGAAGGACCTTTTCCACATTTGGAATGACTCTCCCCGGTATGCACACGGAGTGCACATTGGTTTTCTTCCCCTCTCTTGCTGCCATATCCCTAAGGGGCCCCATTACGCGCCTGATGTTGGAGCTCCCAACTACCAGTAAGCCCACCCTTTGCGACCGCCCGGATCTTGCAGACTGAGAGGCAACCTCTGGAACAGGACAAGCAGCCATGTCCGGCCGAAGATCAGTATCAGCCTGAGACAGAGCCTGAAACCGGTTCGTGAGACAAACCGGAGAGGCCTTCCGTTCAGCCCTCCGGAATGTTTTTCGCCCCCTGCCACACCTTGAGACGACCTCCCACTCTTCCACAGGTGAGGGATCAGCTTCAATGCGGGCAGTATCCCGGGTAGCCACAGTCGTAGTCCGATCGGGGGATGCGTGGGACGAGCTGGCCGTCCCCGACAAACCCCATCCGGACCCCCACAGTGATGCCCAATGGCAACAGCCTCAAGCTGTGTGACCGAAGCCAACACTGCCTGAAGCTGGGAGCGAAGGGATGCCAACTCAGCCTGCATCCGAACACAGCAGTTGCAGTCCCTATCCATGCTAAAAACTGTGGTGCAAAGAACGTCTGAACTAATCTACAGAGAGCACAAACAAATCGACACAAAATTTAAACGGTTATTAAAATACAAGATTGCCTAGTAAATGCAGTAATGCTGCTACTTGCGCACTGCTGACGCACTGCTCGGCGGCGGAAGGAGACTACACGATTTTACACTATTCAGGTACTAAAGCGCGATGCTACAACTCTCAAATACTATAATACGCCCGAAATTTATGAATTAAACAATGCAAGTACCAAAAACACGCAAAGAAATTAAGAATTAAACTATGTAACAAATAAGTGAGCTAGGAGTATACGACTTTCTGCTGGCAGCTGCTTATCCAACGGCGGCAGGGAGCACCGCCGATACTGCCGCTGGCCCTAATCTACGCTTTCTACATCTACATACATCTACATATATACTTCGCTAGCCAACAAGCGGTGTGTGGCGGAGGGCACAGTTTGCGCCAAAGTTATATTTCTTCCCCTCTGTTCCACTCGCGGATCGAGCGGGGGAAAAACGATTGAACGTCTCAGTACTATCTCTAATTTCCCTTACCTTTGAATGGCGATCATAGCGCGATTTGAAAGTTGGTGGTAATAATATATGCTCTACATCCTCGGCGAAGATCGGATTTCAGAATTTAGTGACCAGCCCCTTCCGTTTAGGGCGTCGTCTATCTGCAAGTGTGTCTCACTTCAAGCTTTCTTTGAGATTTGTAGCTCTCTCGCAGTGGCTAAATGTACCAGTCACGAATCTGGCCGCACTTCTTTGGACCTTATCAATCTCTTGAATGAGATCCAATTGGTAAGGGTCCCATACAGACGAACAATACTTTAATACTGGTCGAACTAACGTATTGTAAGCAATTTCCTTTGTCGAAGGACTGCATCGCTTCAGGATACCCACACTCTAGAGTTTGCCTTGCCAGTTAGTTGCGTAATCTGATCATTTCATTTGAGATCATTTCGAATAGTCACGTACAAATACTTGACTGATGTTGCCGCTTCCAAAGTCTTGGCATTTATTTTGTACTCTTACATCAATGGGGATTTCCGTCTTGTTATACGCAGTAGGTTACACTTATTGAGAGATAACTGTCAGTCATTACACCACGCATTTATTTTCTGTAAATCCTCATTCATTTGTTCACAACTTTCGTGTGATACTACTTTCCTGTGGATACAGCATCATCGGCAAACAGTGTAATGCCGCTGTCAATACCATCAACCAGATCGTTTATGTAAATTGTAAACAGCAGTGGACCTATTACGCTGCCCTGGGGCTCACCTGAAGTTTAACGCTTGTTTCTGTTGAAGTCACCCCATTCAGGACGACATAGTGCTCTGTGTCTGTTAGAAAACTTTCTATGCAGCCGCATATGTCATCGGATAGACCGTAAGCTCGCACTTTTTGGAGCAAGCGACAGTGCGGAACTGAGTCGAATGCTTTTCGAAAGTCGAGAAATATTGCATCAACGTGGGAGCCGGTATCTAGAGCCTGTTGTATATCATTCACAAAAAGGGCCAGCTGTGTCTCGCATCACCGATGTTTCCTAAATTCCTGCTGATTTCTGCAGATGAGCTTCTCAGAGTCTAGAAAGGTCTTTATGCCCGAACACAAAATATGTTCCATGATTCTACAACAAATCGATGTCAGTGAAATTGGCCGGTAATTATGTGCATCCAATTTACTACCCTTTTTATAGATTTCTGTGACCTGGGCCTTCTTTCAGTCCCGCAGATGACTGAGATATTTCGAAATCTTTGGTTTCAGTGCACCTGAATACAACCTGATGATGGAGCAAAGCAGCGAAACAATCGTAGGTAAAATCTTTAATATTTAGTAATAGTTACGTAGTGTTTTTGTTTACCTGCCAGGTTAGCCGAGAGCGCTAATGGGCTGCTTCCTGGACTCGGGTAGGCGCGCTGGCCCCGCATCGAATCTGCCCGGCGGCTTAATGACGGAGGCCGGTGTGCCGGCCTGCCTGGATGTGGTTTTTAGGTGGTTTCCACATCTCACTAGTTGAATACTGGGCTGATACCCACGTCCCGCCTCAGTTACACGGCTCGCAGACATCTGAACACATTCGCACTATTCCATGGATTACACTAGACACAGACAGTTGGGGTACACTAATTCCGTCCCGGGGGGTACATGGTGGAGGCAGGAAGGGCATCCAGCCACCCCTTAAATTAACCTTGCCAAATCCGATTTACCATGCCGACCCTGCGTCATTGTGGGAAAAGGGCACACGCAAAAGAAAGAAAGAAAGAAAGACGAAAGAACGTAGTGTTTTTGTTTATATTTCATAGGCCATATGTTTGAATGGAATGTGAAAGTGTCTTGATATTTGAAAACTTTGCTCTGAGATGGAACGACCGAGGTGCTCAGTGGTGACACAGGACTCAAATGGTTCAAATGGCTCTGAGCACTATGGGACTTAACATCTGTGGTCATCAGTCCCCTAGAACTTAGAACTACTTAAACCTAACTAACCTAAGGACAACACACACATCCATGCCCGAGGCAGGTTTCGAACCTGCGACCGTAGCAGTCGCGCGGTTCCTGACTGAGCGCCTAGAACCGCTAGACCACCGCGGCCGGCGCTGACACATGACTGGCTTGCAGAAGATAAGACGCTTCAAATGCCCATGTGGCTTTCCAGACTTAGGCTTTCCATGAGTTTCCTGAATCGCTGAATGCAATTTCCGGGACGATTTCTTTGAAAGGACATGGCCGATTTCGTTCCCCAACATGAGCTTGTGCTCCACTGCTAATAACCTCGTCGTGGACGGGAAGTTGAATTGCAATCTTCTTTCCCTCCAAGAAGGGACTCGGTTCTTGGGATCACGTACAGACAGTTGTAGATGTAGTAGAACTTTCCCCTCCTGGAGTTTGGTGTTCCAGTAATTCACTGTGGGCTGCTCGTCGCCCATTATCTGCAAAACCAGCGCAGGAGGTAAAGATCGTCCCGCGGAACGGTGTTCGGCGGCGTGACGGCGGCTCAATTCAGCTGTGCGGTTCGGTGTGGCGCGCCTCCGGAAGGGGGAAGAGAAACCGCGCGGGTGAGAGGAGTGGCTGGGCCGCCGCAGTTGACGGCCGAATGTCGCGGACCGCGCCGCGCCGCCTCGCCCGACCACGCTCTCCCACGCGAGTACGGCCGCTGCCGGCGCGAGCCACCTCACCGCACGGAAGCACAACAGGGTGAGTCCGCTGCTGGGGCTACTGCATTTCCAGTGCAACCGTGTTTAAGACGGAGTTGACAGTCAGTGGTGACGCGACAGGCAACACGCACCGTGAAAATACTCTGATATCCGTCACCAAGTACAGTAAATGCATGCTGTGCGCAGCTTTATTGACTGGGAAGTTGGAAACCGATTTAGTTGATTAAATCCGAAAAGTGTCACTACCTTTAGTGAAGTATATTTATTGTGCCTCCACCCGTACCAGAATGAAAAATGCTCCTTTCGTGACGGCCGCTGTGGCCGAACGGTTATAGGGTCGTCAGTCTGGAACCGCGCTGCTGCTACTGTTGCAGGTTCGAATCCTGCCTCGGGCATTAATGTGTGTGGTGTTCTTAGGTTAGTCAGGTTTAAGTAGTTCTAAGTCTAGGGGACTGATGACCTCAGATGTTAAGTCCCATAGTGCTCAGAGCCATTTGAACCAGTTTTTGCTCCTCTCGTAGCACAAAATAGCCGAATATGTTCTGGGCAGAGTGAGGGACTTGTAGAGTTATCTGACAGCTTCAAAGACAGTTAAATCAAAACATCTTGACATATTAGATCTTTTTATTTTTTATTATAAGTAGGCCTATCCACTTCAAGTAATATAATGCATCTTGTCAAGTGAACTAACATGATATATAATGTCATGTCGTATAACGTGATACACGCCATCACGTCATGGCATTGGTCATCTCGTGTAGTATGACCTAGCGTGTCATTAAAGTTTACAATGCATGCTTCCCCACACAGGTATACTTCCTATTATAGGTGCGTTCCCACTCTGGGATACTTCCTATTTTAGATGAATCCCCGCTCTCAGATGTGCAATTTTAGGTACATCCCACTCTATTGAGGTACATGAATTTATGTCTATTTGTTCTTACACTCCTTACCATACTAGTAACAGGGAGTGCGTCTGGGAGAGCTCACTGCCCTGAGGAAGTAGGGTTAACTCATAAAAAATCGCAAATATGTCAAAATGTTTTGATTTAAATGTGTTTGAAGCTGCCGGTAAGTCGAAAATCTAGGTCCCTTCTTTTACGCCCCTAATTCTGAATATTACAATCTGGTTCCCAACTTTTACTCTCCCATAATTTTGACATTAGAGTGCCATTTTGACATTAGATTGATACTGATTTTTGTTCAGTCGAGCGATGACTGATGCGGTATAGATTTTTTTGTCTTTCGAATCGTGTTGCTTACATCGTGGCAACGGATTAAGCTTACTGAAAAGAACACGATGACCATCAGTTACAGATATTTATCTAACTTCCTGCAAAATTTGAACCGATTCGCAAAATTTTGAAACACAGAATTGGAGCGCATAATACAATCACATATAATATATTTTTAGTACTTAAAATCCGAATGAAGCTAAATTTTTGGAAGCGAGTTTCCAATTTTATAGCAAAAATGCATTTTTTATTTGATTCGCTTTAAACTGTTTCCCTGCATTGAATTTATGTAAGAACGGATTGTACGTGCTATATTTAGCTCGACTTTAAACCATCCTGTTTCGACAACGGATAAATATCACTGGATAAAAAATTTCATTTTGACTATATCCATTCATCCTTCGTGCAAAGCTTGAATCAGTTTGTACAAGTTCAAAATATAGAAGAGGTCCGCTTCGAAAATCTCCTAGAAAAACGCGATTTTTTCAAACGGTTAAAACTTATCTTAGACCAAGGTCCGGCACATCGGTAGATAATATTTGAACCATCAGTTTCGCTCCGGTCTGAAGTTATAAAAGGGTGTCTGTTTTTGCACGTAAAATCTGAACGACGGTGGCTGTTTTTAATCGTAAAATCCGAACATTGCCATTGGCCGTGTATTAATTTCAGGCCAATTAAAATCTTTTGCAAAAAGAATCAATCGATTCGTACAATTTTCCTGGGCGCCAGCTCCGCTTCGTCGTTCAAACCTTGCTTAATATCGTACTGTGACATAGCTACAGTAAGAAAAATGTTCTAATGGTCATTCAAATAGCCGCTGGTCCGGGTTAAACCAGAACCTTTTTACTCCATGTCCGTAGCTCAGATAGGAACAGAGCACCAAGATCTCCCTCTTCCACCTCCCCACCAAATCGCGTTTCTTTGCGCTACCTTTTCAGAGATATTTGTTACAGCACTTCCGATGTACATCACATGTGGTGTTGTTGTCTTTAGTCCGAAGACTGATTTGATGCAGCGCTCCATTATGAAATAGGCAATTCCTTGATATCTCAGCAGTGTCGTATGAGCCGATAGCTTTTTTCACTCAAGTTGCACTATAAATTTCTTTTCTCCCTAATTAGTACCTCCTTATTAGTTATTCGATCTACCCACCTAATCTTCAGGATACTTCCGTATAGTCACATTTCAAAAGATTCTATTCTCTTCTTGTCTGTATTGTTTATCATCAACGTTTTACGTCCGTATAACCGCTACATTCTATACTGAAGTCTTCAAGAAAGACTTGCTAACACCTAAGTTTATATGCGATATTAACAAATTCCTCTTTTCCAGAAATGTTTTTCTTGCTATTGGCAGCCTACTTTGACCACCATCAGCTATTTTTCTGAGCAAATAACACATTCGACTACGATTTTTTGGGTCTCATTTCCTAATCTAATTCATAAGCATCGCCTGATTTAATTCCAAACGCTGGAGAAATACTCTGGAAATGAGCGCACTAGCGCCTTGTGTGTGATTTCATTTACATAAACCGCATATTTTCGTAGAAACCTTCAAAGAAATCTAAATCTTCCTTTCGCCTTCTCAAATACTGGTTTTACCGGATCATCACATTTCATTGCGCCTCTTAGTGTTACCTCGTAGTAACTCGAAGTGACGTACTCAGTATGTTCGTCACTAAATTTCTAACCACACTCTATAGAGTTCTCTCTCTTTGTTAGAGCCACTGTCTTACATTTATGCACGTTTATAGAGAGCTGCCATATGCTAAGGGAAATATGCAATTAGTTACGGTCGTTCAGTGACAATAATTTTCAGTATACAACAACAACAACGTCATCCAATCATCTTTTAGTGTTGGTGATCCTACTTCATAAATCTTACATGTGTATTTAGAACATTGAAGGTCGTATTACACTTCGTCGTGGTACAGACTATCTGGCCTTCGTTTCTATGAAACGTTCGCCATTCAGTATGAAGTATTTGGTTATTAATAAAAAAATTCCTCGAGTGTGTCACATATCTGGAAAGATATTGTATTTCATCCTGTCTTGATTAGTAGTCGACGATTTAGTATTACTGCCTACCTGTTACGCTTGATATTCACTGCAAATGTTTGGTTTTTATTGCTGTGACGAGTAAGTGCAGAGTGTCGTACCGTTGGTGACAATACGGCAGGGAGAACATGTGACACTGATGAAAATTTCTTCCACCGCCACGATTTCGACCAGATACCATAGGGACTATCGACACCGCACTAGCTTTAGTGACCTCGGATACAAAACTACGTACTTCGTACAGTACGAGCGTCAAACTTGGCGAAAGCAGTTTGTGACACCTATAATTGTAATGTTTTATGGATGGTCCCTCTGCTGCACACCCCGTGACTTCAAACGTACGCGTCTCTATAGTTGACGTTGCTAACATTCTCTAGCTGGATCGAATCGTGGTAGCTGAGAAATTGTCATCACCACTGGTTCTTCGTGAAGGCGATTACAGGAAATGTGGCTCCAAGTCCCTCCCCTCCTTCATACCTTTCACTTTCATTGTCATCCGTAACAACACGGAAGTGTTTCACACCGTTTCGATACGAACTGATCACTAGCTCTACGTTTCACTTTTTCTTTAACGTTGGAACTTGTCACATACTATCAACGCAGCTTAGACTATGCAGAGTGCGCATGGGTCTGCAAAACTACCATAAATGCTGTTTGGTATTTGTTCTTCTGTAGATACTGAGACAAGCAGAGGGAAAAGTGACATGTTGTAGTTCTTCTTGCTGAGTCATCCTAAAATGTAGTATCAAGCATATGCCAAAATATTTACATTTGGAAAGAGAGCAACCATTTAGAAGCGGGTAAGACAAATTCACAATTTTACTTTTTGCTGGCGTAGGCTGATAGGAAGCGTAACGTTTCATTGTTCATGACACCGTACCGATTTAAGTTATTGGTAATTGTAATCTCTACGAACAAACCTGAATTGATAGCCTTCAGGTTTGTTTGATTTATCGTGTAACCAAAATTTAAAGGATTTCTTTTAGTACTCACGTCGATGACATCACACTTTATTATTTACGGCACTTTAATTATCTTTTAGAATCTAGAATTCAATACGTTCGGGACTGTCACTATTTTAGATTATCTCTGGGAATATAGTTTCATGGGTGTGCAAAAAATATCTGGTAGTGCACTGAAACACAATTTAGTGGCTAGTAAATGAAGCAGTACACGAGAAACTGGCGTTCCTGACTTTATTAAAGCTAATGTTGATGTATTAATACCAACATGAGCTGTGTTATGAGGACCATTGTACAAAACTAGTTCTGAAACATTTCGTATTTGAACAGTTGTTAAGGAGAAGGTTCATTTCTCTAACGGATCGTTCCCATATATCGATGACCGCGATGAAATTTTGCATACTAGCTAGTCCTGCAAGACGATTATTACCGTAGCGTTTCTGAATGAGCACCTAAAACTGTGTGACAATGATCGAAGGCGAGAGAATGTATAAGGGGCGACCAAAAAGCTTCCGTTGAAGGCGTTGCTGCAGCGTGTATGCAACATAATAGACTCCGATGCCGCTATATAAGCAACGACATTTAGTCAAAGTGTGGCGTTCGTGTCTTACCGACGTGAGTGTGGTTAATGTAGAAACGTGAAATTTGCCAACGTTATTACCAAATGCTTCCAAACAGGACCAACGTGGTATTCTTTTCTTGGCTTCCGAAAGAAAAACGCCGGTAGGCAGCCTTCGGAGAATGAACAACATGTAAGAAGCAGAATATCTGTAGAATGATGCAACATAGGATGCTGCCGCTTCATATAACGCACCTCCCCATTTCGCTAACGTTGTAACGCAGAAGTTACGCCAACTCAAGTGGGAGAAACAAGAGCATCTGTCCTATGGTACTGATCTCTGTCCATGCGTATCACGCCTTCGGCCCCTTACAAAAGGCGTTGAAGGGTTGACGATTCCTGTCGGACGAGGAGGTTGGAAATTGAAAATTTGTGGTAAGAACTATGGGACCAAACTGCTGAGGTTATCAGTCTCTAGTCTTATACCCTAATTAAACTGACTTACGCTAAGGACAACACAGACACCCATGCCCGAGGGAGGACTCGAACCGTGACAAGACGCCTGAGATCGCACGGCTACCCCGCGCGACGAGGAAGTGCAGCAGGCAGTTACAGACCTCTTCACGCAGCAGGACTTGGTGTGTTACCAAAAGGATATTTTTAACAGGATGCATCGGTTGAATGATTACTTCAGTGCTCGAGGCGATTCTACCCGATTGGTATACAGATTATAGGCTGTACGGCATTCGTATGGATCGCCGCCTATAAAAAGTTACCTTGGGATAAGTTTCAGCTATGACATTTTGTTACAGAAGATTTTACAAAAACTCAGTTAATACTACGAAGCGAGTAGTGAAAGTCAGCTATTTCTTATCGGCCTTGAATTTTTTAGTTAATAGTAAGTAGCCGTCCCAGCTTCACGTGAGTAACATTATGTACTTGGGGTCGACCATTACATACACAGATCATCCTCGTGAATCAGTCTGTCTATTGGCGGAAACCGTAGCAAAATACTTTCTGCATTTCTTGAGATTAGCCTTCACATACAGACAGAAAAGCGCGGCTGGGGACTTTAATTTATACTATGAACATTGTGTAGATATAAAAAAGTACTTCTTTGCCAATATTCTTTGTTTAGGTCTGAGAGAAGTAAAGATTATTGCCATTAATTGTGTTTTGGAGGCACTAGCTGAGTTTGGATCTGGTTGTTACTTCATTTTCGTAGGCAGATGAAATTTCTGTCTTTACACTGGCGCTCGTCCTAAACTGAGGAGGACAGCTGTTTACTTCAACTGAACCGAATTCACTGAAGTGAAGTACATGAAATCAATGGGGTTGAAACCAAAGGAATCGAATGACACGAGAAGAAATTATATGAATGAAATCTGTCCAGAAGTGCTGAACCTGTAATGACAATGTCACGGCAAATGAAACATTATGCGAACATTAATGTCCTGGTTACAACGAGCAATTCGCATAACTGATTAGACTAACCGAGGGCGCCTCCAGAACTAATATTCAGTAAAGGTGTAAAAGGTTCAGCGTTTCTAGACGGATTTTACTGGTATCATTTCGTATCATTGCTTCACTGGTTTCATCACCAGTGATTCCATTCATTTCATTAGAGAGAATTTAATCAAGTTGTTGTATGTCCCATTTCGTATCATTGCTTCACTGGTTTCATCACCAGTGATTCCATTCATTTCATTAGCGAGAATTTAATCAAGTTGTTGTATGTCCCTGCGGAAGGTTAACTCACTTTTCTCCTTTATATTCCCTATATTGCTGGTGCTATTTCCTATTGGAGAACTTCTAATGTTTGTTTTGAAAAGTAACGCGAAAATTTGCGTGACACTGAATGTCTCCTGTGTGCATCTCCTGGAGCCATGTTGTGGTAACAGAATTCGTTAAGGTGACTGCGCGAGACAAGCAGCAGTTAGTACACTGACGTGCCAAAGAAGCTGGTATAGGCATGTGTATTCAGATACAGAAAAATCAAATGGCTCTCAGCAATATGGGACTTAAGTTCTGAGGTCATCAGTCCCCTAGAACTTAGAACTACTTAAACCTAACTAACCTAAGGACATCACACACATCCATACCCGAGGCAGGATTCGAACCTGTGACCGTAGCGGTCTCGAGGTTCCAGACTGTAGCGCCTAGAACCGCTCGGCCACTCTGGCCGGCTAAGATACAGAGATATGTAAACAGGCAGAATGCGGCGCTGCTTACGGCAACGCCTATATAGGACAAGTGTCTGGCGTAGTTGCCAGATCGGTTACTGCTGCTAAAATGTACAGGGTGTTTCAAAAATGACCGGTATATTTGAAACGGCAATACAAACTAAACGAGCAGCGATAGAAATACACCGTTTGTTGCAATATGCTTGGGACAACAGTATATTTTCAGGCAGACAAACTTTCGAAATTACAGTAGTTACAATTGTCAACAACAGATGGCGCTGCGGTCTGGGAAACTCTATAGTACGATTTTTTCCACATATCCACCATGCGTAGCAATAATATGGCGTAATCTCTGAATGAAATTACCCGAAACCTTTGACAACGTGTCTGGCGGAATGGCTTCACATGCAGATGAGATGTACTGCTTCAACTGTTCAATTGTTTCTGGATTCTGGCGGTACACCTGGTCTTTCAAGTGTCCCCACAGAAAGAAGTCACAGGGGTTCATGTCTGGCGAATAGGGAGGCCAATGCACGCCGCCTCCTGTACGTCTCGGATAGCCCAAAGCAATCACACGATCATTGAAATATTCACTTAGGAAATTAAAGACGTCGGCCGTGCGATGTGGCCGGGCACCATCTTGCATAAACCACGAGGTGTTCGCAGTGTCGTCTAAGGCAGTATGTACCGCCACAAATTCACGAAGAATGTCCAGATAGCGTGATGCAGTAATCGTTTCGGATCTGAAAAATGGGCCAATGATTCCTTTGGAAGAAATGGCGGCCCAGACCAGTACTTTTTGAGGATGCAGGGACGATGGGACTGCAACATGGGGCTTTTCGGTTCCCCATATGCGCCAGTTCTGTTTATTGACGAAGCCGTCCAGGTACAAATAAGCTTCGTCAGTAAACCAAATGCTGCCCACACGCATATCGCCGTCATCAATCCTGTGCACTATATCGTTAGCGAATGTCTCTCGTGCAGCAATGGTAGCGGCGCTGAGGGGTTGCCGCGTTTGAATTTTGTATGGATAGAGGTGTAAACTCTGGCGCATGAGACGATACGTGGACGTTGGCGTCATTTGGACCGAAGCTGCAACACGGCGAACGGAAACCCGAGGCCGCTATTGGATCACCGGCTGCACTAGCTGCGCGTTGCCCTCTATGGTTGCCGTACGCGGTCGCCCTACCTTTCCAGCACGTTCATCCGTCACGTTCCCAGTCCGTTGAAATTTTTCAAACAGATCCTTTATTGTATCGCTTTTCGGTCCTTTGGTTACATTAAACCTCCGGTGAAAACTTCGTCTTGTTGCAACAACAATGTGTTCTAGGCGGTGGAATTCCAACACCAGAAAAATCCTCTGTTCTAAGGAATAAACCATGTTGTCCACAGCACACTTGCACGTTGTGAACAGCACACGCTTACAGCAGAAAGACGACGTACAGAATGGCGCACCCACAGACTGCGTTGTCTTCTATATTTTTCACATCACTTGCAGCGCCATCTGTTGTTGAAAATTGTAACTACTGTAATTTCGAAAGTTTGTCCCCCTGAAAATGTACTGTTGTCCCAAGCATATTGCAACAAACGGTGTATTTCTATCGCTGCTCGTTTAGTTTTTATTGCCGTTTCAAATATACCGGTCATTTTTGAAACACCCTGTAAATATCGTATGACTAGGGACTCCCACCGGATAGACCGTTCGCCGGGTGCAAGTCTTCCGATCTGAGGCCACTTCGGCAGCTTGCGCGTCGAAGGGGATAAAATGACGCTGATTAGGACAACACAACACTCAGTCCCTGAGCGGAGAAAGTCTTCGACCCAACCGGGAATGGAATCCAGGACCTCAGGATTAACATTCTATAGCGCTGACCACTCAGCTACCTTTTTTTCATTTAGTTCGTTGTTGATCGTTGTGTTTGGTCGTTGCGGACGTCACATGACATCCGTTCAAGTTCGTTGTTGATCCTTTCACTCAGCTTTTTATTACAGAGCCCAACCATCTCTCTGACCGAACACGCTGAGCTACCGAGCCGGCCCTACCGGGGGCGGACGGTTACTGCTTGCAGGTTATCAAGATTTAAGTGAGTCATCAAGATTTAAGTGAGTTTGAACGTGCTGCTATAGTCGGCGTACCAGCGGTGGGACACAGCATCTACGAGGTAACGATGAAGTGGGGATTTTCCCGTACTGTCATTTCATGAGTGTACCGTGAATATCAAGAATCCGGTGAAAAATCAAATCTCCGACATCGCTGCGGCCGGAAAAAAGATACTGCAAGAACAGGACCAACGGCGACTGAAAAGAATCGTTCAAAGTGACAGAAGTGCAACACTTACGCAAATTGTTGCAGATTTAAGTGTCGGGCCACCAAAAAGTGTTAGCTTGCGAACCATTCAACGAAACATTTTCGATATGGGTTTTCGCAGCCGAAAACCCACTCGTGTACGTTTGAAGATTGAGCGACATAAAGTTTTAAGCCTCGCCTGGGCCTATCAACGCCGACATTGGACTGTTGATGACTGGAAACTTGTTGCGTGGTCGGACGAGTCTCGTGTCAAATCATATCGAGCGGTTGGACGTGTACGGGTATGGACACAAGTTCATGACTCCACGGACCCTGTATTTCAGCAGGGAACTGTTCAGTCTGGTGGAGGCTCTGTAATGGAGGAGGCGTGTTCAGTTGGAGTGATATGGGACTCCTGATACGTCTAGATACGAGTCTGACAGGTAATACATGCGTCAGCACCCTGTCTGATTACATGCATACATTCATGTTCTTTGTGCATTGCGACGGACTTGGGAAATTCCAGCAGGACAACGCAACACACTACTCACCCAGAATTGCTACAGGGTGGCTCCAGGAACACTCTTCTGAGTTGAAACTTTTCCGCTGGCCACCAAAGTCCCCAGACGTGAATATTATTGAGTATATCTAGGATGCCTTGCAACGTGCTGTTGAGAAGAGGTATTCACCTCCTCGTACTCTTATGGATTTATGGATTGCCCTGAAGGATTAATAGTGTCAGTTCCCTCCAGCGCTGCTTCAGACATTAGTCAAGTTCATAACACGACGTGTTGTGGCACTTCTGCGGGCACGCGGGAGCCATACATGATATTAGGCAGAGCATAGATGTACTGTAGATGTATGGGTATGGGTAACTGAAAGGTATCACTGATATGTAAAAACAGCGTAAGACTTCTATTATAGTTCTTTTAAGCAGTTAGATACCAACTACGAATTCTTATGGAGTTTATCTAAGAGTAGTCTAGTGACAAGAAGCGAGCCCCACGAAATAGTTACAGTGTATTATTCCGTACGAGATATAATTATTTATCATTGCCATACTATACAAATTCACTGTCTGTCCGACGTTAAACTGACGGATCTATTAAAATATCACACTGCTAATTTTGTTTCGTAAATCAGAATTTGTTTTACTGACACAAAAAAACAAATTGGAAACAAAACCTGGTGATCTCTTAACTATTCTTTGGAGCAATCGTCAGAGTATGTCCGACATGTATCCGAGAAAGGTCATTTTAAAGCATGAATAAAACAGTATCCCATTAACGAAAGAAGATATTTGTAATCTTTCTTATATAGCTCTCCGTAAGTATTTTACGAAGGAGTAGTAAGATAAGCCACACTAACTCACTACACGACTCTATCGTTTTTACTGTTACGTACCTCAATAGGTAAAAACGTAATCCCACTTTGTTGTCCGTCTGTCTGTCCGACTGTAAGGAAGCATTTTTTTTTTCAGAAACAGGGTGACTTACAAAGGTGAAATTGAGGTCACAGACTAAGGTCTATGGTCCACTGACAGTGCAAAAAATTCGAGCTCTACATCAGTGCAATAAAAAAATACGGCCATTTATATCACACATTTTGAAACTCGCAGACTCACTCAGCAAAATATGTAGGGTACTTCCCGTTGACCTAGAGTCATTAAATTTGGCAAGTAGCCAGCTTTTACAGTAAAAGTAAAGGAAAAAATCCGAAAATTATTAATCTGCAATCACATCACTCGAAAAAAATGGATTTTTTTTCATTTTTCGTTATCCTACAGTCTGTCTGCCCATCCGTCTGTTGAGACTCCATTTTCTCCGGAACGGATAGACATATGTAGTTGAAATTTATATTACGTGGTAAGGTGTACTGTGTCTTTGCGGAGTAAAAAAATGAAGCTTCTAAGACAATGCACTCTACAGATACGGCCATTTATGTCGCGTATTTTGATACTCTCAAACACACTTATCAAAACGTATAGAGTACTTCCCGTTGACCTAGGCGCATGAAATTTAGCGTGAAGCAAGATTCTACAGCACAGGCGAAGAAAAAAATCCGAAATTTGTTGTTATTATACCACACGAAAAAAATGTTTTTTGACGTGTTATCCGACAGCCTGTCTGGCCGTCAGGTGAGACGCTTTTTTCTCAGGAACGAGCAAATATATCACAGTGAAGTTTATGTCACATTAAAATCCACGGTCACCTGGCGGTGTAAAAAAAGTCAGCCGTACGTAAATGCAGTCAAAATATACGGCAATTTATGTCACATTCTTTGATATCTTGCCAGTATCGATAACAGACAAAAATCGTAAAATTCTCGATTTCCCGGATAGGTGAACTATATATACGAGACAATTAAGTTTATTCGAAGCCCTCGGTGAGTGAGTCCTGCTCACACTTGTCTGGATTTTTTTCTGTCGTTTGATACCAGAGAAATTCTTTCCCTTCAGTTAAAACGGATTCTACCGTATTTCTATGGTATTATAGCTCACTATATTTCTAATGCGTAGTTTTCAGATAATGTCATATTAGTCATCAGACCTGTGCTCATTAATGAAATAAAATACATCGTCTACTAGACATTTTCTGTGTGGAGCAAACTGGTGTGAAAATATGACGAAATCTGCTGCAGGAACAGGAGATTAACTTATGTAACGAAAATAAGGATACTGGGCACCGAAGTCAAATTGCCTCCTTCTGCGTTGATGTTAATCATTGATGCTCAAATGGTTCAAATGGCTCTGAGCACTATGGGACTTAACATCAATGGTCATCAGTCCCCTAGAACTTAGAACTACTTAAACCTAACTAACCTAAGGACATCACACAACACCCAGCCATCACGAGGCAGAGAAAATCCCTGACCCCGCCGGGAAGGAGTGGATGCCACGGCAATATTGCAAATTTATTTCGATGTTCCATTTCTTAAACGAAAGAAAAGAACGTAAAATATTTAACGTTGGATTAGATAAAGGCATTAAACAATTTTAATCGTTATCATCGGTTGAATAATAATGGAACTATGTAATATTTCTGAAACTTGTACTTATTAATGTACGATTTTATGTAATTTTTGTAGTTAAACATTAGCAAGCAGTTTATTTTATGCCGAAGCTTTAAGAAGCATTAATAATTACTACTGTTATCAGTATGTGTAGCATAGATTTGGTTTCCAATGACCAGTAAAAAAGTTAAACATACTTAATTAGCTGTTGTACTGTACTAAATGTTGAATGGATTTTGCTGACGCTGAGCTTAGTACATCGCTCTTTGGATACAGTGTTTGCTTTCCGACGGTATTGGAGAGACATTGTGCAAAAAAGGAATTTTTAATTTATTTTCAGTATCTGGCAGCAGATTGTCAAATAAATTATTATTAGAATTACTAAAGCCCAGTACAATGTACTGTAGATGACGTGGAGTCGAACAGAGAGTTGAATTTTCTGATAGTCGAAAAACACTATTGGAGACTCCATGTGCCCCCCCCCCCCCCCTCCCCCGTCAGTGCGTAAGCGGCTCGTGAACCCGCAGAATTAATTCAGGTGCATCAGAACAACAGCGGTAAGCTTGTCACAAACCAGTGTACCTGTCCAGGCACAATACTTCAAGAGTGTTCCGCTCATATAGTTCATTGATAATTATGCCCCAAAGCTACAATATGGTCACGAAAACAACGCGATTACTCCTGACACTTCACTCTTGACAACTCATGTGTGGAACTTATTCTTGTCAGTTCACCTTCAAACCAAGTTTAATGTGACTAAATAAGAAAGAGGGTCACGTGTGGCAGATCGCCGGCCGAGCTGACCGAGCGGTTCTAGGCACTACGGTCGCAGGTTCGAATCCTGCCTCGCGCATGGATGTGTGTGATGTCCTTAGGTTAGTTAGGTTTAAGTATTTCTAAGTTCTAGATGACTGATGAAGTCAGAAGTTAAGTCCCATAGTGCTCAGAGCCATTTGAACCATTTGTGGTAGATCAGCTACACACGTTTCAATGAATGAGAGTAGTTCTTTTACGTACCTCACTGAGTAAGACCGTTTTAGAGATATCCAGGACTGTAGTCTAAGCGCAACTAACCAAGCGTTCATTGATGGATGTCTGGCCACTCACAGTGATTACTGGAAATTCAAAACATAAATCCTTGTTGCTCTTGTACCTCCTTTTTTCTGTTGTTTTGGTCACTGCTACCTGGTTACAACTTGACAAAATCTGAGAAACACTAATGTGCTACGTGAATACTTACTTCGATGCAACCTTTCCACTTCCCTACTACTGCATTTAGGTTGTCCATGACCAGTTATGTTAACAAGTAGTAGAAACAGCACTACACATCAGTGTTGTACACGGTATCTCCACCTGCACCACACATGTAGCTCGAGGGAAATGAAGTTTGTGCCTAGCAATGAGGGTGGCACTGAGTCCTCGATGTTCTTCGTAAAGATCTTAGAATACTGAAGACGAATGGAAAATGCAGGAATCAGTGTTGACTGTTGCAGGTCGTGTTAGAAGATCTTACACTCATGAGTAAAACATTATGACCACCTGCTTAATAGTTCGACTGTCCGTCTTTGGAACGAAATACAGCAATAATTTTGTGTACTAGGGATCCGACAGTTTGTTGGTGGCAGTAGATATCTGCATACAGGTCATGTAATTTGCGTAAACAGCGGGCTGCTGATTTGCGTATGCGGTGATGGCACCCGATAGCTACCCATATGGATTCCTTACGATTTACATCAGGCGAATATGGTTGCCGAAGGCATCCACTCGAGTTCACTGTAAGGCACCTGAAACCAATGTAGCACGGTTGTGGCTCCGAGACACAGACAATTTTGCTGCTGCAAGATGACATCGCCGTCGGGGCAGACATCAAACGTGAAGGTATGCAAGTGGTTCGCATCTGTCAGCGTGTCTTCGATTCCTATCACAGGTCCCATACAAGAACAGGAGACTGTTTCCCATAGCAGAGCACTGCTCCCACCAGGCTGCATCCGTGGCGCGCTGAACGTTTCGAACCGACGCTCATCTCGATGACGGCGTTTGTGGAGACGACCAGCGACCTAGTGTAGCAAAATATGTGATTCACCCCAAGATCCGACTCGTTTCCATTGATCAACGGTCGAATCCAAATGGCCCCGTGTCCATTGTAATCGTAACTGACGTTGTCGTTGGGTCAACATGTGAGCCGGCCGAGGTGGCCGAGCGGTTCTAGGGGCTACAGTCCGGAACCGCGCGACCGTTACGGTCGCAGGTTCCAATCCTGCCTCCGGAATGGATGTGTGTGATGTCCTTAGGCAAGTTAAGTTTAAGTAGTTCTAAGTTCTTTTGGACTGATGACCTCAGAAGTTAAGTCCCATAGTGCTCAGAACCATTTTTGAACCATCAACATGTGAACAGGTAGGGCTGTTCTACTGTGGATCTCAACAATGTATGATGGGCATTGTGTTCCGAAAGACTTGTGGGTGCACCACCATTATGCTTTTGACCAGAGGTACCACAGATCATCATCTATCCTAGTTTACTGACCAGATAAGCTAAATGGCTCTGAGCTCTATGGGACATAACATCTGAGGTCATCAGTCCCCTATAACTTAGAACTACTTAAACGTAAATAAGGACATCACACGCATCCATGCCAGAGGAAGGATTCGAACCTGCGACCGTAGCAGTCGCTCGGTTCCGGCCTGAAGCTCCTAGAACCGCTCTGCTACAGCTGCCGGCACCAGATAAGCCTCCGAACTCCACGTTGTGTGAAGAATCGTGAACGTCCAACCATTTAGCACCTAGTGATAGTTTCACTGTTTTTCTACATCTTTCCATAGATGCTCACGGCAGTAGAATGTGAACATTCGACTAGCTTCGCCGTTGTCGAGATACTCGTTCACGCCGGCCGCGGTGGCAGAGCGGTTCTAGGCGCTTCAAAGTTCGGAACCACGCGGCTGTACGGTCGCAGGTTCGAATCCTGCCTTGGCCATGGATGTGTGTGATGTCCTTGGGTTAGTTTGATTTAAGTAGTTCTAAGTCTAGGGGACTGATGACCTCAGATGTTAAGTCCCATAGTGCTTAGAGCCATTTGAACCATGTTTTTACTCGTTCACAGCTCTGCGTAATAGTAATCTGCCCTTTCTCAGAGTGGCTTGTCTCAATGGATTTCCGTGTTTGCGGCCCATATACTCGCTAGGATGATCCCCCGTCCGTGTCTGCTCCGCTTAAATACTTCAGTTACCGCCTCACGTGGCCGCAACGCCAAAGGCGGTATCCAACGTCGCGGTGGCCAGTGGTCATAATGTCTTCGCTGATCAATGTATATTCTGAAGGAAGGACAAAAATAGCCTAAAGAGCTGCATCACGTGTAGTTGCAAAATGTACCATCATCTTTCCACGTACATATTTCACGTGGTCGGCTTGAACTCATTGACTGCTAATTGCTCAATCTGTAAACATCGTGTGCATGCGCATCCGTACTCTCATATTAGGAGCGCCGTTCCTCTACAAACTATACCAAACATTACTTACTGATATTATGTAAAACTGAAAGGGGGGGGGGCGAAGAGAAAGGAAAGAGCTATTGATGTCAGCTGTATCGGGACCTTGTGGGATTCGACCTTGGGATCGCCTACTTGCTGGGCAATTACTTTAACTACTGCGCCATCCGGACACAGTGTTTACTGCAACTGTACGGACTATCCCGGCACGCCTCTCGGCCCACCCACACTCCCACCCAGCGCCACCCATCCGCAGTCCACGTCCATGTCCTCCAAGCTCTCTACTTTGAAATTCCCGAAGGGGCCGAACATTATTGTGCATCCGTATTGAGGATGGTGAATTCACTGGCCATCGAGGAGAATCAGTTGCATGAATGCGTGGTGTCTCTTCTTTCGCTCATATCCGAAAGGACAGACACCTTGCATTCATATAACGCATTATTTAATCAAAAACCACTGATTCTCATCCTCATTAGGCCTTGGTAATGTACGTCAAAAATATCAGTGTTGCTTCAACTCCCAGTGGTTACTTAATAGGTGTTGCTAATTCAAGGTGACAGTAAATTGAGGAAATATTAAAAAAATAACAAGGGAGAGCACTAAAAACCCATAAGGAAATTATGTTTATTTTTATCAATGTAGTCCTGAGCAAATCTCTCTTATCCAGAATAGCTACACTTCAATTTGCTGTCGTCATACTTACGAGGTCCGACAATAAAGTAATGAGACTGATTTTTTTTGCAGGATGTGGCAACCCTGCAGGCTTGCGTAGGCACAGTATCTTTGACCTTGGTCTATAAGCTGCTTCTAGTCCAAGCGGCACATCGATGCAACCGCTCAATCATCAGTTGTACTGTAATAAGTTAACACATGTTTGTGTCTCGTCACGGAAATGGAACCGCATGATATTGTACAACGGTATGCCATTTCTTTTTGCGTTAAATTGGGTGAAAACGCGACAGCAACTTACGGTAAGCTTCAGAAGGCTTTTGGAGAGGAGGTTATGTCAAGAGCTCAAGGTAGTGAAAAAAATGGCTCTAAGCACTGTGGGACTTAACTTCTGACGTCATCAGTCCCCTAGAACTTAGATTTACTTAAACCTAACTAACCTAAGGACATCTCACACATCCATGTCCGAGGCAGGATTCGAACCTGCGACCGTAGCGGTCGCGTGATTTTATACTGTAGCGCCTAGAACCTCTCGGCCACCCCGGCCGGCAAGTTAGTGAAGGTAGAACGAATGTTGAAGATGAAGACCGCAGTGGACGACTATCAACATCACGGACGGAAGTGAACTTGGATAGGGTGCGTGAACTCGTACGATCTGATCGAAGATTATCCGCGAAAATGATTGCAGAAGAACTGAACATCAATCGAGAAACGGTTCGTCTAATAATAACTGAAGATCTGCATCACGATTATGCGCCATCCCATACTGCTCTGTCAGTACAGCAATTTTTAACCTCAAAACAAATTTCAGTACTACCACAGCTACCTTATTCACCAGAAATCGCTCCGTGCAACTTTTTTCTATTTCCGAGACTCAAAACGGGGGTCAAGGGACACCATTTTCAAACAACACAAAATGTCCAAAAAGCTGTGACGAAGGTCTTGGAGGATATTACAGAAGATGAGTTCCAGAAATATTACCATCAATGACAGAAGCGCTGGAAAAAGTGTGTGCAATCAGAAGGGAACTATTTTGAAGGAGGCAACACTAAACTTGACTAAAACGGTGAGCAATATTTTTTTTTCACATGAGCCTCATTACTTTATTGTCCCACTTCGTACTCCACATCGCGTACTCTACGGCACATTTGAGAATAGGACTACAGCTGGTCCTGCAACAGTGAGAAATGATGGCTAGGATAGATAACTCAATCTAACGGTATCAAGACTTCTTGTAGACGCCAAACTGTTATGAGAAGTCATCAAAAAACTGGCCACACTCTTGGGTTTGCCATATGATTAACTGTTAATCCGTATGATGTTCGTCGAAGTTGGTAACAGTTCAAAACAACACGTCCAACTCCAGACGGTTCAGCCGATGACGACTAAGGGTTACAACCAAAGTAGATTACTGAATTTATTGTTATTTACTCGATACGATAGGACCACGATCCCATTCCAGATAAGGAAAGAAATTCAGCGTCGTGTGCAGAAGGCTTCGTTTTGGTGGCGTGTGCACTAGGGGACTAGTCTCAAGTGCGCAGCCTACATGTACTCCAGTACTGCCGCAGGACTGCTGATTAAGTAAGGACCATTCTCTTCACGGGCGAGTACCCTTTAATTTGCAAAATGACAGCAGACATGTTTTGATTTTCTCGAGATGCTGACATACAGTATCTTCAGACGAGGAAATGTATAGGTTTGCGGAACAGTGTATCAGACGCGCTTCTCTTCCGCCCATTCAGCCCTTCCCCAGGTCTTCACAAATGGAACTGTGTCAGCGCGAGTTTACAGAGCTGACAACCTTTACGCCTGAGCAGTAGTTGATGATGCCGTCTTACAAGAGGATGAACCTGGACCGCACTAGGCTTGCGTAGATGACATTTATTTTTAACAACAGACATTTCTGCACAAGTAGCAGACTTTTGACTTCTATTGAACCATGAAAAGCTGGTCTGAGGTGCTTTTGGAAGGAATATTCCTACTTGTAGGCCACCTATGCAGACTCTCGTCGCGTTTCCAACAGTTTTACGAGAAGAATGGCTTTCATTCCCTATAGAGCTCATGAACAGCGTCATCCCTCACTGTGTGTGCTGCGCTGCTGCTATGGGTAATACTGGCTTTACTTGTGTTATGACAGATGTACACTTCCATTTTATAAATTTCAGACACGTTCCTACTTGCAATATTAATTATTTAATTGCAACAGTGTATATGTTCTACACTGGGTCAAGTTTTAACACGTTCGACTCTTTCTTTTGAAATTTAACTTGATTTTGTGCGTTTTCCTCCAATTATGAATGCCATTGCATTTTGGGTTGTATCGTTCTAGTGACGTATTCCTGGTCGAAGGTTCTTGATCTTATTTCGGTTCTCCACAGTGTCTCATCTTTATAGAAAAGCACAGTATAGAACAAGTACATTTACTACACGTTTCATTTTCTTGCTGGCCTCTGAATCGAACTCGAATCCGTCCTTGTCTTGGCGGCGCAATACTCCAGCACGGCATCTCATGGTTTCAAAGGAAAACACGTGGAAAATAAATGAACGATGTCCTTATGTTATGAAATAACATATTCGCAAAACAACATTGCACACTAGGGGTAAACCAAACGGGGTCGAACTCTTGTTAACGGGCTGGCGTTGGGTTCCAGAGGATGAAGACTCTAATCTACATCTGGCCATCCTGATTTAGGTTTTACTAAATTACTTCAGGCAGTGACAGGAAAGTTCGTACATTCAAAAATGTTCAAATGTGTGTGAAATCTTATGGGACTTAACTGCTAAGGTCATCAGTCCCTACGCTTACACACTACTTAACCTAAATTAGCCTAAGGACAAACACACACACGCCCATGCCCAAGCGAGGACTCGAACCTCCGCCGGGACCAGCCGCACAGTCCATGACCACAACGCCTAAGACCGCTCGGCTAACCCCGCGCGGCAGTTCGTACATTAAAGCCACGGTCGACTACCTGTCCTATCTTTGTCAAACTAGACCTGTAGGTGTATATATGAATTGTTGTTGTTCCTGTCTTCAGTCCTGAGACTGGTTTGATGCAGCTCTCCATGCTACTCTACCCTGTGCAAGCTTCTGCATCTCCCAGTACCTACTGCAACCTACATCCTTCTGAATCTGATTAGTGTATTCATCTCTTGGTCTCCCTCTACGATTTTTACCCTCCACGCTGCCCTCCAATGCTAAATTTGTGATCCCTTGATGCCTCAAAACACGTCCTACCAACCGGTCCCTCCTTCTAGTCAAGTTGTGACACAAACTTCTCATCTCCCCAATCCTATTCAATACCTCCTCATTAGTTACGTGATCTATCCACCTTACCTTCAGCATTCTTCTGGAGCACCACATTTCGAAAGCTTCTATTCTCTTCTTGTCCAAACTACTTATCATCCATGTTTCACTTCCATACATGGCTACATTCCAAATAAATACTTTCAGAAACGACTTACTGATACATAAAACTATATTCGATGTTAACAAATTTCTCTTCTTCAGAAACGCTTTCCTTGCCATTGCCAGTCTACATTTTATATCCTCTCTACTTCGACCATCATCAGTTATTTTGCTCCCCAAATAGCAAAACTCCTTTACTGCTTTAAGTGTCTCATTTCCTAATCTAATTCCCTCAGCATCACCCGATTTAATTTGACTACAGTCCATTATCCTCGTTTTGCTTTTGTTGATGTTCATCTTATATCCTCCTTTCGAGACACTGTCCATTCCGTCCAACTGCTCTTCCAAGTCCTTTGCCGTCTCTGACAGAATTACAATGTCATCGGCGAACCTCAAAGTTTTTACGTCTTCTCCATGAATTTTAATACCTACTCCATATTTTTCTTTTGTTTCCTTTACTGCTTGCTCAATATACAGATTGAATAACATCGGGGAGAGGCTACAACCCTGTCTCACTCCTTTCCCAACCACTGCTTCCCTTTCATGCCCCTCTACTCTTATGACTGCCATCTGGTTTCTGTACAAATTGTAAATAGCCTTTCGCTCCCTGTATTTTACCCCTGATACCTTCAGAATTTGAAAGAGAGTATTCCAGTCAATATTGTCAAAAGCTTTCTCTAAGTCTACAATTGCTAGAAACGTATTTTTGCCTTTTCTTAATCTTTCTTCTAAGATAAGTCGTAAGGTCAGTATTGCCTCACGTGTTCCAACATTTCTACGGAATCCAAACTGATCCTCCCTGAGGTCCGCATCTACTAGTTTTTCCATTCCTCTGTAAAGAACTCGCGTTAGTATTTTGAAGCTGTGACTTATTGAACTAATAGTTTGGTAATTTTCACATCTGTCAGCAACTGCTTTCTTTGGGATTGGAATTATTATATTGTTCTTGAAGTCTGAGGGTATTTCGCCTGTCTCATACACCTTGCTCACCAGCCTGTAGAGTTTTGTCATGACTGGCTCTCCCAAGGCCGTCAGTAGTTGTAATGGAATGTTGTCTACTCTGGGGGCCTTGTTTCGACTCAGGTCTTTCAGTGCTCTCTCAAACTCTTCACGCAGTATCTTATCTCCCATTTCATCTTCATCTACATCCTCTTCCATTTCCATAATATTGTCCTCAAGTACATCGCCCTTGTATAAACCTTCTATATACTCCTTCCACTTTTCTGCCTTCCCTTCTTTGCTTAGAACTGGGTTGCCATCTGAGCTCTTGATATTCATACACGTAGTTCTCTTCTCTCCAAAGGTCTCTTTAATTTTCCTGTAGGCAGTATCTATCTTACCCCTAGTGAGATAAGCCTCTACATCCTTACATTTGCCCTATAGCCATCCCTGCTTAGCCATTTTGCACTTCCTGTCGATCTCATTTTTGAGACGTTTGTATTCCTTTTTGCCTGCTTCATTTACTGCATTTTTATATTTTCTCCTTTCATCAATTAAATTCAATATTTCTTCTGTTACCCAAGGATTTCTACTAGCCCTCGTCTTTTTACCTACTTTATCCTCTGCTGCCTTCACTACTTCATCCCTCAGAGCTACCCATTCTTCTTCTACTTTCTTTCCCCCATTCCTGTCAATTGTTCCCATGCTCTCCTTGAAACTCTGTACAACCTCTGGTTCTTTCAGCTTATCCAGATCCCATGTCCTTAATTTTCCAGCTTTTTGCAGTTTCTTCAAATTTAACCTACAGGTCATAACCAATAGATTGTGGTCAGAGTCTACATCTGCCCCTGGAAATGTCCTACAATTTAAAATCTGATTCCTAAATCTCTGTCTTACCATTATATAATCTATCTGATACTTTTAGTATCTCCAGGATTCTTCCATGTATACAACCTTCTTTTATGATTCTTGAACCAAGTGTTAGCTATGATCTGCTCTGTGCAAAATTCTACCAGACGGCTTCCTCTTTCATTTCTTAGCCCCAATCCATAATTACCTACTATGTTTCCTTCTCTCCCTTTTCCTACTGACGAATTCCAGTCACCCATGACTATTAAATTTTCGTCTCCCTTCACTACCTGAATAATTTCTTTTATCTCATCATACATTTCATCAATTTCTTCATCATCTGCAGAGCTAGTTGGCATATAAACTTGTACTACTGTAGTAGGCATGGGCTTTGTGTCTATCTTGGCCACAATAATGCGTTCACTATGCTGTTTGTAGTAGCTTACCCGCACTCCTATTTTTTAATTCATTATTAAACCTACTCCTGCATTACCCCTATTTGATTTTGTATTTGTAACCCTGTATTCACCTGACCAAAAGTCTTGTTACTCCTGCCACCGAACTTCACTAATTCCCACTATATCTAACTTTAACCTATCCATTTCTCGTTTTAAATTTTCTAACCTACCTGCCCGATTAAGGGATCTGACATTCCACTCTCCGATCCGTAGAACGCCAGTTTTCTTTCTCCTGATAACGACATCGTCTTGAGTAGTCCCCGCCCGGAGATCCGAATGAGGGACTGACATTCCACTCTCCGATCCGTAGAACGCCAGTTTTCTTTCTCCTGATAACGACATCGTCTTGAGTAGTCCCCGCCCGGAGATCCGAATGAGGGACTATTTTACCTCCGGAATATTTTACCCAAGAGGACGCCATCATCATTTAACCATACAGTAAAGCTGCATGCCCTCGGGAAAAATTACGCCCGTAGTTTCCCCTTGCTTTCAGCTGTTCGCAGTACAAGCACAGCAAGGCCGTTTTGGTTAGTGTTATAATGCCAGATCAGTCAATCATTAAGACTGTTGCCCCTACAACTACTGAAAGGCTGCTGCCCCTCTTCAGGAAGCACACATTTGTCTGGCCTCTCAACAGATACCCCTCCGTTGTGGTTGCACCTAGGGTACGGCCATCTGTATCGCTGAGGCACGCAAGCCTCCCCACCAACGGCAAGGTCCATGGTTCATGGGGGGATATATGAAGTATTTTTTTTGAAATCTGTAATACCAAGGCATATTCAGTTGCCCTTTAAAGTGGTCACTACTACTACTACTACTACTACTACTACTACTGCTATTACTACAAGCTGAAACATTACGTCAGTCCGTGAGGCGCGTTGAGACAGTGCAACTCATGGTGAACAGCCCGTGAAAGTCAGGAATGTCGTTTCGAGTGCAAACCAGCAAAAAGATTTAACTTGTCACAAGTGTTCATAGTAACGTATACTCCATCAAGAACGGAACTTGTCAAATAGAAGACCCAGCAGTGTCAACTTTGCTTTAAAGCGTTCTTCAACGGGATTTCCTGCTGGGCCAAATCCGGCGGTGTTACGAAGGGCATTGTCCGATTTCATCACCTTTTACTTTCGACTGGCGCGGAGTAAAAAATGCGGCGCACTCACGGCCTACGCTCACTCTATCAGTCACTACATCAGGCACGATTCGGAACGGTGAGAATTAAGGTCACGGGCCAAGAAAACAAATAACTGCAGGCACTTCTCCTTTCGGACAACTGCTGCGTTTGTATTATCCAGTGTATACCAGGCAACAGATCCTGAAAGTACTGCATTATGTGCATATTCGCGTATTTGTGGGTAGGATTCGTACACCCGAAAACGTCTCTGAAGTTGCATTTAGGATGAAATGGGAGATGTGACAGTTGTGCGTTTTCATACAATCCAGTTTCATTTGCACTGTCCACTGTAAATCATTTGTATACACATTCTTCCAGTAATAATAATAATAATAATAATAATAATAATTGTAACAGTTTGTTGGAGTGACACTTCTGTAAACCTTTAACTTCATGTAGATAAGCATAAGTGAGAACGAGCTATAAAACTAAAATGAATGCAGTAAAAGCATTAATATCATATTTAAGTTGACCATATTCTTATTGGGGAAAGAGTTACAGGATCATATTGAGTTTATATGACATAAATTATTTATTTAAGAGCACCATATTATCAATTTGAATTAATGTCACCTTAGACGTGTGTAACACATTCTACTCTTTAGAAAGTTGTATCTTAGAACATTATACTTATGGAAAGGGTGTCGGGAACAGAAAACGTGCTGTTCACAGTTCTGATACGGGGGACTTCTTAAGCTACTTGGACTATATGTAAATTGAGTTTTTTCTTAGTTGTGACTGTGTACCTTTCCGTAAACACAATACAAAAATTGTCTGATACTTGATATCTTGTTTAGAATGTGCTTCTTGTACAGAGAGTCACAAATAACGTAAACCGTCGACGATTCAATTTAGTGCCGAAACACATCAGACCTCTTACAAAGTGCTGTACTAGACGTAACAAATCTGTTGCTTTCAATATATCTGATAATAGGTATATTCTTAACTTTCCGTAATTACACAGGTTCGGCTCATCCGACCGTGCATGAAGTTGTAGGGAGGAAGCAACAATTTTTTCTTATCCTCAGACTCGTAGCTGCTTATCGCCATTGTCCTAACAACCACCGATAATAAATGAGCGAGACATTTACGACTTCCATGAGACTATCAGTAATGAGCTAATCTTTGTTTTAATAACTTCACTGGAAATAAAATTTTCTCCCCAGACATTTAGTGAGAGTAGTTTCAGTCTATCTGTAATATACAGTTTGTAATGAAGTAAGTACAGATATTTCTGTTGGTGCCTGAGGACGGTGTACTGAACATCACCATATCAGTATTGCGTCTTTTTGCGACTAATAATTATAGCTATTACAAGTCTTATGTTTTTTGGTTGGTTAGTACCCACAAATTCAAGCGGCAAGTGCAAGCCATTAATGCTTGTTTTCTCCTGGGCGGCAGATCAGGTGTTCAAGTGTAGACACATGGACGCAAAACGGTTAGTCATTATGACAGGCATAAGTCCACTTACTGCCGTTAAGGTCGTGCACGAAATTATAGGTCATGAAGTTTGTGATGTGTTTGTGGCTTCCGAACAAAACTTTCTCGTCAAGATCGTTTGGTTGTAGATGACAAGCTACCTGTAATAAATAATACACAAGTGGTCCTGGAAAATCATGCACACCAAGTGTAAAGGTATTGACAAAAATAAACGAATTATTGTTTGAACTAACTATCCACATAATTTTGTAATCATTCGGTAAAAATGTTCACATTACAGATTAAATAAAACGGAAACCCACTGATGATGGAACAGTGGTACTGAAACATGTTTGGGAACTTGGAAAAAACGATGTTTTGCATAACTGGCGGACCTTACATCCTACAAAACAATCAACACATTGATGTGTGTTCATATCAAGGTACCACATATAAAAATTTTTGCACTTTCACCCATTACATCCTATATACTTATCATCAATTTACGACTTGTGGCAATATCTTTTCTTCTGATAAACCTACTCTATACTGTATTTAAAGTAACTCATGGTAGTATTTTTGAACCAGAGATGTATGCAGCGTTTTAAATAACTTTCAATTTTAGTAAATTAATTTCTGGTCAGAATATTCAAGCAAATATCATTACTGAATTACTAGCAGCAAATGAAACCCATCTTTTTCAGGTATAGGAATGAAACAACACTCATAAACCAGTTGATCAGTTTTCAGGAGAACACTATTCACTGCACTTTGTACATTTACTTGGTCTTGTAATAAAATGCAGTGAACTGTGAAATGGCAAGAACACACTTCACAAACTTAATGTATGTACAACAAAAGACTTAAAGCTAGACTCAATACTATTTTACAATCATACATCATGTTCAATTGTACGGTATCACGTACTTCATATTGCAAAATCGTAATGGCAGCTATGATTTGTATCCGGTAACGTGTGATGCTCAGCCGCACCAATTATGGCCGCCTGCTGTCCCACCTCCGCCGGCATACATGAAACAAACAATGCAGATGCTTTGCAACAAATATTACAAAAGTAACAGTCATACAGTCGCAAAACAATGATATTAACAACATACTGTACCATACATCGTGAAAACGATGAAATTCTTGGTGGTAAGGTTATGCCTTGTGTTGCCACATCACAAAGATTTCTGTTCCCTATCTCATAGGTTCTTTGTCATTTCAAATGTTAGTTAGTTAGTTAGTTGTTCGATAGATCAAATTCACGATAAACGTTATGATATGGACCCTGTCAATACAACAAACACAGAACACTCTTATACAACTAAAAAAAGAAATCATATTTATTTGGCTACGTGCTAGCTATCTACAGATTTTTAAGGACTTATTGTATCTACTCAAATATTTCTCTATGGTATAGAAGAAGGTGCTGAGGAAAATCTATATCTGAAAACATTTCTGCTATTTGTCAGACATTTTATTTCCAAAGGTAGAGTCTTATAGCTGCGTATTTCACCCCTTTAATTTTAAAGGATATGCAGATCATTTTCCTTCTAGTCTTGTACTTGTGGATGTCTCTGCTACTATCAAAAGTGATTGATTGTTAACAAGTTTCATAAGTGAATAAATGTACTGTGAGGGTGTGATCAATATTTTCTGTTGCTTAGAGATATCTACAAGACGTACGTATGTGAACTTCACATGTGATTTTAATTACTTCTTTTGTATGGTTAATACTGTTTGCCTAAGTGCCGAGTTACGTCAGAATATTATCCCATAAGACATCAATGGATGAAAATGTGCAAAATATGTCAACTTACCGAATTCTATATCGCCAAAGTTCGCTATTATTCTTATGGCAGAAGTAGACGAACTTTAATGTTAGAGCAAGTTCACTGTAAGATTTTTAAAATTTAAACTTTAATCAGTATGCGCTCCTAAGAATTTACAATTTTCTACTGTGTTTATTATTTGTTGTTGGAGTACTATCTTAATAGGAGGTGTGATATTTTTTATAGTAAAAGACTGGGTGAACTCCGTTTCTTTTCTTTTCTTATTTTTTACAAGGTTTAAAGGTAGCCCAATTCTGGAAAACCATTCAGTAACTTTAACAAAAACATAACTTACTATTTTCTCTGCTGATGCTACATTTCTCGACATCACAACAATGCTTGTATGATCTGTGAAAAGAACTAGTTCTGCCTCCTGATTCGAATAAAATGGGAAATAATTAACATAAAGCAAGAACAGGAATGGGCCAATAATCGAACCCAGTGGCACTCCCCTGTGAAATCTCCCCATGTGATATCCCTCTTTGCATTAGTCGTACAGCCTAAGTTAAGACAAATACGTTTATCCAGAAAACCCTAACCAACACCAACCACCTCGAAAGTGAAGTTCAGCGGAGAGTTGTCTGATACTTTTGGAATCAAGACAGTAGTGAGATGAGATGGATTATCGCCTTTGCTCTTTAACTGTGTTTTAGGAAAGGTCATTCGTGAGTGGCGGAAAGAAATGAACAATTCAGGGGTAGAAAATGGGACAAGACTAGACTATAAGTTTATGAATTTTGTAGTCTCCTGTCTAGCTTTTGCATATGACATGGTAATATTTCCAGATTCCATAGATACGGCAGCAAAGAAATCTAACCGACTGAAGAGACAGACAGCGAAGGCTGGGCTTCAAGTCTCCTTGCAGAAGGTACACTTTATGTCAGACAGAAAATCAACACCAAAAGAAATGGAGGTCGGATAAGGAAAAATTAAGCAGTCAGAAAAGTTTGAATACCTAGTTGAATGGCTAGAGCCTAATTTCCCAGAGAAAGATGCCTTCGTGTCGCTCATTAACAAAACGGAAATAGCCTATCTACAAACTAAAGGCATCTCAATAAGAAATCGATATCCTTAAATGCCAAAATTAAGCACGATTGCACTGCCATTGTATCGGAGGCTCAATATGCGGCAGAAGCTCATATAGTGAACAAGAAACGTCTAATGGAGAAACTTGACGCAAAAAAAAGAATGTTGAGTAAAATCCTAGCTCCCACCCAATAATACAGCGAGCACAGACGGTGTCCCAACCATGAACTATACTGGGTGCTACCTTGATGATGTTACTAACTTTCAGGGGTGATGGAGAAGATGTATCAGTTTCAGGGGATCCTGTTCCGAAAACGACCGAGCCGTTAGTTCTAAACGAAAGTCGTTCTGGTACCTCTGACAGTGGACCTCTTCTACTGCAAGCTCTTTGCTTTCCATATTTTGGAAGGAGGCAGTATGGACCACAACAAAAGAGTCTCTAGTAAACGTGATCTCTAAAGTGCATACCTTAAGGCCACTTGTTCATCTTTGCTGCTGTGAAACAAATCTCTTCTAGTGAATAAGTGCCAATAGACGTTAAAGTATGCATTTTGAAGCCCATGTTTACTGGACTTCTTTTACTGTTTGGTCTGTACAACCACCTCCCAAAATATAGAAAGCAAAATGCTTGCATTAGAAGAGGTCTACTGTTGGCGGCATCAGAACGATTTTCGATTATAGTTTTCGTCTCCGTCGTTTCCGGAACTGGCCTGCCTTACCTAATATTGATGTACTTACCTTTCTCAATCATCTCTGAAAGTCTATAACGTCAACACAGAATTGCTCCGTAAAATACATGGAGAAAATCAGTGACACGTACCCGAAGAGGACTGCCTTTATTGCCAGGTGACAGGCTTGAGCCCAGGAAGGATATTTAAAAGTATATTAATCTACTTTCAAGATAAGAAAACGAGATTCACGTAGCTGGAAAACATCTACGAGAACTGAAAATTTTCCTAAAGGTATCCGGGAGCGTGATCTACTTAAGGAAAAATTACAAACGCACAGAGATTTCCAGCAAAAGCAGAAGCTGAAGAGAGGAAAAACAGAAAATAGAAAAAAGAACACCAGAAACGAATGCAGGAGCACTGGCCGGCGTCTACAGCCCTGAAGAAGAGACAGTTGAATTCGCCGAAACGAAGAAAGAAGAAGAAGAAGAAGAATAAGAAGAATCGTAATAATGACAATACACATAATAATGAAGATGTGCAGTTTCAGAATTGTCAGCGTTATTAACATTAAGCAATTTCCTCATTACGTTCTAGTCGCGCGGAGTAGTCGTGTCTAACAGAAATGTGTGACAAAAATACGGAAGGAATCATTATGAAGTAGACGTTCACTGGTGAGAGGAAGAGAGAGATATAATAAGGTAGGATTAGCCGATGAGATGGAAGACAGAAAACAAAAATAGAAAGGAATGAGAAATGCATAGGGAGGGATGCTACGCTAACGACAAAAGGTACAGCTTTAGTCTCCGGTTGAACGCTGAGTGGTTTGGGTAACATAGGTTACAGGGTGATTTGCTCCTTAGTATGGCTGAAATGGGAAAGGAGATGAGAAATACTTAATGTTGTGCAAAGGCACAGCCAAGATGCTGGACGTGTCGGATCTGGTGTTGCAGTTGTGGAATGGCGATAGGTATCTGATACGTGAGGACAGATACTGAGGACACCAGAAACTAAGAAACTGATGGAATAAAGAGAGCGTCTGGAAGTCACCTCGTCTATCCGGTCGCATCCAACGTGTTTGTGAGTGTAGGAATAACTGACATTATCAAGCAGTTGCTCACTGCAAGTTGTGCTAAACTGTAACACTGTTGTGCATTCCGCTCCATGCAAATGCCAGTATCTCGAAAACTCTTGATAGTAGCTGAGGATCACCTAAACCACTTGTTCACATCAGTGGTTTACCATTTGGTGGTGCATCGCTTTTGTAACGTGTGACTCGCTTTCTTGTAAAATCATTTCTGTTAAAATAACAAATGATACGTAATTTTCGCTTGTTGGCAGGAAGGACTAGACCGCCCTTTGAAAATGGTCTCAATTCTGGCGTTCCAACAGAAAACATCAATCGTTACCGAATAACGGATCTCTCTTGCCGGAACTGAAAAGTGGGCCACGTTCACCGCAGACGCTACGCTCCATAACTTCCCAAACAAAAACTTTCACTCAATGATACCGCACCGAATAATTTTTGTGAAGAAAACACCCACCCTGTTACCTGAATTCCTCTGTTATTGGTGATAAACAATGGCGTGATTGTTATTCATCGACTTGCTTCACTAACAGACGAATAGAATGTATATCTGTACTCATTGTCGAGAAAGATGACAATGAGTGACATCATATTTTTGGGTGAATAGTGTCCTACTTACACAGTCGTCTGATAGGAAAGGTTTTCTTCATTCACGTATCACTGGAAACAAGGATAATGGAATGTAGTCGAATTAAGTCGGGTGATGCTGAGGGAATTAGATTAGGAAATGAGACACCTAAAGTAGTAAAGGAGTTTTGCTATTTGGGGAGCAAAATAATTGATGATGGTCGAAGTAGAGAGGATATAAAATGTAGAATGGCAATGGCAAGGAAAGCGTTTCTGAAGAAGAAAAATTTGTTAACATCGAGTATAGATTTATATGTCAGGATGTCGTTTCTGAAAGTTTTTGTATGGAGTGTAGCCATGTATGGAAGTGAAACGTGGACGATAAACTGTTTAGACAAGAAGAGACTAGAAGCTTTTGAAATGTGGTGCTATAAAAGAATGCTGAAGATTAGATGGGTAGATCACATAACTAATGAGGAGGTATTGAATAGAATTGGGGAGAAGAGGAGCTTGTGGCATAACTTGACTAGAAGAAGGGATCGATTGGTAGGACATGTTCTGAGACATCGAGGGATCACCAGTTTAGTATTAGAGGGCAGCGGGGAGGGTAAAAATCGTAGAGGGAGACCAAGAGATGAATACGCTAAGCAGATTCAGAAGGATGTAGGCTGCAGTAGGTACTGGGAGATGAAGTAGCTTGCACAGGATAGAGTAGCATGGAGAGCTGCATCAAACCAGTCTCAGGACTGAAGACCACAACAAAAACAACAACATAACTGGATACATATTCTTTGGGAACTGCAATGGTTATGTGTCAAGAGGAAGTTTTGCGTGGCTCACTACTGTGACTATTTCAGTGTAGTGTCGGCTTGTGTTGTTTACAACGTTGTATGTGTGTGTGTGTGTGTGTGTGTGTTGTGTGTGTGTGTGTGAGAGAGAGAGAGAGAGAGAGAGAGAGAGAGAGAGAGAGAGAGAGAGAGAGAGAGAGAGGAAGGGGGAGAGAGACACAGAGAGAGAGAGAGAGAGAGAGAGAGAGAGAGAGAGAGAGAGAGAGAGAGAGAGAGTACCGAAAAGTAATGCTTCTGAATTTTTATCTGAAAACTCTTCAAACGTTTTAAATCAAACAGACGTTATTGAACACTCTGCATCGCTATTATGTCTACATATTTACAGCCCTCTAGAGGGCTCCGATTTGTAGCGTGTAACAAGGCGATGTGTAACGTAACTGTAACGGTGCGTGAGGAACTGCGTGCTGTAATCCGGTTTTGAATTCGAAGAGTGCGTCCACACATGGAGCAGCCTCTCCTTCAGCAAGACAATGCCCGACCACACAGGAGCGCTGTGACATCTACAACAAATCGAGGCCTTGAGTTAACCGTCATGCAATCCCAACTCGGTCGCATCAACAGTTACTTATCTTTACTCCAGAAGACGCCGCAGGGATCAGGAACCATACACCGCTACCTCTTTTTCTCCCTGTCAGCCTAATATTGTGGTCGGCAATTTATTCTACTAACTGCATTCGCTGCGCTACCGCCAGGCATTTTATTTATTTAGTTAGTTATTTCTGTGTCATGTTTCGTGGGACCATGCGATCCAAAGCTACCTGGTCATGTAACGAGTCATTACATCGTTTACAGACTGCTGATTACAAAATTTATAAACAAGCAAAACTGAATACTTTATAAAACGCGAAAAGATTGGTGCAGCTTTTGGTTAAATAACTCATTATAGAGAAAACTTCTCCTGCGAGCAGCTCTTGTATATGACAATATGAGTGTAACATAAGGAAAACTTTCAACATACATTTGAAGATTTTCGGTTTGTTTCTCAGTTTTCCAGTTCTGGCTGAAGCCTAATGAGAATGAAACCTGCTGAATGTTGTACATCATTCTGTACAATGCATTTTTCGGTCTACTGTTCACATAATGAATTTTGCGGTTTGTTCTGAATGAGTCAGTACTGTAACAACAAACCCCACTGTGGAATTCATTTTGTACACGAACTGACATCGCAGATCTACCTGACCGCCATTTTCTGGGATATGAATATTCTTGGTGTGTGTATCACCAAAATATGATACCACACAAAATAATTCACTTGCTGTAGGCAAAGTAACAGCCTTTGGTACGGTATACTGATAATTTTTACTTTTGTACTGCCTAACTACAACTGAATGAAACGCAGTTTTCGTGCCATGCGCGTTTCGCCTTTGTTCTTTGTGAGGCATCTTCAGTGGCAGATTCCGTGGATGATGTTCTACATGTTGGGAATAACATCCGATAATCGGCAACGCAAGACAAAAGATAGCATCAAAACAACGGTTCATTTCCTAGTGCTGTGAAGTTTGGAAAACAAAAACCCAAATGCCAATTATAAGAAGAAGAACAACACCAAAAGTGCAACAAAAACACAACAAGTTGAACATCATCTACGGAATCTGCCACTCCAGATGCCTTGCAAAGAATAAAGGCAAAACGCGTATAGCATGAAAATTGTGTTTTCATTCACTTGTAGTAAGACAGTACAAAAGTAAAAATTATTAACATACCGTAATATTAAACGCAACTGAGGACAACAGGACTACAAAATTTGATAAGGTAACAAGCCTTCGCGTTTGACTGTCAGTGACAATATAATTATTCTTTTAGCAAAAATAGGAGCATTTAGCTACTGCAGAAGGTCTTGAACGTGATACTTCGAAGGAAGCTCTTGATCTTCCTTGACTTCGGAGAATTGAAAATGGTCGCTTCACTGACTTTGGGACAACAGAATTTCGCCTTTGCAGGAGTTCCGCGTTGGAAAATATATTTATTGTGTTTTGCAGTAGTTAATCATTAATCTGCTCTCTGAAAGCTCCATAGTGTTGTTACCGACTATCCTTTTAGAAAGATCATTTAGGTTACATCCCCCGTCGTTTGCAGAAACACTCGCGTCACCTGCGAAGAGCAGTTTTTTAAATTATATGTTATGTTTTGTGGCAGGTCCGTAATATACAGGGTGGCCCAGTTAAACGTTTCAGCGCAAATATCTCTGGGACAACGATGTATATTGAAAACGACTTTCACGGTTATGAATGTAAGACAGAGGCTCACGAAAGTAAATAATATGAGACAGTCTAAAACGCAAACAAATATTAGTTTCAATATAAGCTTTTTCTTTTTCTCTCTCTCTCTTTTTTTTTTTTTTTTTTTTTTTTTTTTAAATGGACACACGGTTATGTCTTACGCTATCAATAACATGAAAAATCAAAAATGGTGTTGGTTTGCATCAGAATACCTCCATTACACTCTGGCAAATTACTACGCGCAGTTGCTTGAAATAAAGGAAATACGCTGCAATAGCAAATCCAGAGATGCAAGTGTAAACATCACGTTGCCCGTAATCGCGACGTAATTGAGGTATTATGATACTACGATTGCTGTACTTATTGCTATTTACGCTGTTATTAAGTGGACTGGAAACAATACAGACATCCAGTCACACACAATGAAAAATAAGAAAACGGTTTACTCGTTTGCACTTTACTGATCTTTACTGCAGTACTAGAGTGGACATAACGGTAACGAAATACCGAATATCACAGGCCAGGATAAACATAATTAATGGCTGACCAAAATCTAACAGATTGTTAAATGCTAATTATAATTAGTTGTACATCAATTACATAATTTTACATGACACGTACAGGACATGTCATGGAAATTTTTAATGGCTACGTTAGAACTGAAGTTTTAGGAAAGGTGGAACGGTTACGTAATCATACAATAGCGCCTACAAAGCAAACATGCGTCTTCTCAGAAACACACAAAATGTACGCCGGTAAGCAGTCATATTTCTCACAGCAGAAACTCTACAACGTATGTTCGAAGAGATCACCATTTACATGGCAACACCTCTGTGCACGCTTCAACACTGATGGACTCACTGCTGTCAGTGTTTCTGGTGTTACTGCGGCACGTGCAGTGCTCTCATGTTGTTGGAATCTGCTGATTTACCTCATTTGTCACATGCCCCCATACAAAAACATCCATGGGGTGAGGTGTGGCCACCGCGATGGAAATCTCTGAACAGGACTGCCCCTTCTTATGCATCGATATGGGCATTGTTGGTGTAGTGCATTTCTTGCCACTATGAAATTGTGAGGAGAGCATCCATCATATTGATACCACATTGTTTAATGCAGATGAAGAGGTAAGTCTTCCATCTGTCCAGGTAAGATACATCTTAAGAAGTAACCGTAATGTCGCATGTTAAGAGTTCCATCATTGAAATACGGGCCAGTGATCCGTTATCCTGCAATAGTACACCATACATAGACACTCCACTGACGTTGTTGTTCTACATGTTGAAGCCAATGTGGGCGTTTCGGTGACCAGTCGTGTATATTGTGTAAGTTGGCGTTCCCATGGTTTTTAAAGGTATCTTCATTGGTGAACAGTGCCTACACATTAAGTCGTAGCCTTGCCGCAGAACACACTGACAGTATTCCAGGAGAATTTGAAAGTCATTGCCGTGGTACGGGTGGTATTTACACCTGTGATGAATGCGCAGCACGCTTACACCAGTCTCTCCATTTCACGAGAACTGCCAGGAGGGTTTATAGCAGGGGCCGCCAGAACAGCTACTTCTGCTGTTTCATTTGTTGCTCTTTTGCTCCGGATCCCCGTTAGTGAAGACAGGCGTCTTGTCACGCAGATTAGACCCACAGTATTCGTGAAGATAGAGCGAGTCGTGTTATGTCAGTTAGGGTAACGCTGGGCACACAGTTGTGCCGCTCGCGTGCCAATTTGGTGCCGTTCTTCATAAAGTAATAACATGTCATCGATTTCTTTGTTTGTGAAAGCCATGTTTCACGTCTAGAACCAATGGAAAGGGAAATTAATATCAAATTTACAATATTGGTACCAATTACAGCGTACAGTACACCAGTGCCATCTATTTGTACATACCCCCACAAATAAACCCGCTTCGTAGTAAGCTATTCCCACACATTGCGCCGATTGCGATCTGTTCCAGTACACAACTGCACAGGCGAGCGGTTGCACTCGGTAATATATCGTGTTATCGTGCACTGACGGGTATTGTTCCGTGGTGTGTATATACACTCCTGGAAATTGAAATAAGAACACCGTGAATTCATTGTCCCAGGAAGGGGAAACTTTATTGACACATTCCTGGGGTCAGATACTTCACATGATCACACTGACAGAACCACAGGCACATAGACACAGGCAACAGAGCATGCACAATGTCGGCACTAGTACAGTGTATATCCACCTTTCGCAGCAATGCAGGCTGCTATTCTCCCATGGAGACGATCGTAGAGATGCTGGATGTAGTCCTGTGGAACGGCTTGCCATGCCATTTCCACCTGGCGCCTCAGTTGGACCAGCGTTCGTGCTGGACGTGCAAACCGCGTGAGACGACGCTTCATCCAGTCCCAAACATGCTCAATGGGGGACAGATCCGGAGATCTTGCTGGCCAGGGTAGTTGACTTACACCTTCTAGAGCACGTTGGGTGGCACGGGATACATGCGGACGTGCATTGTCTTGCTGGAACAGCAAGTTCCCTCGCCGGTCTAGGAATGGTAGAACGATGGGTTCGATGACGGTTTGGATGTACCGTGCACTATTCAGTGTCCCCTCGACGATCACCAGAGGTGTACGGCCAGTTTAGGAGATCGCTCCCCACACCATGATGCCGGGTGTTGGCCCTGTGTGCCTCGGTCGTATGCAGTCCTGATTGTGGCGCTCACCTGCACGGCGCCAAACACGCATACGACCATCATTGGCACCAAGGCAGAAGCGACTCTCATCGCTGAAGACGACACGTCTCTATTCGTCCCTCCATTCACGCCTGTCGCAACACCACTGGAGGCGGGCTGCACGATGTTGGGGCGTGAGCGGAAGACGGCCTAACGGTGTGCGGTACCGTAGCCCAGCTTCATGGAGACGGTTGCGAATGGTCCTCGCCGATACCCCAGGAGCAACAGTGTCCCTAATTTGCTGGGAAGTGGCGGTGCGGTCCCCTACGGCACTGCGTAGGATCCTACGGTCTTGGCGTGCATCCGTGCGTCGCTGCGGTCCGGTCCCAGGTCGACGGGCACGTACACCTTCCGCCGACCACTGGCGACAACATCGATGTACTGTGGAGACCTCACGCCCCACGTGTTGAGCAATTCGGCGGTACGTCCACCCGGCCTCCCGCATGCCCACTATACGCCCTCGCTCAAAGTCCGTCAACTGCACATACGGTTCACGTCCACGCTGTCGCGGCATGCTACCAGTGTTAAAGACTGCGATGGAGCTCCGTATGCCACGGCAAACTGGCTGACACTGACGGCGGCGGTGCACAAATGCTGCGCAGCTAGCGCCATTCGACGGCCAACACCGCGGTTCCTGGTGTGTCCGCTGTGCCGTGCGTGTGATCATTGCTTGTACAGCCCTCTCGCAGTGTCCGGAGCAAGTATGGTGGGTCTGACACACCGGTGTCAATGTGTTCTTTTTTCCATTTCCAGGCGTGTAGATAAATAAAACGCGCAAACGGGTAACCGTTACGCACATATCTATTTTTGTGGCAGGAAACCCTGTTATTACTTTTGGCCTCGTGATAACAGTGAACGTAAGTGTAGATACATCAATCACATCTCTCTTACGAGCGTGTGGGGTTTACGCGGTGCGTTTCATTTATTTCAAGCTTCAGCTTCACTTTGCTACTTCTCGGGATGTATTTGACTTATTGCTTTGCAACCAACGCCATTCTTTCTGTGATTTTTCATGTTATTGATTGTGTAAGAAATAATACGGGATGTCACTTTAAAAAAAAGTTTAGGTTGAAACTAATGTTTGCCTACGTTTTAGAATGACTCATAGTATTTACTTTCATGAGCCCTTGCCTTACATTCATACCGATGAAAATTGTTTTTCAATATCTACTGTTGTTCCAGAGATATTTGTGCTGAAACGTTTAAATGGGCCACCCTGTGCCTGGAAACATCGGGCTATTCCTGGACGTACTAAAATCAACCTACATATGGCACCATTAGCTGTACATTAGCTGAGTTTTTAAGTGGTTGTAGGTAGTCATTTTGGCTGTGATTTTGTTTAAAGAAAAATTTGGCAATTAATTATTAAAAATGTTTAGAAAATATTTTTAGACATTTTTATAGTGATATAAAAATATTTTTGTATAAACTACGTTTTATGAAAGTTGCACATTCTTTTACAGACAGATTTTTTTAAAATGTAGAGTACTGACGTGTTATGATAATAATTTAGGCATATGTAATTATATGAAATAGTATATCCATGCCTTTATCTGATGTGAGATGATAGTATCGATCTGTACTACCACTGCGCCGGCCGCGGTGGTCTCGCGGTTCTAGGCGCTCAGTCCGGAACCGCGCGACAGCTACGGTCGCAGGTTTGAATCCTGCCTCGGGCATGGATGTGTGTGATGTCCTTAGGTTAGTTAGGTTTAAGTAGTTCTAAGTTCTAGGGGACTAATGACCTAAGATGTTAAGTCCCATAGTGCTCAGAGCCATTTGAAACATTTACTACCACTGCGCCATTTGATGCACTTATATCTCGCTAAAAATGTTTACGCTAGGATCTGCTGTTGTAAAGTGGTGATGAATGCGATCACTTGTAATTGGCACAATAATGTGTGTGTACATAGCTGTTATTTCAAAACTGACATTCCGACTTCTAGAGCAGCCCACGATACAGACATGGACATGCATTGTATACCACCATTCACTGTAGTAATGGAGATCATGTAGTGATGTAAACATAGGTATGTCGATATTCCAGGTATTGTAAATTTTGGACATAATTATGTGTGGTGTTACGTTAGTAGCTGTATCCTATCATTTTCTGTTCCATCTTTTGCAAACCCGAAAATGGGAACAGAGAATTGCCTAAACCGGTCATCTATGTGAATAAATGATTTTAGCCATCTAGGCAGTTGAGAATTTATTCAGTGTCGATTATAGTACAGATCGCCCCCACGCTGACGCTGTCGGAAGTGTATAAGGTATTTTGAGACAGAGAACAATCTCGGATGACAGGGAGCGTAATTCGCCTTTCCCTCTCAAAGGAACCATCCAAGCATTCACGTGTAGAGTTTTAGGAGAATCACGGAGCCCTTTACATGTACCGAGCGAGCGAGGTGAGCCACACGGCCATAGGGACTATGTTTTTCCGAATGCGTGTGACTTAGTGATACTACGAGGGCTGTATTTTTTTTCAAGGTCCGATCGGTCACAAAATTAACCCCACAATGAAAAGCCAATGAAGCTTTGTGCAGGTGTGTTGCACAGTGTCTCTAGTACGTCCATCGATCGCGTCATGTCGCACTTTTCAGTTCTGAGCGCAGATGCCTAGGACGGCAGAGTCTCCCACGATGTGTGAAATGCTTGCTCTCATTCGATTTCTTCATGCTGAGCGGTTCTGTTTGATGTCATGCAACCCCCATAACGTAACTATTTTGCGTGACAGCCAACTTTGGCAATAGTGCAGCAACTTTAAAGCAGGACGTAAAAACGTTCATGATGCAGGCGGTCAAGGAAGGAAGTGAGTGTGAACCGGTGGTCTTGTTCAGCGAGGGGATTAAGGGATTCGAGAAAACCGCCTACGAAGGGCAATTCAGAACAGACGAAGGGGAATGTTGTTATCAGGCATTGTCTTTCTTCATGACAATGCTCGGCCGCACACTGCACGTGCAACAAGACGCTCCTGCAGCGCTTTCGATAGTAACTGATCACCCACCATACAACCAGGACTTGGCTTTCTGTGATTTTCAGCTCTTTGCTCACTTGAACCGCTGACTGTGAGGACAGCATTTGCCCACAGGCAACGAGCTGTTGACCAGCGTAGAGAATTGGCGGAAAGGACCATCTGTTACGAGTGTACTGGAAGCTTGGTATAATGATACAACAATTGTCTGAACCGAAGGAACGGCTGTCTGAGAAGTACCTGGTGCTTGTAGCTAAATACTGAAGACAAAAAATTTTTGATTTTCACTGTGGTTTCCGCTTCGCGACCGATCGGACCTTGTGGGAAAAAAGTAGCCCTCGCATGTTGTAGTGTACAAGAAGTCAACCAAAATAAGGAAAAGATACAATACTTAAGCGTTACAAGTCTTTACAAAAGGCATAGTTTGTAATGCTGCGATTATTAAAGCTGAGCTTTTATTCTTCAGTGTCGACCGGGCGATCGGGATTTGCATTGTTTGCTTATACAAATGGAAATACAAGCTAGTGGCTCTCGATATTGTTTATCACTCAGTGAATAACCTGACAAATTATTGAGGCTATTATTGTAGTGTTCTTGCGCCAGTACACAAAACACGATATTCCCGAGGAATGAACTGCCCCGCCGTATCTGGCATCAGACGGCAATTAACGAGTGCATATCTGAGTGGATGGCGAGGCCGCGCCAGTTGTTTCGCGCCTGGCTGCACCGCCCTTGTGGGGCAGCCGCTTCCAGCGAGCGACCCGTCGGATATCCTCGTCGATGGCCGTGACGATCTGTCCGCAAAGTGTGGCGCGGACAATTGGATTCGATCGACGGTAGAGTTCGAAACGGAGCGGACTGCATGCGCCCGGCAGTTTACGTTCGCAGCAATACAATAGCAAACGCTAACGGCTCAGGGTGGATGTTTTTCCTTTTTTGTGGCGAAAGGGGGCCGGTGGGGGCCCCGAGGACTGCTGGGCGTCCTTCGCACTGCTCCGGTCGATCGCTCAGGCGGAGCGTCGGGGGCCTTTCCTCATCTGGACCCAGTGGGGCAGTCCGATAGCAGGCGAAGTCCTCGGTAAAGGCTGTAAGGAACCAAACATACCAGATTCTTCTGTAATATCCCATCTTATGCTCAGTAGGATGTTTTTCTGGTCACCTTCGGTACTGTGGAACAAATCTCTTCTGCTCCAAGCTCTTTGCTTTCCGTATTTTGAAAGGTGGGAGCATGGACCAAAACAAGAAAAAAAATATCCAGTAAACATGGGCTGTTAGTTGCATACCTTAAGAGCTATGATCAGTTGCTCATCTTCTATACTGGGAAACACATCTCTTCTACTGAACAAGTGCTCATAGCTCTTAAGGTTTGCATTTTAGAGCCCACGTTTACTACACTTCTTTGCTTCCTGTAATATTCCTGAATATTGACCATTCCTAATGGCACATCCAGCATACATAGTTATTGAACAGACGGAACAGCCCTCTAGGAACGCAGTTCTGTTTCAGGACATGCTGTCGCGTCCCAAGCGTGGGTTTTGCGAGGGATTGAGCGACACAGTTCGTAAACGGGAATTAGCCGGTTGACCTAATTGAGAGGGAGACTTTTGATCTGGCTAAGATGTTAAATTCCCTGGTGTGAAGGTACAAGGTTAGGATGTTGGTAGAAGTAAACTTGTATGGACGTTATAAAAGTTCTAATTTATTCATAAAGAATACAGATCACCCTAACTGCGTAGTGATTGTACCTACAGAATAGCCAAGCCCATTACAGAGACGGTGACTGACTTCCACCCTTCTGGCTGCCTGATAGAACTTTCCAGCACTTTGCTGCCCACACTAGCACCCTACGTCAGAGTCCCGCGGTCGCTGCCTAAACGCTCATCGGCGACTATCTCCAACTGTCTGCCTGCAGCCCGCCCTCAGCCCAAGTCGGCTGCTACTCACGCTGACTACCGTCGCTGCCTAAACCCGAGAGAGAGAGAGATATCCCCGGAGCGGCGTGCCTCCGAGTTTTGTTAGCTCTTCCCCTTCGACCCCGCCAGCGCTTGGCATGACATAGCGTCGAGTGCAACTTTTCCTTATTAGGGATTGTTTTAGTATTCAGCACTTTTCTTCAGAAGCTGGGTGGAGGGGTAGAGGGGCCTCTCCCTATATGGTCACGCACTGCGTCCTGAGCCCTTCATTGGCTTCTCATGACGTAGTGCGGTCCCCACCTAGAGCCCTCTTTCTTTCTCTCTCCGCTCCCAGACTTCTCTCTCTAGCCAAGAGTGTTGATACTGCAAGTTATTGCTTATTGAGGGACCTGCCCAGAGCGCCCTTTTTATCTTAATAGCTGAGTCTGCTTCCTTGCTTATCACGCGCAGCTGCCTGGCCGCTTGGACCGCCGCCTCGGCTATCTGGCTGCGTCGTTATCTTTTGTGACCCCTCTGACACGCCTGGCGTCCCCTGTTAACTCTATCTCCCCGTATGATTTCTGGTGTATCGTCTGAGAACAACTGCATTTAGACTTGGCTTTTCTGCGGTTACAACAATGCCAGGTATGGTAAGGAATGATAGTTAGTTATGGCTGGCCAGGTTGGCCAATCGGTTCTAGGCGCTACAGTCTGGAACCGCGCGACCGCTACGGTCGCAGGTTCGAATCCTGCCTCGGGCATGGATGTGTATGATGTCCTTATGTTAGTAAGGTGTAAGTAGTTCTAAGTTCTAGGGGACTGATGAGCTCAGTAGTTAAGTCCCATAGTGTCCAGAGTCATTGGAACCATTTTTTTCACTTAGTTGTGTACAGGATGTTCCATTTATCTTGACCATCCCAAAAACTTTTTATCCAGAAGCAAAATAAAAAAAAAGTTTAGTTACCAGGGGACATGAATAAGCATCACTTTTTGTTGTAACTTCGTCCGTTGTAAAGATTTGATCAGCAGTACGTCGTTTTTAAATAGCACCTTATATTTTTGATACGGTAATCCACTCCCACTCCTCAAGACCTGCTAAAAAACATATCAAAGTGTACCATTCACGTAAACATAATCTGCTTAATAGCCAAATTGAATTCGACTCTCCTGTGCATACAAACAGTGCTGGTACTTCTATAAGGTAAGCTTTCCACTTGCTGGAATTGACTGGTATGAATTTTCTTTGTGTTTCCGTTTGTTTGTTGTCAAGTCCAGTTAGGAAAATTCAACCGTTTCGCGCGCAATCGGTACCTACCTCAATATGGATAGCCATTGGCCTTCTACAGGAAATAAATACATGACTCAGTAGGTATACTGGCAGTTCGTATCTCATTTATGGGGCCTACGTACATCTGTTCTTGAATACAATATCCCACTCTGGTCGTGCTAAGGTTGTGTATTCGTTAACACATCTGCCTAGGCAGGAGATGTGGGTTCAAGTTTCAGCAGTGTTACAAATTTTAACTGGTTTCTTCAGCTTCTATCATTATCTAAGGTAAAGTTGAGACTCATATGTCTCAAAGAAAATTTCATTCCATCAGATAGACTTTCTCTTTTTTTCATCGATACTCATTTGAGCTCGATTTACTTGCAGTTGCAATGCTCGCTACCCGCTGCGTTTTCGGTCATCGACCTAACTTCGACCTCGGTTTTCACACGCTACTCTATTCAAGAAACTGATCTGTCTTGTTTGTGTCACGTATCGACACAAACGCAGGAATGTTTCAATGTCTACCCACCTCATCTCAATCATGGAATCTCTGTACTTATCGTCACTGTCGTTAATCTAAGCGGAGTAATTTGGTAGCACTCTTCTGCTATGTCAACAGCAGCCAAATTCTTATCTACTCTCATTGTGGCTTCCTTTTATTATATCTATATTTTTTGCCATGATGTTATCTCTTCTTAGCCCTGGAGCTATATCCTGCGGAGCAGCAAATTTGTAGGACTAATGAACTGCAGACTCTGCAGTTTCTGTTATTAAATGAGAAATACAGTTTATTGAAAGATACATTTCGTAATGTTAACTTCGAAGAAAACGTTTAATTAACAGAGTGCAGCGGTTCCTACCTAAGGTATTAATAAATTTACTTTTGTAATTTCATGAAATGTAATTGGATGAAATCACACAGGGCAAGAATTACGTCTATTTTCTGATAACTGCGAAACAGTTTGCAGGTATTCTTCCTCAGTGAGAGATTAAAGGTTTCAACACGCTGTCACGCTTTGTGTAATGAAGTTTGGAGACTACTTTATACCCGTATAGCCAAGCTCATTTATCGTCTTCAAAAAGTGCTTCAGCAGTAGACGTGAAAAGTTGTAAGAATGTTTTGTATAGTAATGAACACATTAATCCGGACAACGAGAGTTATTAAATTGCTTTTTATCAATCCCTAGACTAGTTTCATTGCTAAATGTCTGTTCATGCTCCACTTGATAATAACTTCGTGTAACATCAGTGATATTGTTTATTACTAAAATATCAGCGCGGTTATTTCTTCTCTAAATTTTCTTTCCTTTTTTTTTTAAGTTAGTGTGACTCTCATTATGTGCTAATGCCTTCTGCGGCAAGTAATACAACGCGAAGGAACACGTCAAAATTTCATTTATTTCTCACGTCTCAATAACGTAACTTTCGCATTGTGTGGCACTAGTTTAGAACATATAAATGAATTGTTGAAGTGATGTAAATAAACTGTCTCATAATTTCCGAGATATTAAAAAAAGCGGATAAATAAGAAAGGGAGATCTTCTACAGAATCTTCCGCTAATGTGAACAGAAGAATTCCAGTGAATGAGACCAGAATTGCTGTTGCGAGAGTTCAAGTTCCAGTAAAAGCCAAAACAAATCAATTTGCAAAGATCTTGTGAAGGAGATGACTGAAACTCCAACTGTTATAAAACGAAAAATGTTGCTTCCTGCGATAACAGCAGTTTATGAAATGGGATGTCAAAGTATACTTTGTTCAGTAGATAAGATTTATTCGGGAAATTTTCAACGAGCACTGAAGGACAAGTGTTCCTGAGTTGTTTACTTGCTAGAATCGAGGGAGATGGTTCAAATGGCTCTGAGCACTATGGGACTTAACATCTATGGTCATCAGTCCCCTAGAACTTAGAACTACTTAAACCTAACTAGCCTAAGGACATCACACACATCAGTGCCCGAGGCAGGATTCGAACCTGCGACCGTAGCTGTCGCGCGGTTTCAGACTGAAGCGCCCAGAAGCGCTCGGCCACACCGGCCGGCTCGCTTAGCACAAAATCTTATAAATCGTGACGGTGGCTTTCAACTGGACAAGGTTTGGCACCCAGTGATCCCTCTAATTTCTTCTGAGAGAAAATGCTTAATTCATAATGGCACGTCTAGGGACATCTGACATCTGGTTTTAGCGATGCGAGCGCGCATTCCGACAGAAGGTGGACATGTAGTTTCAGCTTTACGTATGCACCTGAGCGCCGCAGATAGAACAGTATTTGCAGAGGGCGCGGGACGAATTACCAAGATAGTTTTCTAAACGTTTATGAGGACACTACCAATCTTGCATGTTTTTTCGAGTTGTTTTCGAGACCGTTTGTCGTTTCATTTGAAAGCACTCCTGTGCATATGCAGATGGAACTGATTAATCGGCAAAGGAATTCCCGTTTTAAAGACGTTAAAACTGTCAGGGCGTCTACATTGTTTTTCTGAGGTGTAGTTTCCACGTTTCCATAACGAGGTGGCAAAAGTGCTATAAAGTTTTCATCAACATATGTGTGAAAAATACCATTTTAGATTATGAAACCAAATAAGTCACGATTGCGTGGCAACCTGAGTGCAAAAATCTCCTAAATTGTCTGCATCTGTCGATATGCTGACAATTTGTACCAGATAAAGGTTGTACGTTACCAGGTCGTGACTGGATGCAGTATCAAAGCTGTTGCCAATGCAGAATTCAATTCCCAGAGAGAAAGAGAAGACCGGTTGTATCCCTCCATGCTGGAAGAACCAACCTTTTCCTGTGTCGCCAGATAATAACGGAACACTGGATCCTTGCTAGTATCGACCGTAATGTCCTTATAAGATTCAGCCAATCTCCGAGCGACGTCTGTCTGTGATGTTAACAGGTAACCCTTGAAAAGTCTCAGTTTGAGTCATTCCGTTGGGTCTGTTGAGATGCCTTGAATCTTTTTATACTATCTGTACCTCTACCGCTCGGTACACATGTGCTCTCGATTCTGAGAAGCATGAGGAGCAGAGTGTTTCATGAGACAGCCACAGTGGCAGTTAAAAAGACAAATACTGTTATTTGTCGTGTTATGCTTCACATTTCATACATTTATAGGCATACTTTTAGTATAATAAAAGTATATATAGTCATTTATTTGCTTTTCCCATTTGTTTATTACGTTCCGTGTTACATTGCTGTGTTTCCATTTTCCATTACTTGTCTCTTCTGCTTGGCGGTATGTGTTAGTGTCTCCGTATGATGCTTCCATGCACTTCGCTTCTTGGGCAGGGATTATTTGAGTGGTAGTGGAGCCAACTTTTGTGTAGACACTAAGTAGTTTCTGCTGGGACAAAGAGGTGTTAGTTGAGACTGGTCAGCAGCTGTTGTATAAGTTGGTACAGGTAGACGGAACTTAATTTCTCTCCCCATTTCCGCTACTGACTGCGGACCTCCGCCTGATAACGTGGAACAGTTCGGTTCGCTGGGTCGTAGGATGGAGCAGTTGTCTGTTTTGGTCATCTCTTATTACGTAAGTTTAGGTAGTAGTAATGCATAAGGATTTGGTCGAGGCTGAGTTGTCCATATGTTTCTTAGCAGTGCAGCCATGGTAAATCGTAGCGGAGTATCTAATGAAGTAAGGGAGTACGACTATGATTATTAATATTTCAGTTATTTAACACGAATCTTTGTCGTACCCCTGCTTTGCAATGGGAGAGTGTCTTGCGCAACTTATATCTCGCCTTAGTGTGTCTTTTGCGCGCGCGCGCGCGCTCGTGTGTGTGTGACGGGTTTTTATGCTGACAGCCACCGCTTGTAGCGATGTGGTTAAGGACACAGGTGAGGAGTAGAATGTGTGATTGACGTACACTCCTAGCCTACCTTACGCCCTCTCACCATTAAGGTCGCCTTTCCTGTGCGAGGTGATAGCCTCCAAATACAGGTACGTCAGTATTTTTAGAATAAGTATCTCGGAGACATAGACAAATTGGTATTCCCTGTATGAGGAGTCGCAATTCCTCCATGTGGGTCCCGTATCCATTCGTATTCCAATGAAGTATGTAGCCTATGTGGCATCGTGGTTTTAATTTTCTCCTATCTTTGTGCTGGACAGTGAGGCAATTGTTGAGTGAGAGGGAATGGAGGGGCTGCTTGGCTCCGGTGAGGAGGTGTCTAACTCCATGATGCCTTCCTCATCAGTGAGAGACGCCATTATGAGGTAGGCATCAGGGACAAATTCTGACCCGAACGCCGTGACCCTTTCCTTGCACACTTTCTCTTTAAGGTTGATGGGGAAAAGGGGATTTGAGAGGCACTCATGCTCATTGTTAATGTTTTGCCTGTCTCTCGTATCTTGGCTGCCTGGATTGCGATATACTCACTGTATGTGCATTGGCAAGTACAGGTGCTGGTGGTGGGTACTGTTTCGCTGGACGTTGTTTGTCTTGAAGCGTGTAAGTTAGGTACAGGTTTCTACATCAAGGCAGAATAAAAGCAAAGACAGGGGGTTCCATTGCCTTACATAATTTCTTGGCTTCTGAGTAAGGGATTCCACTTTTTTGCTTTGAATTCATGAATTTTACCGTCCTCGGCGAGTACTGTGCAGCCTCGGCTACAGACTAGGTGGTTCCCAGAGCAGTTGATGGATATTACTGGAGATGAGGAGTCAAAAAATGGCTCTAAGGACTATGGGACTTAACATTTTAGGTAGCAGTCCCCTTGAACTTAGAGCTACTTAAACCTAACCGATCTAAGGACATCACACACATCCATGCCGGAGGCAGAATTTGAACCTGCGACCGTAGTGGTCGAGCGGTTTCAGACTGAAGCGCCTAGAATCACTCGGACACAGGGGCGGCGAAGGGGAGTCAGTGTCAGATTTATGGGCGTTTGTTTCAAGGTTGCAACTAGGTGTTGTCAGGCCAAATCGCTGTCATTTTCTATGATATTACCCAATAGGCGCGTCGGAGCTATACTTATCCTAATTACACTTCTGTGTTTACTGGAAGGATTACGTTATTTAGATATTGTGAAGAAGGCTTGATGAAGGTAGCATGTAACCCAGGGGACCATCCACGTTTATTCCCAATACAGTTCTCGATGAGAAGAACTCCGACATCTGGCAACTTTGGCATAAACTTACCACCGTGAAGAAAACGCCGTCCACACTGACTAGCATTCCGGCAACGCAGAAGAGTTGCCATAGAAAATTAAACGAAACTACGCTACCTAGTTGGCCACGGCCGAAGCACAATTCAGCCGCTCAAAGCCTACTTTCACTGTCACAGATCCTCTCTGCGCCAGCGGAATAGAATGTCAAACTAATCTGTCGTCACAGCAGGTAGCGCTGGCACGCTAGCATTAACAACAGACTGCAGGGTAATCCAATGCCTAACCCGTCATGGATGAGGCTTTGTGCCGCGTCTTGTAAATTTGGAAATTTGTGGTAAGGTCTTATGGGATCAAACTGCTGAAATCATCGGTCCCTAAACTTACACACTACTTAATCTAACTTAAACTAACTTACGCTAAGGACAACTCACAAATCCATACCCGATGGAGGACTCGAACCGCGTCTTGTGTTTCGTGCTTTGTGTTACAATACATTTTGACCTGTGATAATTTATTTCTGTGATTTGTGTAAAAGACTGCAATAGAGAACACGCTCTCTACTCTACGGGAATCGACAACCGTCCTTTTCGTTTTTATTCGGCATCCGAACAAAACAGCACTATAGCAATGGGTTTAATGAAAGTTGTTAGTCACGTAGAGTCACGTAAGGATAATTTAATGATGCCACTGTGTTAAGATACACTCTAGAGGAAATTAGATCACTTGGTACATTTTTAATAGCACCAGTCGGTAGTTCAGTGTCATTTCTGTGCAAGTGAATACTTGTACACGGTGGCTGTAATTTTACAGCCTTTCTCCGGCTGTGGTCACTCTTCGGTAAACAGATACGTAATATGTTGTTATGTTGGTTCAAATGGTTCAAATGGCTCTAAGCACGATGGGACTTAACATCTGAGGCCATCAGTTCCCTAGACTTAGGACTACTTAAATCTAACTAACTTAAGAACATCACACACATCCATGCCCGAGGCAGGATTCGAACCTGCGACTGTAGTAGCCGCGTGGTTCGGGACTGAAGCGCCTAGAATCGCTTGGCCACAGCTGCCGGCTGCTGTTATGTTGTGTTCCGTAATAGTCTGTATTTATAAGATATTCAGTAATTATTTTCACATTATATAAATACTGTTTGATGCATTCTAAGAGACTCTTTCCTGCAGGGATGACGTTAGTTCGCCTTTACGGATGTAACACAAGTTCAAGGAAAAAAAGATCTGAATACTGTGATCAGGTGATTTTTTGATAAACTTTGGCGAACGCAATATGACTGAGTACGAAAATTGCATTATGTCAATTGAAGCATCCAAAGCACCAACGGCGAGTATCCCAACGAAGGCAGTCCCATATACAAAGTAAATTTTTTTTCCTACTCAGCAAGAGACTTTTCTATCTGGTTTTCTCCTAGCATTTATCTCGTCGTAAGAGATACTCTGTTTCTGATGGTTTGGCAAATTAATTTTATTCTAAAATTGTGGGTGGGTGCCCTTTCTGCCGCCACAGCTGTTAGTTAGCCTAATGCAAGAAAACCATGGGCGCCAACTGTTTGTGAGTCGTGTAAACTTTGTACTGTATGTTACCGTGTATTAACTCTTCCAGTATTGTATTTTCTAGGGCAGAGATGGAGGACTAACACAGTATTTGCCGATCGAGTGTGGAAAGTCATTTGAAAACCCCATTCAGTTTGCCGAAATATCAGACCAACGGTCGTTATTCCCCCGCACGAATTTGGTCTGTACGTGGCTCTCCTTCCGTCTTGCGAGCTAGCACGCTCTGCAGGGCAAACTCAATAACTGAATGTATCACTACTAATAAAAATTACTAAATGTAGAAACTTGGCGAATGTTTCCAGACTGAAAATTTCACTCTGCAGTGGAGTGTCCGCTGATATGAAACTTAATCATCTTGTGGTGAAGTTCTTCTTGTTATGTCCGTGCTTGCTACGAAAACGGGATGAGAAATTTCGCCTTCTGCAAGGTACCTGATTTTCTGTTTTATTTCACCCAGACATGGCATATTAAAACTGTGGGCCGGTCTGAGAGTCCTTTGTCTTTCGCGGGCAGTTGGAGTTTGGAAAGAAGGAGATGAGGTACTGGCGTAAGAAAAGCTGTGAGGAGGGTCCGTCAATCGTGCTCGGCTAGCTCAATCGGTAGAGCACTTGCCCGTGGAAGGCAAAGGTCCTGAGTTCGAGTCTCGGTACGGCACACAGTTTTAATCTGCCAGGAAGTTTCATATCAGCGCGCACTCCGCTGTAGAATGAAAATTTCATTCTCTGCAAAAGGTGTTGGGACTCAGCGAGTGTCAGTGTGAGCTTAAATGTATGTATTCCATAATAAATGGCCTCCCCTATGGCCGGTAGCTCCGAGGTATAAATCGAGGTTTCGGATGGAAGTGCAATAATTTGATAGATATCATCAGGAGGAATGAAGAAGGCGTGTCTCACTCTGTTTTGGAGCCATTCGTATTTTATGGCAAGTATGACGATCGGATTGTGTTAAAGAAGATGTTAAACACATATCGAAACGAAGGTAATTTGGTGTCCTGCAGCATTAATGGTAAGAAATTTCACCGTTTCTCGTACTTTTTTCCAGATGAAAACACTGAGACGGTGGAAGATGGATGTTGATTTCATAGCTCCAGGAGTCAGATGGATCACTCTATATTCGAGAACATATGGTTTATGCAAGTACATTTCGGTGGGTTGCTGCATATGATGCGCACGTAGTCCCAGATAGACTCCGTACAGAGTCAAAAGTATCGTTTGGTCCGCTCCCCACTACGCCCTAGCAACTGTTCTTAATACCTTCGTACTTTGCCACCTTGTTTATTAGGTACTAAATATGGCAGCTCCATATTATTTTGCAATCAAAATGGATTCCAAGTAGTTTAGCATAGGACTGCATGGGAAATTAGTATGGACGAAGCCATATTTCTATTGACAGGTGATTACGCATTTTCCTCTTGAGGATCACTTTTATGGGGACAGAGTAAGCCCGTTGTCCAACTCTCATTTCCCGAGCATTTCACCTGCATCGTTTAGCCGTAACTTATTCTCCAAAAACCTGGCGAATGGGTATAAATACGAATTTCGTCTACATACTGCATGACTTTGATGTTGGCACCAAATATAGTATCCAGAACTGCGATATAGGATGTACAATACGGGACTTATTATATAATCCTACGGAAGGGCATTTTTCACTATGCGAAGGCAATATCACGCGTTATTCTAATTTCAGATGTACACAGTACAATATAGCGCATATTTAATTTGTAAAATTTCTTCCGGTTTATGTTGGTTTCAATTTTTTAAGTAGCTCAGGAACCATGACATTATCGCAATCTCCCCAAAAATCTCTAAATAAAGCCGTCAAATACTCGTTAGTTAGAAACGTTTTTCTGAATGAGAATACTTGGGATGTGATATTGTCCACTGTATTTATACCTTTACGAAAACTAGATTGTGTTGGTGATAAAAGTTCCTGATTTCATCACAATGCTGTGTACCAACAATACGTAAATGAGGTGTTCGTGTAGTACCAGCAACGCCATCTTTTGTACGACCGTAAACCTTGGTAATACGCCAAACTCATTCAAAGTAGAAACATCAGACGAGGTTACTTCGTGAAGGCCAGGGCCAATGCGCATAGTGGACGTTAAAGTGCGCGACATCAGCATGTCGATATCTACATCTACATGGTTACTCAGCAAGGAAAAACTGTTATGTAGAGAATTTATAGGCCCATTTCCAAACTGTTTCCCCATCGTTCCACTCTTGAATAGTACGTGGGAAAAATGAAACGCCAAATAATTCCGTGGGAGTTTTCATTTCTCTTTTTCCATCACTATGGTCATCTTTTATACGTAGGTGAGAGTAAAATATTTTGGCGTTTGGTAAAGAAAGTAGTTGGTTTCATGTTAAAAATTTCGCCGCAAGGAAAAATGCCTTTCGTTTAATGATTGCCGCCCCAGATGGCTTATCGCATCTGCGGCACTCTCGTCTCCTAAGATATGCACGACGAGCTGCACTTCTATGAATTTTCCCACGACCTCCGTCAATCCTGACCGGTAAGAATCCCTTAAGACACGGCAGAACTCCAGAAGAGAAGAGATTTGTTGCATCTTCCACGTGTTAGGAGAGTAAGAGAGTAAAACAGACTGCGTGGTTCGTCTTACCCACAACATTTTCTTTGTGTTTCCTCCCGTTTTAATTGTATGTAATTATAATCAACAGGCATTCAGTTGAATCCACACCTTCTAAATTTATGTTATTTATTGGGTAACCGGAATTTATAGGAATATTTTTAGTACTTATGTGTAGGACCTTACACTTTTAATTGTTATTGTTCAGTTGTGCCTTTTTACGCAATACAGATATCTTATCTAAATCATTTTTCAATTCGTTTTGATTTTCTGATGACTTTATACTCGACGGAAAACGACAGCATCATCAGCAAACAAACTAAGAAGGCTGATCAGATTCTCTTCTAAATCGTTTATATACGAGATGCATTCAAGTTCTAAGGCCTCCGATTTTTGTTCTAATTAACTACTCACCCGAAATCGATGAAACTAGCGTTATTTCTCGACGCAATCGCCCTGCAGACGTACACATTTTTCACAACGCTGACGCCATGATTCCATGGCAGCGGCGAAGGCTTCTTTAGGAGTCTGTTTTGATCACTAGAAAATAGCTGAGGCAATAGCAGGACGGCTGGTGAATGTTCGGCCACGGAGAGTGTCTTTCATTGTTGGAAAAAGCCAAAAGTCACTAGGAGCCAGGTCAGGTGAGTAGGGAGCATGAGGAATCACTTCAAAGTTGTTATCACGAAGAAACTGTTGCGTAACGTTAGCTCGATGTGCGGGTGCGTTGTCTTGATGAAACAGCAGACGCGCAGCCCTTCACGGACGTTTTTGTTGCAGTGCAGGGAGGGATTTGTTCTTCAAAACATCTTCGTAGGATGCACCTGTTACCGTAGTGCCCTTTGGAACGCAATGGGTAAGGATTACGCCCTCGCTGTCCCAGAACATGGACACCATCATTTTTTCAGCATTGGCGGTTACCCGAAATTTTTTTGGTGGCGGTGAATCTGTGTGCTTCCAATGAGCTGACTGGCGCTTTGTTTCTGGATTGAAAACTGGCATCCACGTCTCATCCATTGTCACAACCGACGAAAAGAAAGTCTCATTCATGCTGTCATTGCGCGTCAACATTGCTTGGTAACATGCCACACGGGCAGCCATGTGGTCGTCTGTCAGCATTCGTGGCATCCACCTGGATGACACTTTTCGCATTTTCAGGTCGTCATGCAGGATTGTGTACACATAACCCACAGAAACGCCAACTCTGGAGGCGATCTGTTCAACAGTCATTCGGCGATCCCCCAAAACAATTCTCTCCACTTTCTCGATCATGTCGTCAGACCGGCTTGTGCGAGCCCGCGGTGGTTTCAGTTTGTTGTCACACGATGTTCTGCCTTCATTAAACTGTCGCACCCACGAACGCACTTTCGACACATCCATAACTCCATCACAACATGTCTCCTTCAACTGTCGATGAATTTCAATTGGATTCACACCACGCAAATTCAGAAAACGAATGATTGCACGCTGTTCGAGTAAAGAAAACGTCGCCATTTTAAGTATTTAAAACAGTTCTCATTCTCGCCGCTGGCGGTAAAATTCCATCTGCCGTATGGTGCTGCCATCTCTGGGACGTATTGCCAATGAACGCGGCCTCATTTTAAAACAATGCGCATGTTTCTATCTCTTTCCAGTCGGAAGAAAAAAAATCAAGAGGCCTTAGAACTTGAATGCACCTCGTAGATTAAAATGACAGGGACCTATAATACTTCCTAGGCGAATCCCAGGTATCTCTAATGTTTCACTAGATGGATTTAAAACTTGCTTGATACCTGTCAGATATATTACTTTATTGGGCAGATGAACAAAAATTTTTGTTGCTTCATATTGAACACCTACATAAGCCACTGTCACCTTTAACTGTAAGTAATAAACGTCAACTTTTCCTCTAGCCTTGTACATATGGAATCACTTTTTTTTGAATCATCAGTCTTCTGATTGTTTTGCTGCGGCCCGCCACAAATTACTGTCCTGTGCCAACCTTTTTATCTCAGAGAAGCACTTAGAACCTCCGTCCTCAATTATTCCATTTTCAATATTTTGGTAAAAGTCATCAGTATCGGCTCTGGACGATGATTATTTAAGTTTTTCTTCTGACTTTTCGTATAAAGTGGTTTAACAATTTCATGTTTTGGTACGTCTGGAAAAATTCCCTGTGCCAGTGATGCGTTACTTACGTGACTAAGGGCATTATTTATTAAGTTAGAACAACTTTTCAGAACTCTGACACTCCATCAACAGCATATGAGCTTTTGTGTTTTTAGAATACTGTTAATTTCAGTGAAGGATGCTGGTACAGCGTCTAGATGCTTCAAGTTTTGTGAAATGACGTTCTTAATACACTCCTGGAAATTGAAATAAGAACACCGTGAATTCATTGTCCCAGGAAGGGGAAACTTTATTGACACATTCCTGGGGTCGGATACATCACATGATCACACTGACAGAACCACAGGCACATAGACACAGGGAACAGAGCATGCACAATGTCGGCACTAGTACAGTGTATATCCACCTTTCGCAGCAATGCAGGCTGCTATTCTCCCATGGAGACGATCGTAGAGATGTTGGATGTAGTCCTGTGGAACGGCTTGCCATGCCATTTTCACCTGGCGCCTCAGTTGGACCAGCGTTCGTGCTGGACGTGCAGACCGCGTGAGACGACGCTTCATCCAGTCCCAAACATGCTCAATGGGGGACAGATCCGGAGATCTTGCTGGCCAGGGTAGTTGTCTTACACCTTCTAGAGCACGTTGGGTGGCACGGGATACATGCGGACGTGCATTGTCCTGTTGGAACAGCAAGTTCCCTTGCCGGTCTAGGAATGGTAGAACGATGGGTTCGATGACGGTTTGGATGTACCGTGCACTATTCAGTGTCCCCTCGACGATCACCAGAGGTGTACGGCCAGTGTAGGAGATCGCTCCCCACACTATGATGCCGGGTGTTGGCCCTGTGTGCCTCGGTCGTATGCAGTCCTGATTGTGACGCTCACCTGCACGGCGCCAAACACGCATACGACCATCATTGGCACCAAGGCAGAAGCGCGTCGCATCGCTGAAGACGACACGTCTCCATTCGTCCCTCCATTCACGCCTGTCGCGACACCACTGGAGGCGGGCTGCATGATGTTGGGGCGTGAGCGGAAGACGGCCTAACGGTGTGCGGTACCGTAGCCCAGCTTCATGGAGACGGTTGCGAATGGTCCTCGCCGATACCCCAGGAGCAACAGTGTCCCTAATTTGCTGGGAAGTGGTGGTGCGGTCCCCTACGGCACTGCGTAGGATCCTACGGTCTTGGCGTGCATCCGTGCGTCGCTGCGGTCCGGTCCCAGGTCGACGCGCACGTGCACCTTCCGCCGACCACTGGCGACAACATCGATGTACTGTGGAGACCTCACGCCCTACGTGTTGAGCAATTCGGCGGCACGTCCACCCGGCCTCCCGCATGCCCACTATACGCCCTCGCTCAAAGTCCGTTAACTGCACATACGGTTCACGTCCACGCTGTCGCGGCATGCTACCAGTGTTAAAGACTGCGATGGAGCTCCGTATGCCACGGCAAACTGGCTGACACTGACGGCGGCGGTGCAGAAATGCTGCGCAGCTAGCGCCCTTCGACGGCCAACAGGGCGGTTCCTGGTGTGTCCGCCATGCCGTGCGTGTGATCATTGTTTGTACAGCCCTCTCGCAGTGTCCGGAGCATGTATGGTGGGTCTGACACACCGGTGTCAATGTGTTCTTTTTTCCATTTCCAGGAGTGTATATTCTCTTGTTTCTTCAACCGCACCGTTTAATCGTATTTTCGCTACGACATTTAGAAAGTCATTGTTAAAATTATTCACAAATTGTGAATTATCAGTCAGACCATCGTCATGGTTCATGGTGTGGGTTCCTGTAGTCATGTCCTAGTTCATGGACCACGGGCAACGTATGAGTGCCCAAGTAAGTGATCCCGACAGTCGAGATACCAGTTACTTTGGAATAAGGCTGGGCATTTCGGACATATTCTGAGCCGTGGTCACCTTTGTGCTCATACGGCAAAGACTACCAAATCCACAGGTTAGCCCCACAACCGTTAGGGGTAAAACATGATGGGATTCGGGGCAAGTAAGGCTAGCAACCTGCTTCCCTGGTACTTTAAATTTGATGCTGGCAACAATCAGAGCAAAATGCCTCGGACCTTTGGAGGTGACGGAGTCCCACCTCTAACTGAAAAACCAGGGACTCCTAAGATACGACTTGAAAACAAATGGTAATGAGATGAGGAGTTATTAATATCAATGGGGGCTACTCTGGGGAGAAGGTAGAGCTGGTAGAGGCTGCAAGTAAGATGGGACTGGATGTTTTAGCTGTTAGTGACATCTGGGTAAGGGGTGAGAAAGAAGAGGAAGTGGGAGAATACAAGGTCTACCTGTCAGGAGTCCAAGCAGGAATAGCACAATGGGGTGTAGGGCTTTACATCAGCAAAGAAATGGAACCCAGCGTAGTTGCAATAAGGTATGTAAACGAACGACTGATGTGGGTAGATTTGACAGTGTCTAGCAAGAAAATTAGGATTGTGGCAGTATATTCGCATTGTGAAGGACAGATCAAGATAAGATGGATAGTTTTTATGAAGCACTCAGTGATGTAGTTGTTGGAGTAAAGGACAAGGACAGTGTTCTGCTAATGGGTGATTTTAATGCCAGAATTGGAAATCGAACAGAAGGGTATGAGAAGGTTATGGGTAAATATGGAGAGGATATGGAGGCCAACAGGAATGGGAAACAACTCTTGGATTTCTATGCCAGTATGGGCTTAGTAATCACAAACTCCTTTTTTAAACATAAGAACATTCGCCGGTATACTTGGGAAGGCAGTGGAACCAGATCTGTCATTGACTGTATAATAACAGATCAGGGATGCAGGAAGGCTGTGAAGGACACACGTGTATTCAGGGGATTCTTTGATGACACTGATCGTTATTTAATCTGCAGTGAAATTGGGATTGTGAGGCCGAAAGTGTAGGAGGACAGGTCCATATGTAGGAGGATAAGAATGGAGAAACTTCAGGATAAGGAAATCAGGCACAAGTACATAACAGCGATCTCAGAAAGGTACCAGTTAGTTGAATGTAGTCAATTACAGTCATTGGAAAAGGAATGGACAAGGTACAGGGACACAGTACTAGAAGTGGCTAAAGAATGTCTTGGAACAGTAGTGTGTAAAAGTAGGATGAAGCAAACAGCTTGGTGGAATGACACAATCAAGGTAGCTTGTAAAAGGAAAAAGAAGGCGTATCAAAAATGGCTACATACTAAAACTCAGGTAGACAGAGAAAGTTATGTTGAAGAAAGAAACAAAGCCAAACAGATAATTACAGCATCCAAGAAGAAATCTTGGGAAGACTTTGGAAACAGGTTGGAGACTATGTGTCAAGCTGCTGGAAAACCATTCTGGAGTGTAATTAGCAGTCTTCGAAAGGGAGGTAAGAAGGAAATGACAAGTACTTTGGACAGGTCAGGAAAACTGCTGGTGAATCCTGTGGATGCCTTGGGCAGATGGAGGGAATATTTTGAAGAGTTGTTCAATGTAGGTGAAAATACGATCAGTAATGTTTCAGATTTCGAGGTATAATGGGATAGGAATGATGATAGAAATAGGATCACATTTGAGGAAGTGGAGAAAATGGTCAATAGATTGCAGTGCAATAAAGCAGCTAGGGTGGATGAAATTAAGTCGTTACTCATCAAATACAGTGGAATGTCAGGTCTTAAATGGCTACACAGGATAATTGAAATGGCCTGGGAGTCGGGACAGGTTCCATCAGACTGGACAAAAGCAGTAATCACACCAATCTTTAAACATGGAAACAGAAAAGATTGTAACAACTACAGAATTAGCTCTTTAATCAGCGTTGTGGGTAAAATCTTCTCAGGTATTGTTGAAAGGAAAGTGCGAGTATTATTTGAGGACCAATTGGATGAAAATCAGTTTGGGTTTAGGCCTCTTAGAGGTTGTCAGGACCAGATCTTTAGCTTACGGCAAATAATGGAGAAATGTTATGAGTGGAACAGGGAATTGTATCTATGCTTTATATATCTAGTAAAGGCATATGACCGGGTTCCTAGGAGAAAGTTATTGTCTGTTCTACGAGATTATGGCATAGGAGCCACATCTTCTACGAGGCCGTCTGAATGGACACCTGTACTTGAGATTCGTGCAAAGAGTTCTACCTGAGTTGTTGGAGAACGTACCCTTGGCTGTTTGTGAGAGGATGTGAATAGAGCATGACGGTGCACCGCCTCACTTCAGTGTGGATGTCCGCAACCATCTCAGTGCTGTATTTCCTGGTCACAGGCATGGAAGGGGACGTCCAATTCCATGGCCTGCCAGGTCACCCCACCTGAACTTCTCTGTTTATTTTCTATGGGTATATCTAACGTCACTTGTGTATTAGACCCCAGTGGGTACGGAGATGAAATTAATTGCCAGAATTACAGCTGACTGTGATGTGATTCGAAACACACCAGGGATATTTGTCAAGGTACCTCAGAATCTTGTTCACCGATGTTATGCTTGTGTTGAGGTTGATGGCCGTCAGTTTCAGCATATTTTTTGTAAGATAGGCTACAAATTGTAAGTTGATTGTGTCAACGATGGTGTTTGAGGTTAACTGTAACAAATGTAAACAAAAAAGCTTGCAGTAATGTGACTTTTATTCCTATTATCTCCTTAAGCTGGCTTCTTCGACCGCAGTTTCTCTATCTCAAATTGTTCAACGGAGCATAGTCTATGTACTGTTAAATTTTTGCACGCTCTTACGGAAACGCCCTGTATACTATGTCAGGACGTTTCCATATTTGCGTAAGTTAAACTGTGAGTAGTTACAGGAACTTTCATTTTAGGACTGTATAGCTCTAGCTTCGTACCATCATGTTGGATGGGTGCTATGGCCACCTCTCCCTGCTGAGGGGGATAGAAGGCCACACCATTCCTGGGACAGTTACCCAGCCCGTAAAGCTTTATTTATTTTTTGGTTTTGACAAAAATTAATTTGATTTTTGAGATGTTAACTAACTACATTCTCAGGATTGGTTCCATAAAAACAGTGGTGAGAAGAAGACTTCAAATTGCTATTAATAAAGTGAAAAAATGGCAGTTACTCAGTCATAGAAGGTTCTATAACCCCAAGGATAACCATAGAGCGCCAAATAAAAACCGATTGTGATTCAAAAACTACAATGGTTCCTTTTTTGATTTAGCTCTTGTTCGGGTTTAGCCAATAAGGAATGACTTGTGTGATTCCCAACAATTTTTTTCTTCGAAACTTACCTGTAACAAGTAGTTCCCTGTTTTTAAAGTGCTTTGCCAGCCTGACGTCTATCTCTTGCGTGTCTTGTCTTCTAACCCTGGTACATAGGCAAAGTGTTGCATAATTTAAAAAGAATTGTATTTAGTTTGAAATTTGGTCTAAATGAATGAAGCCCTATTTTGTTTTTTATGAATATATAAAGCAATATATGTAAATTTACCAGTGTTTTTTTTTTCGTGTGAGGATTTGATGTTGGCATTTAAATGTCCCGGCTATCTACCCCTGTTTATCTTATACTCTATACACACAATAAATAAGGACACTCAAGGAACTCAGTGTCTGTCTAACAGCGTTTACTGTATTCAGACTAAACTACTTCAGTGCAGGATACTTCTAAGCGTTAGGAACACAAAAGATCCAATTGTTGGCACAGCAGAAGTCAATATCAGAGTTTATGGAATGACATTTAACAGAAATAGCGATCACTAACAATATTGTAAGAAACTCTCTATCTCTCCGTCCCAACAAGCCTTGGAAGCCCCAGCGGTATCGACCGGCCGCTGTGTCATCCTCAGTCCACAGACGTCACTGGGTGCGGATGTGGAGGGGCATGTGGTCAGCACACCTTCCTCCCGGCCGTTTGTCAGTTTACGAGACCGGAGCCGCTACTTCTCAATCAAATAGCTCCTCAGTTTTCCTCATAAGGGCTGAGTGCACACCGCTTGCCAACAGCGCTCGGCAGACTGGATGGTCACCTATCCCAGTACTAACCCAGCCCGACAGCGCTTAACTTGGGTGATCTGACGGGAACCGGTGTTACCATTGCGGCAAGGCCGTTGGCAGTGATACTGTAAAAGTACAAATATTCGAGCACACTCCAAGTGAGAAACACCCTTGGATCAGAGTTTAGCCAAGACTTGCTTCGAGCGATATGAAGTTGGCGTCCTAAAGTTCTGAATACGAAAATCACGAGTTTTTAAAGGATCATGGTGGGGTGCACTGTTTTTGCCTATATGTAGAAAGCCCACCATTCCGCTGGCATTTTTCAGACTTCGGCTATTCTGACGCGTAGCTCTGCAACTCGAAGGTGCCTGTTGGCAATCACGCTCAGGTCCTTCACCTTCTGTTACTGCTCTTTGCACTAACTGATTCCATGTTTTGTAACAACAGCGCTCACCCTGAATCTAAACGTCACTGCACATGTCAAAAAAACAGTGTTTGACGTCACTTTACTCTGAGGGTGGAAACCTCTCTCTGGAGTGTGGATCGCTGTTCCAACAATTCTACTCATTTCCCATCTCACTCTAAGCTGTGGGAATCCTGTGACGTTGCTGATCTCACGATCAAGCATCATGCTTGCTGCATATGCTAAGACTTGACTGTTTGCGACTGACGTCCACTGTGGACCCTTAAAACAGCGTCTAGACGGTTTACGAAGTTATTAGTTAATTCTCTCATTCAGTTTTCTCATTTTGAGAAACCAGAAGTAGCGATCTGTTTTGGTTGATAATAACTTTCTAAAGCAAAGATAGCATAAATATTTCTCTATTTACAACAACCAGTTTTGACAGGTCATCTTCAGGTCTTTATGTTACAAAAGGCGTTCATTTTAATGTGAAGCCTCACGCCAAGCTGTCATGGTAGTGGATTAAAAGTAGCACATTACACAAAGGTTTATCGCGTGTAGAACGTTTAAAATCAAAAAGCACTTTATGCACATGACAGTGTCCATATCTGTAGCGCTCACAGATGATTGTTACGTCATAAAAATCACAGTATACAATACAGTCCGCAGTAGCACGTCTGTCGGGGTTAGCTGGACATATTCGAATAACCGGGGATCCACCTTATACCGCGCATTAGGTGCAACTTACCTCAACTCGAAATGAAAACGTTTTATAACAAAAGTTTTTGAAGACCTGAAGACGACTGCAAAGTCTTTGGAAACAGGTCGTTGTAAATAAAGAAATATTTGTGCGATCTTGACTTAAGAAAGTTTTTATTAATTCTCTTAAGTGAAAGCTCTACCCCGGGGTAGGAGCCGCATTTGGAGTTCGCACACTTTTTCCGCTACTGTTTACCTCATGTGACCTTGAAACCTCCTCTTAGAAATATTTGTGAATGATGTGCTGATAAACCCCTTACTTTGTTTGATTTTCAAACACCTGAGCAAAACTGAACGTAGTCAGACATTTCTCTCTTTACTTATTCTGATCATCACTAAACTGACACACAATATTTTTAGCGCAACGCAATCTGACTTTCAATAATCCCTTCAAGAGAATAGCCCTGACTAACAATAACCTATAACTTTCATCCTCACAAAAATCTTCGTTACTCGAACCACTGCAATACAGCTAGCGCCAATACTGCCAGCTAAATAAAAGATTCTAACTACTGAAGGCACTAACTACTGATAGTCATAGTTAGCAAATGAAAGATTTAGATAGAGAACAAACAATGTATTTACCTTAATAGTGTTCAAAAGTCATCAGTTCATGACATCCAGTCTTACAAATTTACTCTCTCTGATGAACACACGTCCAGATCATCTGCTCTCAAAACTCTTCCCACATCCACCACTGCTGGCGGCTGACCTCCAACTGCGCAACGCTACGCGCTGTTCACATCCAACTGCCCAACACTACAATAGCGAATATTTCAACAATGCCAACCAGCCGCAGACTGCACACAGCACAGTCAGTGATTTTCATATTGGCATTACCACCATAAAAACCTAAAGAGCCTACTTTCAACCTGAACGCTACTGTCTACGCCCCCTTGGACTACTCTCTCTGACTTTCAACAGCCTCGGCTTAACAATAGATAACTCAATAAGTCGTCAATACAAGACATTGGTGTCGCTATTTTAAAGGTCGCACTGTGGATGTAAACGTAGTTTCTTGATATAGTGTGTGTCTCACGTTACCAGCACAATGAATAATGAATGGTTTCTTTCCTTCGCAGGCCACACGTCTTCTGCTACACCGAGTGGAATAGCTGTGCTGTTGGAGTGGCAGAAGAGCTAGAGCAGTGCAGCGAGTGGTTATCCACAGAAACTGTGCCTCTCGCCTGGTAGAGAGTCCTCGCCGATAAGGTGGTGCCGGGGATAGCCTACTACGGAGCAGGCGCGTGATGTGAGCGAGTGCGGCGATGTGCCTCCTGGACCTGCTGCGCCTACGGCTGCTGCCCCAGCGGCGCGCCGCGGGCAGCGCTCGCGCCGCTGTGGAGCCGGCCTCGGTCTGCGACGCCTGCAGCTGCTGCAGCTGCGACGAGGCCAGCGACCGCGCGCTCGTCCGCCACCACAGGCACGGGCCCGCGCCCTTCACGCCGGGCCCTGCCAGGGACAAGTAAGTACCGTCTCCTACTGCCTCCTCTTCTAACATTAGCAAACTAGAGACCTATCGCAACGGCCTAAGTTCATCTAGCGACTCTTTACCACTGAAGGCTCCGGGTATACGCAATTTATAAACGATGTTGGCACCGTCTCAAAGTTCAGCGTACATATCGCGTTTTTTTTTTTTCAGTCGGTAGTACTGGTCTGTTGGTTGCCAATAATTCGTCTAACTGCACAGTATACACAGTTCAAAAAATTCTACCGCTACGGGCGCAGGTTCGAATCCTGCCTCGGGCATGGATGTGCGTAATGTCCTTAGGTTATGTTTAAGTAGTTCTAAGTTCTAGGGGACTGATGACCACAGCAGTTACGTCCCATGGTGCTCAAAGCCATTTGAACCATTTTTGAACCAAAAATGTTCAAATGTGTGTGAAATCTTATGGGACTTAACTGCTAAGGTCATCAGTCCATAAGTTTACACACTACTTAACCTAAATTATCCTAAGGACAAACACACACACCCATGCCCGAGGGAGGACTCGAACCTCCGCCGCTACCAGCCGCACAGCTATACACAGTCTTACGTTCTTATGTACCACACTGAGCTCTGCAGTACCCACAGAGAAGACTGCTCTGACGTCTCAAACCATTACAAGCTGCCCACCACGAGAATGAATACCATCTGGTGGCATTGCAGGCATGTGACGTGGTAAGGGAAGAATATCAAAGCCTGTGCTCTTTTTCCAGTCTTTTCGACTTCAATTGGACGTTAAGATATAGTATTCCTTCCTTCTAACAAGACAAAACTTTACAGAGTTTTCGCAAAAAGCTATCGCCAGGAGTGACCCAAGAAAGTGCGACAGGACCGTTGTTCTTCTCTATGCAGGGTGTGCCGGGACGAATTGTTCAAAATCACTGATATTTTAAATACTATAATTTGAAGCAAAGAACTTCATACGAAGATATGACCTGTCCTAACGGTTTCCGATATGGAACACATTTAATGTACATCATGAATTCGACGTGTCGGAAAGCTCCGACGGCGCTCTTCGGCAGCAGCAGGAGTACACCTATCGCAGAGCAGCAAACGTACCCCACACCTGCATACTCAACATTAGTGCAGATTTGTGGCATTTGAGCTAGCGTAATGCTTCTCTCTGACACACTCTCAAGAGTGCACTACTTGACTCACAGCACACCGTGGAAACTGCGCGTTCTACGGGCTAGTTCAATGGCGGAAAGCCATCTCGAACAAAGAGTTTCAAAGCAGTGAGGTAGGTTGGGCTGGAATTAAAACGTCAGAGAGGTTAGGCAGGCAAGACATACATGTGTGTGCCACTAGCCCAAAAACAAATGTACATTAAATGTGATCTATCTAGGAACAGCGCATATATTCGTATGAAGTGCTTTGCTTGAAGCGAGCGTTCCTGTCATATCCCTGAATATTGGCCAGTCCTTCGGCGAGACCCTACATACATATGCGATCAGATGGTTAGGGTAATCAGCAATACTCGTACGCGACTGTTTTGGAAAATTGTGGTAAGGTCTTATGGGACCAAACTGCTGAGGTCATCGGTCGCTAAGCTTACTCACTACTTAATCAAACTTAAACTAACTTACGCTAAGGACGACACACACACCCATGCCCCAGGGAGGAGTCGAACCTCCAACGGGGGTGAAGCTCCGCGGACCGCGACAAGACGCCCTAGACCGCGCGGCTATCCTGCGCGGTTACGCCGCGGGGCTATCGACTGTTTACTGATCGCGCTGTACTGTGCGGGAATGTGTCTTCGTGACTGTTGGAGGGTACAACATGACTTGGGCAGAATTTATACTTGGAATGAGAACTGGTAGCTTCCTCTAAATGTGGAAAAATGTGAATTAACTAAGATGAGGAGGAAAAACAATCCTGTTATGTTCAATTATATTATTAGTGGTGTGCTGCATGACAAAGTCACGTCTACAGAATATCCAGACATAACGTCGCACAGCGACGCGAAATGGAACCAGTGTGTAAGGTCGGTTAGAAGGAAGGAGGATGACCGACTTCGTATTGTTGGGAAAATTCTACTGAAGTGTGGCTCATCCATAAAGGAGAACGCCGACAGAACGCTTTTGCGACTCATTCTTCACCACAGTTCGATTGTTTGGTATCCTCACAAGGTCGGATTGACGGAAGATATGGAAGTAATTCAGACACGTGCTGCTAGATTGCTTACCAGTAGATTCGATCAAGACGCGAGTGTTACGGAAATGCAACTTGATCTCAAACCTAAATCCTTGGATGGAAGTAGACTTTCGTTTTGCGAAATTATACTGAGAAAGCTTAGAGAGCCGGCATTTGTGACAGGCTTCAGAACCATTCTACTGCCACCAACACATAAGGGCCACGAAGACCAGAGGAATAAGGGCTCACAAGGAGGGATATAGATAGTCGGTTTTCCCTCTCTCCATTTTGTGAGTGGAATAGGAAAGGGTAACTAGCAGTTGCACAATATACCCTACCCCATGCACCGTATGGTGGTTTGCGAACTGTTTATGTACATGTGGATGTGCGTCAGAACAGTTGACGCATGAAGCTAAGTAAACAATAAAGGGCCTCTTTTAATATTTCAACATACCTCACGAGCTCAGGTGAAAGCAAGTGACAAGATTCGCAGGAAGGAAGGAATATAAGAGTTTTAAGTCCCGTCGAGGTAGCGGTCATTAGAGACGGAGCGTAAATACGAACTAGGGAAGGATAGGGAACGAAGTCGGAAGCGCCCATTCACAGGCACCAACCCGGAATTTGCCTGGAGGGATTTAAGGGAATCACAGAATACCTAGGTCTCGATGGCCAGACGGAAATTTGTACGATTGTCCTCCCGAATGCGAGTCCAGTATAAGGTTCGGATTAGAGCAACTAATACGACAATTATGTCTACTTGAAGCAGCCATTTTTTTTTAAGTTTGGCACGGGAATGGCGGTATGTGGAAGATTTTACTCTGGCTCTTGAAGGGTAAATCTTAAGTAAACAAGTAATGTGATCGTTAAGAACAAGCCATCGGACCATTTAGGCCCACGCTTATCTCTCGAATTTTTAATTTAGAGGACATCGATAGGTAGACGTTAACTTTGATGGTGTGATGTTGCATCCGAATCCCATCTACTGGCAATTTTTCAGCCGTATTTTTCAATAACGTCGATTAAAACGGCGTAGAAAACGCTCTCATTCAATTTAAGTTGCAGAACTTATGATTCAGGAAGTCGCTTCTTCTCCCTGATCCGAGGAAAGTGTAAAGACGGTGAATTGCTTGCGGTTTTTGTGGAACTGCACCAGGAAGTGCGAAGGCTGATTCGAAAGGAGGGATCACTGAAGAAAGCGGGTAAGTGGATTAGAAATGAAAGTGGGAAGCCGGAGGAGCGGTGCCCATTGACGTTGTAGACGTTGCAGCATCGGCGAAGAAGACGCAGGAAGGAGAGGTTGCAGTAGATGATTAAGCAGCGGCGACGTTACTGAGGGCGGTGAGAGGCGCGGTCTCTGGTTTCTGGTAAGCCCGGAGGAAAGGCGGCTGGCTGTCTCCGCGCATTACGGCAGTCACGACGAGGCGGCGGTTACCTCACAGGGGCGGGACAGGGCAGCGGCACCGCCGCCGCCAACGCTGGCTTAGTGACAGGGACCGCGGTTTCCGCGTTCTGCGCCTCTTGTTTTGATTTAACCACAGAACAGTACCTCAAACTTTCCTTGATGAACGTATTTGCTACAACGTCTTGTTTATAGAGTTTTTGGTGTTCTAACCGACTCGGGAACCTTTGTTGTTTTTAATGAACTATTACACGCACGTCACCCAATAAAAATGTAGTGTGACTAACTGGTAGAGAAATTGGAGAACGAGATCTGCTAGTCCTTCGTACACACACACACACACACACACAAACACACACACACACACACACACACACACACACACACACACAATTGCGCGCGCACACACACACCGGTTGATCAAAAAGTCAGTATAAATTTGGAAACTCAATAAACCACGGAATAATGTAGATAGAGAGGTAAAAATTGACACACATGCTTGGAATGACATGGGGTTTTATTAGAACAAAAAAACACCCCATACTGCTAGACGCGTGAAAGATCTCTTGCGCGCGTCGTTTGGTGATGATCGTGTGCTCAGCCTCCACTTTCGTCATGCTTAGCCTCCCAGGTCCCCAGACCTCAGTCCGTGCGATTATTGGCTTTGGGGTTACCTGAAGTCGCAAGTGTATCGCGATCGACCGACATCTCTAGGAATGCTGAAAGACAACATCCGACGCCAATGCCTCACCATAACTCCGGACATGCTTTACAGTGCTGTTCACAACATTGTTCCTCGACTACACCTATTGTTGAGGAATGATGGTGGACATATTGAGCATTTCCTGTAAAGAACATCATCTTTGCTTTGTCTTACTTTGTTATGCTAATTATTGCTGTTCTGATCAGATGAAACGCCATCTGTCGGACATTTTTTGAATGTTTGTATTTTCTTGCTTCTAATAAAACCCCATGTCATTCCAAGCATGTGTGCCAATTTGTACCTCCCTATCTACACTCCTGGAAATGGAAAAAAGAACACATTGACACCGGTGTATCAGACCCACCACACTTGCTCCGGACACTGCGAAAGGGCTGTACAAGCAATGACCACACGCACGGCACAGCGGACACACCAGGAACCGCGGTGTTGGCCGTCGAAGGGCGCTAGCTGCGCAGCATTTGTGCACCGCCGCCGTCAGTGTCAGCCAGTTTGCCGTGGCATACGGAGCTCCATCGCAGTCTTTAACACTGGTAGCATGCCGCGACAGCGTGGACGTGTACCGTATGTGCAGTTGACGGACTTTGAGCGAGGGCGTATAGTGGGCATGCGGGAGGCCGGGTGGACGTACCGCCGAGTTGCTCAACACGTGGGGCGTGAGGTCTCCACAGTACATCAATGTTGTCGCCAGTGGTCGGCGGAAGGGGCACGTGCCCGTCGACCTGGGACCGGACCGCAGCGACGCACGGATGCACGCCAAGACCGTAGGATCCTACGCAGTGCCGTAGGGGACCGCACCGCCACTTCCCAGCAAATTAGGGACACTATTGCTCCTGGGGTATCGTCGAGGACCATTCGCAACCGTCTCCATGAAGCTGGGCTACGGTCCCGCACACCGTTAGGCCGTCTTCCGCTCACGCCCCAACATCGTGCAGCCCGCCTCCAGTGGTGTCGCGACAGGCGTGAATGGAGGGACGAAAGGAGACGTGTCGTCTTCAGCGATGAGAATCGCTTCTGCCTTGGTGCCAATGATGGTCGTATGCGTGTTTGGCGCCGTGCAGGTGAGCGTCACAATCAGGACTGCATACGACCGAGGCACACAGGGCCAACACCCGGCATCATGGTGTGGGGAGCGATCTTCTACACTGGCCGTACACCTCTGGTGATAGTCGAGGGGATACTGAACAGTGCACGGTACATCCAAACCGTCATCGAACCCATCGTTCTACCATTCCTAGACCGGCAATGGAACTTGCTGTTCCAACAGGACAATGCACGTCCGCATGTATCCCGTGCCACCCAACGTGCTCTAGAAGGTGTAAGACAACTACCCTGTCCAGCAAGATCTCCGGATCTGTCCCCCATTGAGCATGTTTGGGACTGGATGAAGCGTCGTCTCACGCGGTCTGCACGTCCAGCACGAACGCTGGTCCAACTGAGACGCCAGGTGGAAATGGCATGGCAAGCCGTTCCACAGGACTACATCCAGCATCTCTACGATCGTCTCCATGGGAGAATAGCAGCCTGCATTGCTGCGAAAGGTGGATATACACTGTACTAGTGCCGACATTGTGCATGCTCTGTTGCCTGTGTCTATGTGCCTTTGGTTCTGTCAGTGTGATCATGTGATGTATCTGACCCCAGGAATGTATCAATAAAGTTTCCCCTTCCTGGGACAATGAATTCACGGTGTTCTTATTTCAATTTCCAGGAGTGTATATTATTCCGTGACTTATTCAGTTTTCAAATTTATACTGACTTTTTGATCACACGGTATATGCTGATCCAAAAAGACTATCACTTTTTCAAAGTCCAATGATTGTCTCCCACTCCCAGTGCAACACGTAAGTTTGAATTTTGGCTGAACGGTACCTACAACCTTCCTTTGTAATGGTGCAAAAACGTGGCACCCTGTGACGTCACCCTCGGTCCCGGCGACGCTTCAAACAGCAACATGTCGACGTATACGAAAAAAAGGCCACAGCTCAGGAGTTCATGTGAAGTGTAACGTGGGTTAATGATGTCACAGTGGCACCGGATTTCATCGTCAAAATGGTTCAAATGGCTCTGAGCACTATGGGACTCAACTGCTGTGGTCATCAGTCCCCTAGAACTTAGAACTACTTAAACCTAACTAAAGTAAGGACATCACACACATCCATGCCCGAGGCAGGATTCGAACCTGCGACCGTAGTCATTAAAATTTCGTGAGAAGATCCCTCCGTAACGATAAATGCTTTATTGTTTAGTGATGTCCACCACAAATCCCGTATCATGTCCGTGACACTCTTTTCCCTATTTCTCGATAATACAAAATGTACAGCTCTTCTTTGAACTATCTCGATGTGCTCCGTTAATCCTGTTTGGTAACGAGTCTACATCGTACATCACTACTTCAAAAGCGAACGGCAGCCTATTTGATAGGTCTGTTGTATAGTGTTAACTTTTCCGCCAATGAATCGCAGTCTTTGGTTAGCCTTCTCCGCAATATTTCCTATGTGTTCTTTCCAGTTTAAGTTGTACGTAATTACAATTCGTAGGTATTTAGGTGAATCTACGGTCTTAAGTTTTGACTGATTTATAGTGTAACCTAAGTTTAGCGGATTCCTTTTAGCACTCATGTGGATGACCGCATACTTTTCATTATTTAGAATCGTCAGAAACACTTCACTCATCCGAAGACCTGCGGTACACTGCTCCTAGTAGAGAGACAATTATTTCTCGCACTCTATGTTGAATAGTTTTGATATCCCGTCAGGTCCAGTGACCTTCCCTCTGCCGAGTGATTTCAGTTGCCTTTGTATCCCAGGGTCACTTATTTTGATATCAGCTATTTTGTCATTCGAGTCACGATTTAAAGGAGGCACTACACTGCGATCTTCTCCTGTGAAGCAGATTTGGAAATAGACCCTTAGCATTTCGAGATTTTCTGTGTCGTCCTCCGTTTCAGTGTCATTGTGGTCACAGGGTGTCTGGATAGATGGCTTCGATGCATTTACTAATTTGCCATGAGACCAATACTTCTTAGGATTTATGTCGATATAGTGCGATACTGCTTTGAGAGTACTAATATTTTACTTTTTGTTCTGTGTTAATATATTGTGGGGAATTCATGAAGAATACGGTAAATAAAATCACCATTTTCGTTAGCTAATAATAGGAACAATAAAAATACTTTGATATTAGGTCCTCCGACGGTTTGTCCGTGAGTTGATTGTAATTATTCAACTACATGACTCCAGTGATTACATGTAAAATGAAATCCCTACGTTGTTGTTGATTGTGAGAGAGAAGAGAGAAAGTAAGTAAAGGTAACGTCGTATTCATTGATTGGCTGCCATACGCCGAAGGATAGATTCACCTGCCTCACTGGAAAGTTTTTCTTTTGTCTTTCGCACTCACTGGGACATTTCTTCAGGAACTGGGTGAGCCGCGTGTGTTTTAAGTGTACCTGCTAAGTATAGGTGACTGTAATGGGTGCGCGTGTGGGGTGGTGTCGTGTTCGTGTTGTGTGATGGTGACAGAAGGGAGAAGCTGAATTCCGCTGCCGGCACATAGCCTATTCTTCTCGATTAGCACCAAGGGAGTCTCCAAGCTTAACGCCCCCATCGGAGGGAGGGAGCGCCATCAACAGTGTCACATGCTCTCACTTCATGAGACACTGCGGAGAAATATGGAATTTAATACAAGAAACTGGCTCAAATACAGATGGTCAGGAATCTTACGTCCCCAGCTCTCCTCCTCTTTGCCATGAAGTCAAAAGGGAAAGCAGTTAAGAGCACTTAGCGTCTCCACCTGTCCAAGTACGGGCCACGCCCTACGTTGCTCAACTTCGATGATCCGACGGGAACCGGTGTATTCAACGAGGCAGGACCGTTGGCTAGGGCGAAGGTAAAAACGATTTTCTGCCTTATAGAGACTAATGAGGTCGTTTGGTCCACACATGATGAGCGGGTCACCATCAACACATAGAAAATCTTTTAGTCATTGCAAGGCTTTTTGCTGCCTGGGGCGACAACAGTTAATCATTACGCCATGATGGCAGAGCGTGAACTTGAAAACCTAATGCGCAAGCTGAAGTATTGTCATGTACCTACAGGAAGATTCAAAATTATACTGTATTATAGAAGCTATCTAGAGGAACGGATCCACGTCCAGAAACCTCAACAAACTACAGTACTATTCGTCGAAAATCTGGGGGCCTTTAGCTTGGCCGCCTCGCTAGCTGAACTAAATCGGCTGCACCATTTTTTTCTTCTGAGTATTATGGAAGCCCAGTAAAACGAGTACGTAGGTGGTAGCGTGCACACAGAGTGAGAAAACGTTCGCACTACGCCGGTATTGACGAACGAGTACGTTGTTCGGTGGTTTGACAAGTGCCTGACATATTGCCGTGATGGAAGCAAATACTCTGAACACTGTTCCATAAAATTTCGGACATGCACCCGCATAAATTCAGCATCTTCTTCTAATATTTCGGCTGAATACCGTGCAGCCATCTTCAGTGTGAGCCTGGGTGACTAAAGCTCCAGCATTTGCTCCGTCCTTTTAAACCCAAGGACCGAACCACTGCGTATGCGGCCAAAGATACACAAGGCGCCAGAGACGTTCATAGGCGGCATAGAAGTGTAACATATGCATGGAAATTAAATCTATGGCTGCGTTGTCGATCCACACGGTGATATCGATGTGTCACGGAGAGCTGCGCCGTCGCGACGTCTTTGTGATTCAATTACAGAAATTGCCGGTTTCTGTGATTCGTCCTAGCTGAAGCCTCTGTCTATTAATTAAAGTCGTCGCCAACCGAATTTCAATTCAAATGATAAAATGTGTGTGAAGTCTTATGGGACCTAACTGCTAAGGTCATCAGTCCCTAAGCTTACACACTACCTAACCTAAATTATCCTAAGGACAAGCGCACACACCCATGTCCGAGGGAGGTCTTCAACCTCCGCCGGAACCAGCCGCACAGTCCATGACTGCATCGCCTTAGACTGCTCGGCTACTTTCACTACTGAGTCGCAAAAAGATGAAGTCGAGGCCAAAATTTCGACATTATCGTACGCCTTAGAGTGTCCAGTGTCAATACAGTGCTTCGCCACCGCAGATTTATTAGGTGGTAAGAGACGGGTGTACCTTCGGTGCTCTGTGCAGCTCTCCTGGACTGTATGTATCGTCTGTCCGATGTATGAACGGTCGCACTCACAGAGGACTTATAAACCCCAGGTTTCCGAAGCACCAAATCGTCTCTAATGGAACCCAGGAGTGTCGCAGTCTTTGGTGGAGGACGAAAACTCACTTTCACTTTGTGTTTATTTAGGATCCATCCTATTTTTGACGAAAGGCTTCCCACGCATGGCAGGAAAGCCATGTCTTCTTCCGCTTTTCTTGTGCCCACTGTTGATTTCATTTGTAGTGCCTTACGTATCTGCAGTGGAGAGTACCCGTTGGCTTCAAAAACTCTTCTCAGTTGTAGAAGCGCATCCTCCAGACTGCTCTCGTCAGCAATGACGTATGCTCTGGTGGGGAAAATGCGCTCATCACTTTCGTAACTCTGTGGACTTCATTGACAAACTGAAATCACTCAAACTGAACAATTCTGATATGTTAGTCAGTTTCTATGTTATGTCGTTGTTCACAAAGGTTACTCTTTCGGAATCATTGCCTCTCATTGGAAAGACGTTCGATAAAAAGATTTCAGTATCATTTCAACATGTTTTGATGTCGACATGTTTTTTATTCACTAACGAATTTTATGAACAGACTGATGGTGTCGCCATGGGTAGACTTTAATCGTCCTTGGTGGCCAACTTTTTTATGGAGGACTTCGAGGAGAAAGGGCTGGAATCTGCTAGCCTGAAGCCGCTAAAGACTGCAGCACTCCTGAGTTCCGGTACAAATGATTTGGTGCTCCGGAAGCCTGGGGTTTACAAGATCCCCTGTGAGTGCGGCCGTTCATACACCCGACAGACGACACGTAGACTCGATGAGAGCTGCACAGAGCACCGCAGATACATCCGTCTCTTACAACCTAACAAATCTGCGGTGGCGGAGCACTTTATTGAGACTGGGCACTCCCGGCAAGTGCTCTACCAACTGTTTTAATCTGCCAGAAAGTTTCATATCAGCGCACACTCCGCTGCAGAGTGAAAATCTCATTCTGGAGCCTTAATGTCGTTCATACGCAAGACTTCAAGAAGCAATGATGAATCAAGATTTCTTACTTGAGCGCTCATGCGTTCCAAATGAATGTCGTGGATTGACGTGACAATCAATGTTTTTTTCCTGTTTTAGGACGTTTTAACGCAGTATGCAAAGATTTGCTGGGAAAAATCTAGTACATTATGAAAGTGTGGTGTATGTTGGTAGAAAAACGGAACCTCAGAGATTTTCTTGTGATCTGAAGAAGCATCGGGTTGGCTCAAGTTTATCAGACGAAAAGATCTTCACTGTTGACCCAGTTTCGGTTAACTCACAGTGACCAGGAAACAACTGAAAATATGACATATGTAAGTGGAAGAGATTTGATTGGTGTATAACGACACATCGACGACTATGTCGCTAGAGACAGAGAGCAAGCTCTGATTGGACGAGGTCGTTGAAAGAAATCTTTGTTTCTTTTTCAAAGGAGCCATCCTGGCAGATGCTTTAGCGCTGTTTGAACGCCACCGAAACAGTAAATCTATATTGTCGGACAGTACCTTAAATCTCACTCCTCCCGAATGCCACATTGGACTCGAATTCCGGCGAACGACTGTTCAATTCCCCGTCCGGTCATCCAGATTTAGGTTTTCCGTGATTTCCCTAAATCGCGGGGAAATGCTGGGATCGTTCTTTGAAAGGGCACTGCCGATTTCCTTCCCCATCCTTGAAACAATCGGAGATTGTGCTTCGCCTCTAATGACCTCGTTGTCGACGGGAACTTAAACTTCTTTTTGCCTGCAAAATGCGACTTCAGTACCTTACATCTACGCCTCCCTGCACGGTACGTCATGAAAGTAGCGAAATGCGGTGCGGGAAAGGTACTCTCTGGAGGATCGTACTGTAAAAGAATGGTCTTCTGCACACTCAAGCAATTTGATGTACAACGACTCTCTGTGTACGTGGGCATATTTTTGTCCAAAGGGATTAGATCAACCAATCGGCTCCGATCTTAATCCGTTGGACTATCGCCAGACCTCTGTTGAGAGGACCAGTAGAAAGTCCAGACATCCCAACGTGGGTTCCTTCAGTGAGACCACCTGCAAGAATTTCAGGAAATAGGTAGAACGGAATGTAGCGGGCACTTTCTGAATTCAGACCCAGAGCGGGGTCAGTAATCGCCATAGGAAATGCTTGCGTTCACTTTTTTTTTTTTTTTAGAAAGCGTCGTTTCATACAAGTGTAAAACATTCTATTACATAAATTTCAGTTACGTTTGTGTAAATGAACCTGAAAATAAAAATTCACTTTTATCTCAGTTTACCTGCCGCAGTCTGTAAGTTGCGCCGAGATTCTTCACTAGTCGTCATTTTCTGTAGGATAGAAATTCTTAAATAGTGCCAGTTGATAGGCGTAAAACCAGCGATGTCGTAAATATAGACCGGGGTCATATACACTGAAGGATATGAAAAACGTTACACCATTAAAACTTTGAACGAACGCTACCAATCGGAACTATAACAGTCTAGTATTTCCAAGGCTGTGGGATACATTGACTAAAATTTCAACCTTTTACGAGCTTATTTTCAGCATTTGCAGTACAAAGAAAATCCATTTTTACATGTGAAGTTTGGGTGAGTACATGATGTCTATGGAGTGTGTCTAAAGTTCCTGGATACCGCAACGCAGCATGCTCCGAGGACGCGCACGTGCAGCTTATCGAAACATTGGTACGAGCGACCTGGAAGCATCTATCGACAGATCACACAGACAGTTGGCTATGGTGCAATGGCTGGAGAACCAGTGGAGAGGAGATGGTCAGAGGACAACAGTGTAATGACAAGAAAAGACAGGGTCCTTCCAAGAGGACTGCACCACAGGAAAATGGTAGTATCGTTCTACTAGCTCTGGCAAATAGACGGCTGATAACAGGTGAAATCCGGACGAAGGTTACTGGCAGAGTGTCATCACGAACCGTCGAGAAAAGATAACTGGAAATTGGGTCAAGATCTGGAGTTTACCGCAGACATCACACATGTATTATCGCGAAATAGGGGAGATAATGTCACAGACATGATACGTGAATTGGAGTGGGAATCATTAAAAAAACAAAGGCGATTTTCGTTGCGACGGGATCTTCTCATGAAATTTCAAACACCAGTTTTCTCCTCCGATTGCAAAAAGATTCTGTTGGCACCCACCAACATAGAGAGAAATGATCATCACGATAAAATAAGAGAAATCAGGGCTCGCACAGAAAAATTTAAGTGTTCGTTTCTACCGCGTGGCGTTCGAGAGTGGAACGGTAGAGAGACAGCTTGAAGGTGGTTCATTGAACCATCTGCCACGCACTTCATTGTGAATAGCAGAGTAATCACGTAGATGTAGTTGTAGACAAGACAGACTTTCGCCGTGTAAAACGAGAGTCAAATGGGACACTGGGTGTCATTCAGGAGAGTTCAGGACGAATCTTGCTTCTGTCTGTAGCTATCAGGTCGACGCTAACGTGTCCGTGATAGGTCACAGCAAGCAGCGATTCTGGAAACCCATACCTCTACATCTACTTGAATCACGGTGCGTGTAGCAACTAAATGTGGGAATAGGACTGATGGGCAACTGCTGAAGGGGGACTAAAGGCTCGCAGTTGGGGCAATAATGGTAAATCTTTTTCTCACAGGCTTCAGTACCAATTGGTATATTCTAGCAAGATAACGCAAGACTCAATTACGTAGTTCATGCAGTAAATGCCTTGAGAAGTTTCTGGATGCTTGGCTGGCCTCTCCTGTCCTCTGAGTTGGGATACGGCAGGCAGACGTATGCTTTCATACTATCCTCCAGTCAACAGTCTTCACGGGCTACCACAACATGTGTTTCAGGAATGGAAAGACATTCCTGCAGATTTCATTTAGGCGATAACATTTATCGATCATCGCCACTACAGTAGCAATGAGTTAGCAGCCTCTCAATGACATCAAAAATGGTATAGGTGTGGAGAGAAAGAGCCATTCCGGGACACTATCTGTACTGATGATGACCCCGCAGGGAAGTGAATACGGCGGCATGCAAAGCAGCCGGTGGAGCTGTCGGCTGCGGGCTGTCCGCGTAGATCTGTGTCGCCGCGGTCACGCTGGGCGCGCCGATCACGGCCGTCACGCTTTCGTGCAGACGGCGGGGACGCCGGGAGCCGGGGCGTCCCTGTGTCCTTCAGTCGCCTCACCGCCGGCCATCCTCGCCTTCCTGCTACTCGCGCTCTGCCCCGTCATTACGAGCCGTAAAACACTATGCGATGGGGGCGTTCGCTTGTGTCACTAAAATGCGCTACGTCGTGTCGTTATGGAATTTGTGTTTCGTAAGTACGGTGGCAACACTTCCCTTCGTCAAGCCGCTCGCCCAGCGCTCCGTGTGACCGGCGATGGAAATCAAAGTTGACCGAGAATTATTTTGTGGGGCAGGAGATTTACAACCTTTAAATACGCATCAAAAATCATGATTTGGCACAAAAACTTTATGCGGCTTCTTTATTAAAACACTACCAGCTTCGTCAAACAACACACCGTTCTCAGGCAATGAGAACAGCCATTATCGTTTGGTTATCAAGGTCTAACAGCAGATGTGTTTGCAGATTAAATCATGGAAATTCTAGTGCGGCTATTAAGCAAACAATTGAAGAGTGGAAACGGAAAACGTCTTAAGTGCTAAATCTGACATTTGTCAAGAGAATGTACCAAACTGATTCGTACCTAAAAAATTGAAAAGGTACATCAGTATCATAGATTTCCGCAAAAAGTAATGAGTTTAATTAGGAAATAAGTACTTTATTAAGAAAATTCTAAGTGTGAAGCCTGGAAACTGACTGGTTCTGAGTGCCAATAAGAAATATTTGCAAGATGATTCTAGCAAAGAAGAAAACAGCAATTTGCCATGGTTAAAAATGCTATTTATTTACACAAATAGCGCCGTTATCGGTTTCGAACCGAAGGTTCATCTTCAGTCGACTGGTCAAGTTTAAATGACGTGTGTTGTTGTTTACATTAGTTCTCGTTGTTTATTTTTCAGCAACTAATGTAAACAGTAGCAAATGTAATATGTATCTGAACAGCCAGCTGAAGGTGAACCTGGCGGTTCGAAACTGGTGATTTATTTACATAGAGTAAATAGCGCTATTAAAAGTGGCTGGTTACTGTTTTCTTCTTTTCACGAGTCAGCTTATATTGTTTATACAGCTACGGTCGAAAAAATATCACTTTTGGACAAAATAGCCAGAAGAAAATTTTTGTTCCAAGTTCCGTTAATACCGAGGCACTACGCCATCTACTACCGAATATTTGAAAGACTGGTTTAGCATCTGGATCAAGTTAGGGTCATACAACAAAGTACCGAGAACCCATTATAACTGAAAACGAGTTTTGTGAAAAAATGATACTTGGAGTGTTTTCCAATTCCACTTTGAATTTTATCTTGCCTCATTTTCACCATGTTCGTAGTAAGCATACTTTTTATTAGAAAAGCAAAATTCCTATTTAAAATACATACATTTTGACATTCTGATAAATATGTTTAGAATTCGACAACCGACCGTGTAATGTGATTTAACTTCTTGTGGTCCCTCTAGTGCACGCTGGTAGACGTGATATGGACCTTGGAATGATATGCAGAACACTTGCTCACGTTTGGAGTAATTGACTTTTGTACATGAGTCGGTCATCAGCACGAGATCTTCATCTAAATAAGCTGTATCTATTTACATTTTCTCTACTTACAGTGACTTGTGATGAGACTCTGACTTGGTAAAAAAAATGTATTTCTGTCCTTACGCTTTGTTAAACTACGCTGCGTCGCTCAGTGTAAGGAAGCTGCAGTAGCTGACCTCTTGCAAAGGCCGCTTACGTATTCAGCCTTCGTGTTGTCTCTAGCCCCCGTAATGCATCTTTGCCATTGTCTGACATCCTGTCCTCAGACTTTTGCTTGAAATGAGATGGATGTACCACTCATTATTATTCCGACTACAATGCGCTTGTAAGACGACAAATTGTGCCCGTTGCACAAGACGGAACTTGCTGTTCACCCTCGTATAAACGCTTGGCCCAGTATTAGACTTAACATCAAAGGTTATGACATCCTTGTGATCTGTTATTGAAATGCATTCACGTTTCTTTTAGCGCAGTCGTAGAACCTGTAACGGGACATACATCTCTAGAATTACTTTTCCTCAACAGTAGTTGTCGATACCAGTATTGTTTTCAGAATTTTGGACAGGTCAGTATTATCTCAGTTGCTTTCCTAAAAACTTGTATATAATTTTATACTCAATGTGCTATATTTCAAGCTAAAATTTATGCAAAGGAATTATTTTACAAAACAATTTTAGTCTCGATAAGTACTAGCTCTGAATGTACAACTGAAATTTTTTTTCAGAAACGTTTGAAATTATGAGATATAAGGAATTCTTAAAATTTCTATTACTAAATACGCAATCCTGCACTGTTAAATTTGTTTATTTCTGGATTCATTTATGAAATAATAATCGCAACTGATAATGTAACACACTAGTAGAAATTCATTTGTTAAGAAAAATTGTAAACACTTTGGTATATTGTTATTTTCCCAGAGTGCGAGAAAGTCGTAAGCATGCCTCTGATCGAACGTATTTGTGCATTTTTGTGCGAACAATGTAATTTCGGCTTTGTCAATGCGAAAAATCAAAATAGTGTCTGATGTACTAAAATATGAGAAAATATATTTACGTGGAAACAAAAATTCTGCAACAACAATCTTCAAATCTATTTAGTTCAATCTAACAGAGAGGACCTAAAATCTGAGATTTTCAGCTTCAAGAATCAGACTCCTAGACAAGAAGAACTGGAGCTAATTCAATATGACAAGGTAAGTAAACTAGAAAGTTTATTGTAATCTTCGCTACTCTCAAATCTTCATAAAAGACTTTGCTTATTGCGTAATGTAGAATAGCTGGAAGCTGCAAGGAGGTGGGAGATTACAAAACTAATGTCCGAAAAGTTAACTTTAATGTAGCTAAGCTCACCCCGCCCTTTTCCAAACGACTTACGGTAGCACTGATATGTCCAAGTCCTTCGTGATGTAACAGTCAACTCGTTGGGGACCACGGGAAGCAGCAACCCTCCGGGCAGCAGAGGTTCGCACTTCCGCCATCGAGGGCGCTTTCCGTTGGCAGTGTTGTCGGTCTTTATGTTACGACGTTGACACATGCAAGAAACGTTAAATTGTGCAATATAATTAGTTGATGTAGGTCTTCGACGGGTCACTAGAAATCTGCTGCAGGTTTGCGGAAGAAGTACTGTGGTAGCGCGAGAGCGATAGTGACCGACTTTAGTCTGCAATCCCCGAAACGACATCGAGTATTCAGTACGTTGGAAAAACTTCAGGACTCACAACTTGAATCTGAATGTCACGCTGCCCATTGATGTGGAAAGAATCAATCACCGACATGCGCAGTTCATCTGTTTTCATAAAGTGTTGATAACCTCGGCCGTAAGAAATGCAACTCATTGTCTTTTCGGTAAAATTGTATCTGTATGTAAATGCATTCGTCGAAAGCCTTCCTGCCGTCAAACAACGTGACCAAATGGGTTTAGTGATCTCACTTTCGATATTGGTGCTGAATTCTACTCCCGACATATCCAGCCGTGTCGTAAATCGGATGTCGTTGGTTCTAGTCACATCTAGAATTGTAATGTGACATGGCTTTAAACGTGGTACTACTTTGTGTGTTTTTCATAGATAATTGTTACAAAGTGATGATACGAAAATCAACTACAACAATCTTTACATAACACGTGATGAATGTGTTTAAGAATAGAAGAATGGCAACTTGAGTTACAGGCTTGCCAGAAACCAACAAATTAAATAATACCTATTCAGCATGAGGGAAGGCAGTCGCAATCAAGCACAAAATACGCTCCAAATTTCTTCAGGAAAGTGACACCAATGATATACGTTGATAGTCGCGCGCATCTTTGTTATTACCCTTCTTGAAAATGTGTGCCACTTGTCAACTGATATACCCAGAAGAAGAGGTGATCCAAAATTTATTGCACTTCTAATTCATCATTACATAGCTTGAGGGTAGGGACGTAGTAGGTCTCGTACATGATTCCCGCCTCTTGCTATAAGGAAAAGGGAAACACGTGTCTTTCTGCTAGTTATCAGATATCAAGGTAATTTGGGTGAATGAGGAAGCTGACGTAACGCTACGAAATGTTTGTTTATCAACATGAAGAACCAATAAGGAACTGTATCTTGTACACTCCAATAGACCTTACGCCAGTGTTGGCACTAGTCTAGTACTCTAAAACGAAACTAAACTGCCGTCTGAAATGATACTTGGCTGTAGCTTTCACACAAGTCACTCCTGTCTCTGCCGATACTGCGCTAGTAATTGCTCACCTTAAGCTGAGGCAGCTTATTTGTAGTGGTAGCTTGTGACGTCATTGTTATGCCGTCAATTAAACCATATCTCGGAATTACTAAATATCGTTGGATTGAAATAATGTTTTATCCATCATTATCATCATCATCATCATCATCATCTGGAACATAGCCCCCTTATAAAATTCCTCCATGATCCCCTATTCAGTGCTAACATTGGTGCCTCTTCTGATGTTAAACCTATTACTTCAAAATCATTCTTAACCGAATCCAGGTACCTTCTCCTTGGTCTGCCCCGACTCCTCCCACCATCTACTGCTGAACCCGTGAGTCTCTTGGGTAACCTTGTTTCTCCCATGCGTGTAACATGACCCCACCATCTAAGCCTGTTCATCCTGACTGCTACATCTATAGAGTTCATTCCCAGTTTTCCTTTGATTTCCTCATTGTGGACAGCCTCCTGCCATTGTTCCCATCTACTAGTACCTGCAATCATCCTAGCTACTTTCATATCCGTAACCTCAACCTTGTTGATAAGGTAATCTGAATCCACCCAGCTTTCGCTCCCATGCAACAAAGTTGGTCGAAAGATTGAACGGTGCACATATAACTTAGTCTTGGTACTGACTTCCTTCTTGCAGAAGAGAGTAGATCGTAGCTGAGCGCTCACTGCATTAGCTTTGCTACACCTCGTTTACAGTTCTTTCACTATGTTGCCATCCTGAGAGAATATGCATCTTAAGTACTTGAAACCGTCCACCTGTCCTAACTTTGTTCCTCCTATTTGGCACTCAATCCGTTTATATTTCTTTCCCACTGACATTACTTTCGTTTTGGAGATGCTAATCTTCATACCATAGTCCTTACATTTCTGATCTAACTCTGAAATATTACATTGCAAACTTTCAATCGAATCTGCCATCACAACTAAGCCATCCGCATATGCAAGACTGCTTATTTTGTGTCCACATATCTTGATCTCACCAGCCAGTGTAATGTTTTCAACATATGATCCATAAATAATATCAACAACGGTGGAGACAGGTTGCAGCCTTGTCTTACCCCTGAAACTACTCTGAACCATGAACTCAATTTACCGTCAACTGTTAACTGCTGCCTGACTATCCATGTAAAGACCTTTAATTGCTTGCAAAAGTTTGCCTCCTATTCCATAATCTCGTAGAACAGACAATAACTTTCTCCTAGGAACCCGGTCATATGCCTTTTCTAGATCTATAAAGCATAGATACAATTCCCTGTTCCACTCATAACATTTCTCCATTATTTGCTGTAAGCGAAAGATCTGGTCCTGACTACCTCTAAGAGGCCTAAACCCAAACTGATTTTCATCCAATTGGTCCTCAAATAATACTCGCACTTTCCTTTCAACAATACCTGAGAAGATTTTACCCACAACGCTGATTAAAGAGATACCTCTGTAGTTGTTACAATCTTTTCTGTTTCCATGTTTAAAGATTGGTGTGATTACTCCTTTTGTCCAGTCTGATGGAACCTGTCCCGACTCCCAGGCCATTTCAATTATCCTGTGTAGCCATTTAAGACCTGACGTTACACTGTATTTGATGAGTTCCGGCTTAAGTTTATCCACCCCAGCTGCTTTATTGCATTGCAATATATTGACCATTTTCTCCACTTCCTGAAATGTGATCCTATTTCCATCATCATTCCTATCCCATTATACCTCGAAATCTGAAACATTACTGATCGTATTTTCACCTACATTGAGCAACTCTTCAAAATATTCCCTCCATCTGCCCAAGGCATCCACAGGATTCACCAGCAGTTTTCCTGACCTGTCCAAAGTACTTGTCATTTCCTTCTTACCTCTCTTTTGAAGACTGCTAATTACACTCCAGAATGGTTTTCCAGCAGCTTGACACATAGTCTCCAACCTGTTTCCAAAGTCTTCCCAAGATTTCTTCTTGGATGCTGCAATTATCTGTTTGGCTTTGTTTCTATCTTCAACATAACTTTCTCTGTATACCTGGGTTCTAGTATGTAGCCATTTTTGATACGCCTTCTTTTTCCTTTTACAAGCTACCTTGATTGTGTCATTCCACCAAGCTGTTTGCTTCATCCTACTTTTACACACTACTGTTCCAAGACATTCTTTAGCCACTTCTAGTACTGTGTCCCTGTACCTTGTCCATTCCTTTTCCAATGACTGTAATTGACTACATTCAATTAACTGGTACCTTTATGAGATTGCTGTTATGTACTTGTGCCTGATTTCCTTATCCTGAAGTTTCTCCACTCTTTTCCTCCTACATATGGATCTGACCTCGTGCACTTTCGGCCTCACAATCCCAATTTCACTGCAGATTAAATAATGATCAGTGTCATCAAAGAATCCCCTGAATACATGTGTGTCCCTCACAGCCTTCCTGAATTCCTGATCTGTTATTATATAGTCAATGACAGAACTGGTTCCCCTGCCTTCCCAAGTATACCGGTGAATGTTCTTATGTTTAAAAAAGGAGTTTGTTATTACTAAGCCCATACTGGCACAGAAATCCAAGATTTGTTTCCCGTTCCTGTTGGCCTCCATATCCTCTCCATATTTACCCATAACCTTTTCATACCCTTCTGTTCGATTTCCAATCCTGGCATTAAAATCACCCATGAGCAGAACACTGTCCTTGTCCTTTACTCTAACAACTACATCACTGAGTGCCTCATAAAAACTATCCATCTTATCTTGATATATCCCTTCACATTGCGAATATACTGACACAATCTTAATTTTCTTGCTAGACACTGTCAAATCTATCCACATCAGTCGTTCGTTTACATACCTTACTGCAACTACGCTGGGTTCCATTTCTTTCCTGATGTAAAGCCCTACACCCCATTGTGCTATTCCTGCTTTGACTCCTGACAAGTAGACCTTGTATTCTCCCACTTCCTCCTCTTTCTCACCCCTTACCCGAATGTCACTAACAGCTAAAACGTGCAGCCCCGTCTTACTTGCAGCCTCTGCCAGCTCTACCTTCTTCTCAGGGTAGCCCCCATTGATATAAATAGTTCCCCATCTCATTACCATTTGTTTGTCAATTTGTATCTTAGGAGTCCCTGGTTTGTCAGTCACCTCCAAAGATCCGAGGCATTTTGCTCTGATTGTATCCAGCATCATATTTAAAGTATCGGGGAAGCAGGTTGCTAGCCTTACTTGCCCCTGGTACCATTGAGTTTTACCCCTAACGGTTGAGGGACTAACCGGTGGATTTGGTAGTCTTTGCCGAATGAGCACAAAGGTGACCACGACTCAGAATATGTCCGAGATGCCCAGCCTTATCCCAAAGTAACTGGTATCCCGACTCTCGGGATCACTTACTTGGCCACTCATACGTTGCCCGTGGTTCATGAACTAGGACATGACTACAGGAACCCACACCACGAACCATTCATTTTCCATGAACCATCCATTTTCAAAAAATCGAAATCTCTCAAACTATTCTAGTTCCGTTTGCATACAGATCATGTTTATAATACACACATCAACCCGGCTCCCAGAACTCCTGAAGATAGATGATCTTGATTGTGGATGCTGTATTACAGACGCAGTTCCTTTGATGTTCAGATATGACACTAAACCTGCCCAAAAATGTAATTAACTACATGAGAGCGCCTATTAGACGGAGGGGGTCCGACAGCCGATCAATTCCAGTCATTCTACCAGGAAGGAGGACCACTGCTCGTGTTGTCTGTAGTTCAACCATGCCTAGACGGTCAATACCCGGTTCGATCGCGTCCGCATTGTTACTTTGTGCCAGGTAGGGCTCTCAACAAGGGAAGTATCCAGGGGTCTCGGAGTGAACCAAAGCGATACTATTCGGACATGGTGGAGATACATAGAGACAGGAACTGTCGATGACATGCCTCGCTTAGGCCGCCCAAGTGCTACTACTGCAGTGAATGACCGCTACCTACGGATTATGGCTCGGAGGAACTCTGACAGCAACGGAACCATGTTGAATAATGCTTTTCATGCAGTCACAGGACGTCATGTTACGATTCAAACTGTGCGCTAGGCTGCATGATGCGCAACTTCACTTCCGTCGTCCATGGCGAGGTCCATCTTTGCGACCACGAGACCATGCAGCAAGGTACAGATGGACCCAACAACATGTCGAATGGACCGCTCAGTATCGGCATTATATTCTCTTCGCCGAAGAATGTCGCATATGCCTTCAACCAGACAATCGCCGGAGTCGTGTTTGGAGCCAATCTGAACGCCTTAGACACAATGTACAGCGTGGAGGTTTCCTGCTGTTTTGGGGTGGCATTATGTGGAGCCGAAGTACACCGCTGGTGGTCACGGAAAGCACCTTAACGGCTGTACGATACGTGAATGCCATCCTCCGACCGATAGTCCAACCATACCGGCAGCATATTGGCGGGGTATTCGCCCTCGTGGAAGACAATTCGCGCCCCCTCGTGCACATCTTGTGAATGACTTACCTCAGGATAACGACATCGCTCGACTAGAGTGGCCAGCATGTTCTCCAGACATGACTCCTATCGAACATGACTGGGAGAGATTAAAAAGGGCTGTTTATGGACGACGTGACCCACCATACGCCCTGAGGAATCTACGCCGAATCGCAGTGGAGTAGTGGAACAATCTGGACCAACAGTGTCTTGATGAACTTGTGGATAGTATGCCTCGACGAATACAGGCGTGAATCAATGCAAGAGGACGTGCTACTGGATATTAGAGGTACCAGTATGTACAGCTATCTGGACCATCACCTCTGAAGGTCTCCTGTATGGTGATACAACATGGAATGTGTGGTTTTCATTAGGAGTAAAAAGGGTAGAAATGATGTTTATGTTGATCTCTGTTCCAGTTTTCTGTACAGGTTCCGTAACTCTCGGAACCGAGGTGATGCAAAACTTCTTTTGATGTGTATGTTAACTGAACAGTCGGACATAAAGGCAGAGGAGTTAAAATATACATAAACCAAAATCACTACAAATAGTCGTGTGCCTAAATAAAAGTTGAGTAGATTTTTGTTGTTACGTATATCAAATGTTTATCTTTGATTAAAAATACAAATCGGAATTGGATTTGGCCAAGACAAAGTATTTTGAAAGTTATCGATGCATTTTTTTCACGTTTTACTTAATTAATTGAAAAATTGTCTTTTTAGACGGAAGTGGTTATTTAAATCAAGATGTCTTGACCTCGAACTTCGGCTGCGGTAGCTTAATTGCTTCCAATGTTATTTTTTAAAAAAGTGATGCAAATTAAATTGAGCAGTGCTCTGATATTACGTTAGTTTGTGGACTCTATCCCCACAAACCCGTTTAGGTGACTGCGAATAAGAGGTGCTTTTGACTTTCCGGAAATGTTAGAAATATTGGGCATAATTACTAAAAAGGCAACAAAAAATGAAACTTGAATCACACGATGGGAGCCGATGGCATGAAAAGGGATGAGTAATTTAGATCAATTTCATGTCGTAACGGAGAGCTTGTGTTTCGTTACAGCAGAAGTCATGGCTGCATTTACGCGCATGCTACCTACGCCGTAGCCCAGCGGCCGTCACGGCAGAGGTTGAAAATAAAATCATTTATTTGTGTTAAAACTGTGGAATGATGCTCTCCCTTTGTAATTGTAAACGACGTTGTCGCGATTATTTTGCGCGGAATTATTCGGTTCAGTTTTCCAGCGGACGACAGATCTGAACTAGTCAGGATTCACCTCTCAACCATGACGCTACCTCGGGCCAAATGCCAAGTGGCTCCCCGTCAAACGTGTGGTACTTCAATTGGCGAAACGACTTAAATTTTGAAGGAATGGTTAACAGTGTTGTAGGAATTTAAAATGAGCCACATTTCACGAAATATCCATTTCTTCCATATCTTATTTTATGGATCTCAGAACCCATGAAACGTTAAAGGTGTTTGCTCAGTATCGGTATCACTCGAAGAACGTACCTGTCATTTACGGTCACAAACAGCAGTGGAAAAGAAGATCGCTTCAGAAATTGTAATTGATGAAAAACAGCACCGAACATCACGTTAGAAGAGTCTGTCAACATTTTGGTTTCGCTCACTGTTTAAATTGATGTTTTAAAACAACTCAGCTATGAAGGGTTCATTAGTACGAAGTGTAGTCACAACTGAATTAGCCAATAAGATTATTTTAAACTTTCACTTTAAGGCTGATTATTTGGGGAGGTATTGTATTTGAACTACATACAGGCGAAATTTACTTGATTCATGCTGTATATTCCTTTTGTTGTCTAGCGTTTGGCTAACAGATATGTTTGCGCATAGTGTAATATTTTATTTTTATAACAAAATACTGATTTTTATATGGACATGAATCTCAACTTTTAATTCTTTTTTAAATGCAATTGTTTAGAACGGTGTTAGAAAAATCGTGCTGAATACTTTAATGATTTTAATTATTTTGGGTTTATACTAACAATAAATCTGTAAGAGAATCGTGTTTGTCTTTGAACACGCTATTCTCCAAAACTACTAGACTGATTTTTATGGGGTTTGTTGGTAATTTTACCGCAACTGGGAGCACTGTTTAGGCTATATTTCATAAAAATTAGATAAAAAAGACATTCATACACATAAAAATGTATGTATTTGTTTACGTGTGTGAGTATCTATGTTCCCATCTCCTTCGAAGCCACTTGACCTATTTCAGCCAATCTTCTTACACATATCACTTACGGTCTGTGGGGGGTAAGAACCAACGTAACTGTGAAAGGGGTAGGGGTGGGGGTGAAAATGAATTGTAGACCACGACACAGGCGTACTCAGATTATATCCAACGAGTGTTTGAGAACGAAAGCACTTAGCGAATTGCAACAAAATTTACTTATACACTGAAGAGCCAAAGAGACTGGTACATGTGCCTAATATCGTGTAGGACCCCGCGAGCACGTGGATGTGCCGCAACACGACGTAGCATAGACTCGACTAATGTCTGAAGCAGTGCTGGAGGGAACTGACACCATGAATCCCACAGGGCTGTCCATAAATCCGCAAGAGTACGATGGGGTGGAGAACTCTTCTGAATATCGCGTTACAAGGCATCCCAGATATGCTCAATAATATTCATATCTGGGGGGTTTGGTGGCCAGAGGAATTGTTTAAACTGAGAAGAAAGTTTCTGTGGCCACTCTGTAGCAATTCTGGACTTGTGGGGTGTCGCATTGTCCTGCTGGAATTGTCCAAATCAGTCGGAATGCACAATGGACATGAATGGATGCAGGTAAGCACACAGGATGCCTACGTACATGTCACCTGTCAGAGTCGTCTACAGACGTATCAGGGTCCCATATCACTCCAGATGCACACGCCCCACACCATTACAGAGCGTCCACCGGCTTGAACAGGCCCTGATGACATGTGGGGTCCACGGATTAATGAGGTTTTATGAAGATGGTATCTGTTCTTTCGGACCCGACCGAAAGAACAGATACCATCTTTATATAGTTAAGGCTAACCGGCCATTGACCTTCTTCTGTGCGGATGCACATCCGTTGACCGAACTCTTACGGGACTCGGTAAGATTGTATGCCACGAGTACTGAGTGTAATGGGCAGGAGCACTACGAATATAGTGCGTGGACATTAAGTTGGGAATGTGGGTCTCACGGGGAGCGGGAAATGGATAAATCCTTGCAGTGACACTATCCTCTATACCCTTGGTGGCTCAGATGGATAGAGCGTCTGCGACGTCAGCAGGAGATCTCAGATTTGAGTACCGGTCGGGGCACATATTTTCAACTGGCCCTGTTGATGTATTTCAACGCCTGTCGGCAGCTTAGGGTCTTGATTTAATTATCATTTCATGTGGTTGTCTCCAAACCCGTTTGCGCCCATTGGCTCGATCAAATTTGAAACGAGACTCGTCCGACCAGGCAACATGTTTCCAGTCATCAACAGTTCTACGTCGGTGTCGACGGGCCCAGGCGAGGCGTAAAGCCTTGTGTCTTGCAGTCATCAAGGATACACGAGTGGGCCTTCGGCTCCGTAAGCCCATGTCGACGATGTTGCGTTGAATAGTTCGCACACTGACACTTGTTGATTGCCCAGCATTGAAATATGCAGCAATTTGCGGAAGGGTTGCACTTCTGCCACGTTGAACGATTCTTTTCAGTCATCATTGGTCCCGTTCTTGCAGTATCTTTTTCCGGCCGCAGCGATGTTGGCGATTTGATGTTTTACCGTTTTCATGATATTCACGGTACGCTTGTGAAATGATCGTATGGAAAAATCTCAATTTCATCGCTACCTCGGAGATGCTGTGTCCTATCGCTCGTGCGCTGACTATAGCACCAATGTCACTTAAATATTGATAACCTGCCATTGTAGCAGCAATAACCGATCTAACAACTGTCCCAGACACTTGTTGTCTCATTAGGCGTCGCCGACCGCTGCGCCGTATTCTGCCTGTTTACATAGCTCTGTATTTGAATACGCATGTCTCTGCCAGTTTCTTTGAATAGCGTAAGACAGCTACAAATACTAAGGCTTCTGAGCCCTTCTTCTGTCCAGCTACAGAGCCACTTACGAGGCTGGACCTATGATGCACTGAGTGCCATTTGACAGATGGGCACTACCTTCGAGACAGCAGTCATTCCTGCTTGCAGCACTTAGTCACTGTGATCTGCCGTCCTCTCCTCTGCTGGTGTAACGTTTAGAGCCTTCTACCAACAGCCCACTGGGAACCAAACTGATAGTGTCTCGCACACTATTGAACTGTCTGTGTTCTGGGGAGGCATGCCAGTTGCTGCCCCCCCCCCCCCCCCCACCCTCCCGGCTTGTGTTGATGGGTGGAGCAGTAGTCATGGGCTTCCACTGGTGGAGAGGCGATGATATAACTGTACTTCCACTGCCATCCCGTGCATAGCTGCCGGGAGCTCAATGGGTGCCATTTTCTATAAATAAGTTTGTGCTGTAGTAAACAATGTCGTCACGTTGTTTGGCATCACAGCCGAATGGGCAATGCCTACCACCAGCTTGGCTGGGTACCTGGCACGGCCTTCTGTTGTGTTAGTGGCCTTCACTGTGCCCATGCCCTCGAGGACGCAGAGATGGATACATCAGCACACTTCAAGCCAGCATCGTGCTTCTGCTGCTGGTGCTGGCACTGCTGCAGAGAAGATGATTCAATTGTAAAACGAAAACTGAAAAATGTGTAAACCGCTAATGTTACCGGCCGCTGTGGCCGAGCGGTTCTAGGCGCTTCAGTCCGGAAACGCACTTCTACTACCATCGCAGGATCGAATCCTGCCTCGGCCATGGATGTATGTTATGTCCTTAGGTTAGTTAGGTTTAAGTAGTTCTAAGTCTAGGGGACTGATGACGTCAGACGTTAAGTCCAACAGTGCTTAGAGCCATTTGAACCATTTTTTGAACCGCTAATGATGTCTCGCTAGTTTCCCTGGGCGCCTGACAGGCCCTCGCCACTGCAATCCATACTTCATCATCCTGGATCGCTAGGGGTCACATCCCATGGACTCCTACATTATTATAATTTTTGTTAACTTTCGCAGAAACATGAATCATTGTAGCGTCTCTAATGTTTGGTGGAAGATTAGGAAAAATAATAACAGAAAAGAGAACCTGACGTAACTCTATTGCAGTACATGAGTACCTCTAGTCAGCCGTCTTAGCCTGTTGCGCGACAGCTGATTCACATTCTGCTCAACAGGCTCGTAAAACTTCGAACGCCACATATCGCAAACATCTGATAAGCGAGTCGTAATAGAGCAGCAATTGTTACGTCTAAAGTATGCGCGACTCGTAGTTAAAGGATCTGAGGTGGAGGTGGCCAGTGAGAGAGTTTCAGGAATGACTGGAAGAAATAAGTGGGCGAAACACGTCTCTCTACCTTCCGTTGCTAAGAATTCGCTTGCTTGCTGAGAGCGTTTTCGGAATAAAGTCCGTTATTAGCACGCTTCCTTTTTTGAAATGTTTAATTTATTTGCTACTAACTGCAGAATACCTCCAGTCTGAAAACAGCACAGTACGAATTTAGTGTGCAGTTTCTCAGACAAAACTTTGGAACATAAAGTTAAATGGAAGATGAATGAGTTTGGTATGCCCAGTCTCTATGTAAGCAGCATTCGGGAACAAAAATAGTGGGAATCCAACGGGGCTATGAACGGTAATATGCTTAGCTACTGCCGTCACATTTTCCGACACTTTAGCATAACAATTCGTACTAAAAATGACGCATGTTGGAGAGCTCTTTAATGTGGTGCATCACTTAAACTGTATTATTTTTTTAATGTGCAAGTGTAAATATGAAAACCAACAAATATCTCATGTTAGCTTCGCAGATACCTAAATCAACACGGGGGCATGTCGGTTTGCTTCTGTCTGCCAATCAAAGCACAAGACCCCTGACGTCACGTAACATCACTGATTCGTCGCGCGAACTTACGAAAGCCGCAGATTAAACACATACGAAACAGATTAAACGTCTATAGTTGAAAATTCAAAACATGTAAAACGTTAAGCATGCAGCATAGACTTCATTTAAAGATCTCATCTTTATAGTACTCTTTGTAGTGGTAAAGTGTCGTAACGAGACGTCGGCGACTCAATATGGTACCTTTAGATCTTATCTCGGCCTCAACTATTGGTAGTATTTAGTGGTAGATTATGACAAGACGAGGGCACCTGATCTAAAGCATGTACTGCAACAGTGCGAAAGAAGACCGGTGACGCGTTGGGTGTATGCTTCTCTTATCATACTGACAAAAGGAGCGGAGATTTCAACAAAATTATATCGCAAGATGTTTATGTAAATGAGCATGTTCAGGGGGTGGACAAAAATGTGCAAATACCGCCAGAAATTCATCCTTGAACATAAATGCAAACGCTAGCAGACATAAAGGCTGCAGCGTTATATTTGAGCACGGACGGCACCAGCGCAGAGTCCTGTATATGTTGCAAGTGTCGGTCGTGGTAGGAACAGTGGTGTGTCAGTTGTGAGTGCATTATGTCGGAGCTAAGGGAATTACAACCTGGGCAAACTGTTGTGCTCGTATGGTGAGTGCTTCCGTAACCGAGGTAGCCGAAGTGTTTGGTGTTCCAAGAGGCACCATATCACACCGCGCACAGCGAAAGCGGAAAAACATCACGTGCAACGCCACAATGCGGAGGAAAGTGTGTGTTGAGTGGTAGTGACAGACGGTCGTTCAAGAGGATTGTGACCAAAAATAAAAGCCGATAGCTATGGAAATGAATGTCGTACTCTTGAGTCCAGTCAGCACCAAAGTAACGCGAAGGGAGTTCCCTAAACAGGAAATAGCAGGGCGAGGTGGGACTCCAAAACCATTCATCAGTGACGCAAGTGCCAGCAGTGGCCGAAGCCATCAAACCTGGACATTGGAGCAATGGAAGAAAGTCATTAGGTCGATTGAGTTATGTTTAATAACGTTTCCAACTTCTGACCGCATTTGCGTCCCAAGAGTGAAACATGACTGGAGTTCGGCGATGATTTGTGCAGCAATGTCGTGGTATTTCATGGGCGACTTAGTTAGTCTTCAAGGTCTCTTTACTGCCAAGGATACTGTGACCATTTCAGTAGATCAGGTCGCTACCATGGTATAATGTATTTCAAGTGGACGGTGTCCTTGTTCACATAGCTCGCATCGTTAAGGATTCATTTTGTGATCACGAGGATGAATTACCGCCTCTCCCCTGGCCACCACGATCACCAGATCTCAATCTTGTTGGGGCTTTGTGATCTACGTTGGAAAGAAGGGTGCGTGATCATTATCCAACTATATCACCGTTACCTCAGCTTGCCATTATTTTACAGGAACAACAATGATTTATGATTCCACTGCAAGCTGTAGAACACCCGTATTTATCCATTCCGAGATGACTGGAAGCTGTTTTCAATGCCAACGGTTTTTGCTGCACCGTATTAGGCATTGTAATGTGCTATGATTGCGGTGTTTGCATATTTTTGTCCACCCCTTTTATATATACACTGAAGAGCCAAAGAAACTGGCACATTTCCACAATAACGTGTGGGACCACCGCGACCATGCAAAAGTGCGCAGAACGACGTGGCATGGACTCGACTAATTTCTGAAGTAGTGCTGGAGGGAATCGACACCACGCATCCTGCACGGCTGTCCATAAATCCGTAAGAGTACGATAGGGTGGAGATCACTTCTGAAAAACACGTTGCAAGGAATCTCAAATATGCTCAATAATGTTCATGTCTGGAGAGTTTGGCGGCCAGGGGACGTGTTTAAACGCAGAAGAAATGCCGGCCGGAGTGGCCGAGCTGTTCTAGGCGCTTCAGTCTGGAACCGAGCGACCGTTACGGTCGCAGGTTCGAATCCTGCCTCGGATATGGATGTGTGTAATGTCCTTAGGTTAGGTAGGTTTAAGTAGTTCTAAGTCTAGGGGACTGATGACCTCAGATGTTAAGTCGAATAGTGCTTAGAGCCATTTGAACCATTTCTTCAGAAGAATTTTCCTGGAGCCACTCTGTAGCAGTTTTGGACGTATGGGGTGTCGCATTGTCCTGCTCGAACTGCACAACTTCGTCGGAATGCCCAATGGACCTAAATGAATACAGGTGATCAGACAGGACGATTATGTACGTGTTACCTGTCAGAGTCGTATCTAGACGTATCAGGGTTCCCATATTACTCCAATTGCGCATGCCTCCACACCATTACAGAGCCTCCACCAGCTTGAACAGTCATGGAGGGTCCACGGATTCATGAGGTTGCCTCCATACCCGTACACATCCATCCGCTCGATGCAATTTGAAACGAGACTAGTCCGAACAGGGAACACATTTCCAGTCGTGAACAGTTAAATGTCGGTTTGATGGGCCCAGGCGAGGCGTAAAACTTTGTGTCGGGCAGTTATCAAGAGTACACAAGTGACCCTTCGGCTTCGAAAGCCTATATCGATGATGTTTCGTTGAACAGTTAGCACGCTGACACTTGTTGATGCCCTGCATTGAAATATGCAGCAAATTCGGAAGGGTTGCACTTCGGTCACGTTGAACGATTCTCTTCTGTCGCCGTTGGTCGCGTCCTTGCAGGATCTTTTTCCGGCCATAGCAATGTCGGAGATTTGATGTTTTATCGGATTCCTCATATTCACGGAACATACGTGGAATGGGCGTACGGGAAAATCCCCGCTTCATTGTTACGTCAGAGATGCTGTGTCCCATCGCTCGTGCGCCGACTATAACACCACGTTCAGACTCACTTAAATCTTGATTGAACAACAATAACCGATTAATAAGTACGAGCCACTTGTTGTCTTATATAGGCGTTGCTGACCGCAGCGCCGAATTCTGCCTGTTTACATATCTCTGTATTTGAATACGCATACCTATACCAGTTTCTTTGGCGCTTCAGTGTAGATGTAGAATATTCCTGTTCTGGAGAGTAACTAGGAAGAGGCTAGCGCAGTTATGTACTCTTCGCTGTGTTACGCAAAAACCCGAGATCTTGTTAGACGATTTTCAGTAAACGGTCGGTATCTGAGATTAGGATCTGAAACGACCCGTGTGACGTCTCCCAGAGAAGAAGAAAAGCGAGTGCCATATCCGCGCGCTCCCTGCTGCGGCGAATAGCCGCTCAGACTGTCGGCTGTTTCACGAGGAGGCCGCCGCGGCGGGTAAGGACCGGCAATTTTGCAGGGAGGCACCCTTGTCGCAAGCGGCCGCGTTAACATCAAGGCGGCCGCGAGCTGCGTGACAGGACGCAACCGCGGGGGAGGCTGGCTGGCGCGTGACGTAAGGCGGCTGCCCGGAACACGGCCGGGACATTAGGCAAAGAAGCGGTCGGAAACATAACTGTGCAACGCGGCCTATGCCGCTTTCACTCTCTGCGCCCTCCCACCGCTCATCGCAGTCTCGGGCGGTCCTCTGCGCTGACAGCGGTGTGTACTCGCGTGTGTGCCGCCGTGCCGCGCTCTTCCGTGTGCCTGCAGTGCTGATCGCCGATGCGGTGTACTTGCTGTGCTCTCCAGACCTCCGTAGTTAGACTGGAGCTTTTCCAGCCGCGAAGTGACAGGGTGTTAGGCGGTTGCTGGTGCGGAACCCAGAAGTGCTAGCGAGTCGAATGTCGTGTCTGGATTTCTAGAAGTTCCTGCGACGAGTTTAGGACGAACTGTGACGCACGAAATGCTTCCGGGAGTTCGTGAAACTGATTGGTGCTCTGTAACATTTCCTACATTTCGTGGAAGCGGAAGTTGTCAACACTAGAAGTATAACGATTGTACCTAATATTTAGATAATAATCGGAAGTCAACGTGAAGAGAAAATTTGCTTGTTTTCTGTACTATATTTGCCTCTGCGAGATAGGGCTAGAGAATTCTTCCTTTGCTGATGAAAGAACATTCGCATTTATCATGTTCCTGTTGGATAGAGCACTATAAGTGATAGGAACAGTACTAAATACACTTAGTACGGTCGCTACTAGTGTCATAAGAGATAAAATCAAAAGGAAATGGATATTTGTAATGTAATTTACCTTTTTTTAAGTTTTATATGTGACTATAAGTGATAGGAACAGTACTAAATACACTTAGTACGGTCGCTACTAGTGTCATAAGAGATAAAATCAAAAGGAAATGGATATTTGTAATGTAATTTACCTTTTTTTAAGTTTTATATGTGATTTATACTCTACGATATTTTTTGTAATAACAACTACAGTTCGTCCGACATTTGGTAGTAATTCTGTTCTGTACGTTATCAACCAAGCATCTCAGAACCGTAAGGGAGCCCAATGGTGTTCAATGAATGGCACCTGTTGCGAAAAAGAAATTTTTATGCCTGAAGTTTGGATAAAAGTGGAAAATATGACGTATCTTGTGCTGGTTGGCTGCCTGGGAAAGTAGTAAAACGACTGTGTTGTTATGGCTTATGAGTGACGATTGTCTCCAGTTCCTTGTAATAGTGCTCAGTTATTTGTGGAACTTTCTCAGAAAAGGCACTTTCTCGCGTGGTCTGTTCGGCATTAGAACTGGAATTATAGACAATCGGCAGTAATTTTGTGACATGTGAGAGACAGTGTCGTGACAGTGTACATAGCGCTTCTGCGGTGTTTCGAAAGTGATTCCACCTTTACGAACTGAGGAAGGATCTGCCCTTTTCGAAGTTCAACGAGTACCGCATTACAGACGCGAGACTCGCAAAAAGAGAAACAAGATTGATCGTGAACGCCAAAGCAAGGAGATGATGAAAAGCTGCTGAAAATATTGCGAGCATTGGAGATAGCCAACAGTGCAGCATGTTAATTTAATAATTATGCGAGAGTTGTTTACGCTCGGTCTAGGGGTATGATATGAGAGATTTTGTGCAATCTAGAAAGCCAAAGAAGCAAACTTTATCTACTTCGTTAGTCACGAGTCGGCAAGTGTGTGTTTGAAGAAACAGTTAAACAAGGCCCAAATGAAAACAGGGACAGTGAAGGTGGTTCCCAATTGTGGGTGAGGTTTAGTATTCTCTCGGTTCAGGTATAAAACAAGTGGAGGATATAGAGGTGGTTTAAAACTTTCATCAGAGGGATATCCGAAGCGTGTGTGAAGGAGAGGTCGAGCGGCAGGAAGAACCCGTGGAGGTGAGCCGAGGCTCCAGAAAATTCTGTGTCCACATTTCGGCTACCAGCAGCGTGTGTCGAGAGGATCTGTGGGCATGAAGCTGTCGTCGCAGTCGCTGGTGTGCCGGCGGCGGCCCGGCCATCCGCAGCAGCCGGCGCGCCGCCACTTGTCGCACAGCGGCGCCAGCGCCGGCGGCCGGCTGCCCGAGGAGCAGCGCGCCCTGCTCGCCCTGCACAACCTGCGCGCCGGCCGCCGCCTCGCGCGCGCCTCGCTGCCCGCGCAGCACCGCCGCCGCTGCGCCCTCTGCCTGCAGCTCGGCTGCGTCGGCCTGCCCCACGCACAGTGCGCGGACGCCGGATCCTGCGCCGATCCTGCCGACCACGAGTACTTGGAGTGCCGCGTACTGGAAGCGGCTCCGGCCACTTACTCGGAGAGGACACCGAAGGTGATAAACAGCCTCAACGTCGAGCGCTGCAGGTGGATCCTGGGCTACGAGAGGCGCGGACCGCAGGGATCGGACCCTCTGGAGCGAGATTCGCTGCTGCCGTGGCCAGAGGAGGAGGAGGAGGAGGAGGAGGAGGTAGAGGAGCCCGGGGGCGGCGCTGCGGGGGCGGAGTGGGAACGCGCCGTGCTGGATGCGAGCCGGCACGGCGACGCGCGGCAGCTGTCCCGCCTGGTGCGCGAGCTGGGCGCCGCGGCGGTGCTGGCGGCGCGCGATGCGGCCGACGGCGCCACGGCGCTGCACCTGGCGGCGCGCTGCGGGGGCGGCGGGGGCGGCGGGCTGCGCGCGCTGCGCCTGCTGAGCCGCGTGTGGGCGGGCCGCGCGGCGCCGCGCTCCCGCGTGGGCGCCACGCCGCTGCACGACGCGGCCGCGCTGGGCCGGCTGGACGCGGTGCGCGCCCTGCTCTGCCACACGCGCTGCAGCCTCGCCAGCCGCGACGCCGCCGGCTGCACCGTGCTGCACCTCGCTGCCAGGTAAGGGCGGCTGGCGGTCATCGCTAAAACAACCGGTTTTCGCTCGTATCGTTTTTTTTTCACGCAAGTTTAACCTGACTGTTAAAACAGCTCAAAATAACCAGTTTCCGAAATAACTGATTTTGGGATTTTTGTTAAAAAACATTCAGCCATCTACATCGCATTTCTTTATTTTAAGGGAACCATTTTCGACAGATTTTGCTGTCATCTTCAACAAAGTGCATATACATGGAATATGTACCATAACACAAATTAAGGCGTAACATTTGCGCTAAAAGTTTTAGTTTGGCGTTAGAAAATCGGAAATCGAACTGTACATTTATATACCTGAAAAATGCCCGCCCGGTTGGCTGTGCGGTCTAACGCGCGGCTTACCGGGTGGGAAGGAGCGTCGGTCCCCGGCACCAATCTGCCCGGCGGATTTGTGTCGAGGTCCGGTGAGTCGGCCAGTCTGTGGATGGTTTTTAGGCGGTTTTCCATCTGCCTCGGCGAATGCGGGCTGGTTACTTTTATTCTGCCTCAGTTACACTATGTCGGCGATTGCTGCGCAAACAAGTTCTCCACGTACGTGTACACCACCATTACTCTACCATGCAAACATAGGGGTTACACTCACCTGGTGTGAGACTTTTCCTGGGGGCGTCCACCGGGGGCCGAACCGTACAATAACACTGGGTTTGGTGTGAAGCGGCAGGGGGGATGAAGTGGACTGCGGTAGTCGTCTTGGGGTTGTGGACCACTGCGGCTGCGGCGGGGACGGAACGTCTCCGTCGTTTCTAGGTCCCCGGTTAACACAACATAACATACCTTAAAACTCTTGTTGTTGTGGGGCATGTTCATTTTATGATGAACCTTACGCCAAGTTGTCAACTCGATTTTTTCTCCTTTATTGTCATATTATTCCCCTGTCCCACGGCCGCAGGGATGGGCTGGCAGCGGCACAGTTCGTCACACTTGAGACAAAAGATTACACAAAATACCACAGGAGGACGCTACATACATGAAGGGCTTATTTAAATAGTGGTACAAGTCCACTTTTGTTCATTTTGAGATACATAGTCCTAAAGTTAAATGAGCCCTGAAAAATCTGCAGTTGAGTTACCAGAAACATTCAAGCATATGGCTTCTTGCTAGAGATGAACCTTTCTTTCTGTTTGTTTGGATCATTAATTTCAGAAGCATTATAGGCAGAAAAGTGGAGGCAATGGGCTTGTACCACTATTGAAATAAGCCCTTCATATAAAGTACGGGGTAAGATATGAAATGTATCCATGAGAAGGGGGAAGCAATTGGAGTTAAAATATACAAAAAAGGCGTAGTTTCACGAGGCATGTTTACATATAATCCACATACAGTTAAAATGGCGCTCGATGAAGACGTAGCACGTAAACAGTGTCGGCACGAATAGCACGATTAAAAACGGCGTTGACAGTTGGGGGCGACCAGTCTGAACACACACTGCACTAATGTTACATACACAGCGAGCACCAAAAGCACGACAAAGTAACTGCATTAAATTTAAAGTGCCTGCCAACGGAGGGGAGGTCGGATCAAGTGGATAAAAATCAGCACATCATAAAAGGTTTGTCATAAATAAAATATTTGAACACAAGAAGCACCCCGTGCAATTGGCCATACCCGTATGTACTCCGTCGTACATGGTTATTACATCAAAAAAACAAACTACACAGTAGCACATCTCTTTACATAACCTGGACATATTCTAAACAGTTAAAAGCCACATTAAACGACGTATAAGGTGCAACTGACAGGTACTATTGCAAAGAAGACATTTGTATAGCGCATTACAGCCGCAAGATGGCTCTTATACCAGAACTGTGCAACACGTCATAAATAATTCACTATTCACATTTAAAATGAACTACTTTAGTGAGTGGCCATTAACAACACAAACGATTACAGAACTGTATTTGACTTACAGCTGAAACACATTTTTAATTCTTATAATCCCATTTATACGTTCTTATTAGTGCATGCATGGTAGGAAAATTAAGGTATTTACTCTGCTATTCTTTAGTTCATTGTTGTTGAAGCGCGCGCATCATGAAAATGCGACCGGTGCTCAAGTGCACAGGTCCATTGCTGTAGGTGGGAGGTTGGGGTGGGGGGGGTGGGGGGGGTGGGGATTGGGAACATTTACTATAAAAATCAGAAAATTCAATCATGTTTTTTATTCCTATTATTTCCTGCAATAGATGTAGAAATCGAACAAAGATAGGAAAATTTTGACTCCCCCATTTCAAAGTACTTGAAAACAAAATACTAAATTAAATGACTCCAATTTCTTAAGCTCTGCTCGAAAATCTTATAAACAGGGATCACACATTCATGCCACTATTTGAGCGTTACTAACAGCGCGAAAACGTGAAAACTAAGGCTGAAGAACTCTATTTTTCCTTTTAATTTAACCATTTTCAACGGCTACATGCAGATAAAGACACATTGTGTAGACATAAGCAGTTGATCAGCTGCTTTCTACATTGAGGATCCAATGAAACTGGTGCACTTGCCCAATATCAGTCCATGTTACAGTGGAGATTGCTGCACATGTCGCTGTAATCCCCTGGAGAAGTTCCTCCACCTTTAGTGGCTTAAAACGTCGATGGACGTTATCTTTCACAGTTCCGTACAAGTAAAAGTCCATAGGTTTTAGATCTGGCGACCGTGGAGAGAACTCAAGGGGCCCTCTTAGTCCAATCCAATGCCCCGGAAAATTGTCATTCAGCAAAGCTCGTACGACTAGGTGGTAGAAGACTTCTTCATTAGCTCCATAAAGCGCACGTATACCTGGTAAAATTGACGTGCCTAACATTTCCATGTTTACTTCTCCAGTGACAGTATAATCAAAGAAAAGGGTCCTACTAAGCCTGGACCACATATGAACCCCTGGTAGATTGACCAGATTTTCCGGTGCCCGTACACACTGTTATTCCGATTCAAGGTTAATTTAAGTTTAAATGGTGGCTCGTCTCCCCACACTACCTTCGTCACAAATTGTTCGTCGTCAGTTACTATTTGCTGATACCATTCGCAAAAGTGAATTCGGCGATCAGGATAGTCACCACTAATCGCATGCAATAATCGTGGAATGTAAACTTTCCACTTTGCAGCTTTCAGAATTCTTCGTACACTTGTGCTGCTAACCTCACGTGCACATTGCGTAGCAGACTTCTTTGGAGAATTACCAAATGTTTCCAACACGAGATCCGGCAAAGCAGGACTTGTCATTGTACGCTGTCTTCCTGATTTTCCTTTGTGAATATCACAAATCGTTCCATGGAATTCAGATTGTCAGTGATGCGTTTAAGTGTTAGGCGGGTTGGAGGTTGTTTCAAACTCCCGCCTCCACTGATGCTGCATTACAACGGCATTATCAAACTTGAAAAACAACTTCACAATACATTTTTGTTGCTCGAATGTCAAGCCTGCTCCAGCCATCTTGTTTTCTCAATACCGGGATGAAAGCACTAATATCTGTTGAGCCGAAGACCATACTACAACCACTCATAACTCAAATCGAACGACAATATTGGTATTGCGATAGATCCCGAAAAAGAGTGTATATTTTTTTTGGCGGACTCTGTATATAACTTAGTATCTTAAGTTTGTTGACCAAATTTACTGTCACAAATACTCCTCGCAAGTAGTGGCCACAGCAACATAAAGTCTGTATCTCCTACAAGAAACGAGAACAATTTGAAATTCATGTGCGCTGTATACCTCTGTACTGCCTCCAAAAGTACTCCCTCTCTTTGGCAGTGGACGTAGAAGAGTAGATGCAGGAAACCTGCATTGCCGTTCTAGGAAAGGTACTTGTGCAGGCGATTTGCCGTTGCCTTTCGCTGGCCTGTTATCGAGTGTCAGGTGTGTATCTGTGTTCAATGGACGCCTGTGGTAAGTCCTTGTACGGTGTAGTTTTCGGTTTGCTTGGTACGGATGGAGGGAAGGGAGAGGGTGCAACCCGTTGGCGGCACATAGACTAGTGCATGCGATAGAACCTAAGGGGTCACCGAACTTAACGCCCTCATCTGGCGGATGGATCGCCATCACCAGTATCACATGCTCTCACTTCATGAGATGCTGCGGAGAGGTTTGGTATTTAATCCGGGACCTTGGTGCAAAGACTGGTGATAAGGAACTATACGCCACCACCTCTCTCTCTCTCTCTCTCTCTCTTGTCTGACAAATACTGGCAGTGAAAATTTCCCCTCATCAGGATTCGAACTATCTTAACTCCGAGTCAAGTGCCACTTCACAGATTTACGTTAGTGATCTCTTAGAACGAAATTAGGACGTCAGCTCAAACATTTGCAAAGATATGCATTTTCAGACATAGTCTGAAAAATGAAGCCATCGTATTAAATCAGGCCGTATCTTTATCTTTTCGGCGGAAATAGGTAATTCCTCATCTAAATAGCAAGAAATTTTTCGGTTAAAAGTCCTATCTTGCCCTACAGATCGGCAGTGTATTTTCACTCGTTTAGTTGTATTTTCGCTAAGCTGCTACACGTACTTGAAATGTGGCAAATTTTTAAATACGCCCACATACATTAATATAAAATACATGTATTATCATATTATATTACGTCTTCTGAGGATATGCACACATGTCTGGAGCTGCCATACACATTCGGAAATTTGGAAATTTGTGGTAAGATCTTATCGAACCAAGCTGCTGAGGTCATCGGTCCCTAAGCGTACACACTACTTAATATAACTTAAACTAACTTACGCTAAGGACAACACACACACCCATGCCCGAGGGAGGACTCGGACCTCCGACGGGGGTACCCGCTCGAGCCATGATAAGACGCCTCGGACCGAACGGCTACCCCGCGCGGATGCCATATTCCTTATCATGTCTGTGTTATTTATCTTTAAATGACAACAGCAGTTGCGGAAGTAAAATGAGGACGAACAGCTTGAACAGTTCGTTGAATAAGCAACTGCTAGCGGTCTATAGTTATGAGAAAGGAGAGCTGTGAGAAAATCAGCTAAGAAACAGATGGGTGATGCGTATCAAGAACTGCGTTGTCTAGGTCAAAATTACACATCCTGCAAGAAATATAGCGTTGATGTCAATGAAAATGTGTTATTACTGAGTTTCTAAGTGTTGCATACTAATGTAAATCAGGTATCAACTAGATTGTGGAATAATTTCGTTCAAACGATTTGACTTTCAAAGTAGTCATGTTGAGTGAGTCCCACGAAAATGCGTAAGAGGGAGTACTATTTCACTGTGAATATCATTGTTTCACGCAGTTACCTTCAACGGAAATTCGTACAAAGGTTTTTAAGGTTTATGAGGAAGCTGATTTCTTTATTTTCAATAGTTAAAGATTGGACTGCGAAGTTCTGACATGACCACATTTCTCTAGGTGATCCACATGAAAGTCTGTCTAAAACTGCGAGCGGCAGGCTATAAAAGGTACATGAAACATTGACGCTATGTAAATATCAGAGGAAAGACTGCTTCACATTTTACGTGATGAATAACTCAGAAATCTTTAGACGGGATGAGTGATTCACTTGTTGAGCGCTGACCAAAAGCAAATGTTTGCATCATTTCAGAATAATTAGAGTAATTTTGTGCGACATATTGTTGCTGTGGATGAGACATCGGTCCAACACAACTTGCAAGAAACGAAACAGCAATCAGAGCAGTTGGTGGACGGCGATGGCGTGCACTTTCAGTTTGGCTACCTGAGTAGTTTTGGCCAGAGTATATTGGGAAGCGAATGTGACTCTTCTTATAGACAACCTTGAAAAGGACAAAATGAAACTGAATAATAGAATGTGAGATTTTTGGACCAACTGGATGAATAAATATGCGAGTAGGGGCCTGGATTGAAAAACGAAAAACCATGTTCCATTAGCACAATTACTGTCAACACTGAATTCTGACAATGTGATAATTGAGACATTTGCTCTGCTCACCAGGTTTGGCAATTTAACAAACACCTACATATAGAGAAACTTGTAGGAGGGGACTGCTTTGAGTCTCATGAAGAGACTACAGTAGCCTTCCAGACTCTGGATCGAAGAATGAAATCGACACATACGAAAAACGTAGACCAGTGTGCATTAATTTAAAATGGAACCACATCGAAATGTATTTGATCTGATGGTATGACCGAGCGAGGTGGTACATTGGTTAGCACACTAGACTCGCATTCGGGAGGACGACGGTTCAATCCCGCGTCCGGCCATCCTGACTTAGGTTTTCCGTGATTTCCCTAAATCGTTCCAGGCAAATGCCGGGATGGTTCCTTTGAAAGGACACGGCCGACTTCCTTCCCAGTCCTTCCCTAATCCAATGAGACCGATGACCTAGCTGTTTGATCTCTTCCCCCAAACAACCCAACCCCTGTGATGGTATGAAATTGCTCATTGGTGATAATTACTATCTGATGCTGAGAAACAACCACTGAGTAATATCATAATCAGTGGGTTATTGGGTAGGAAAGTGTTGCATTTACTATCTGTGTCCTGCGCGTTTGTGTTATTGACTGAATGGTTATACCATTGCTGTACACATAGAAATAGGAACGTTTCTTTTCAGCATTAAATCCCTGATTTGCTAGTGTCGGGTTTGGCGGTTATAACTAATCAAGGCAAGTCCTGGGAAGGGACTGTGTTACAAGTCCAGAAAATGCAATACCACAGTTTTGATAAGAATGTGCATTAAGCTATTGTTGCTTTAGTAGACTGCTGAAGATGCGGAAACCAGGATTTAGGTTGTTGTAGTACAGTAATACAAAGATTGTTAATATTTACAATAAAATTTTTCGCTAAAACAGCTGCGAAATGTGTTGACTACGAGGCAGAACGAGCTAGAGTATATCTACATAACAATGAAAGTGAAACTGCGCTGTTTCTGGAGAATTCCACATCACGGTTACTCTAGCGAAAATTTTACTGTGGATGTTGAAATATGCTACGTACAGGATGTTTCGCGCGTTGTTTCCGACTATCCGGGAGAACAGCTAACAAGGAGGCAGGGTTTACGTATCCGCTGCTCCGACTAGACGCCGACGCAAAAGACATGAATTGGCTTGAGGCTGTAAGAAACAGATTGCTGTACATTGATAGCTGGCTGCCTCCGCCAACGTGTAACATTTCCTCCCTGTGTCAGATTTTTTTGGCGGTGTACTCAATCACAGCTCATGTCATGCTACCGCATAGGCAGTACACATTACTTACAGATTTTCCCATTCAAGAATGTAGTGATCGTACTTTTGAATACGGCTTCTGTTTTCAAATTAACTCAAACTATTTTTATTTACCAGTTTTTTTCGTTTTCAGTGTCCATCAAAGCATCGTTCTCAGATGATTTTCTGTCCTGAGTACATGACATAAGCGATTCAACGGCGTTATTTGGGAGGGTATTAGCAATTCCGATATTTGACTACCAATTCACTTCACTTTCTCAGTGCTCCAGCCTGGTTCCAGTCCTTTGCACCTTTTTGATTCTTCTATCCTTTTACATATGTCGTTGGTTGATAGACTCGTGGCCATTGTTCTCTTTCCTGATATTTTATCTTGTCCGTATAGCTAGTTTTTTGTAGTGACGGAGGGTGTGTCTTTATAACGTGTCCCGGGGGCCTCCAACTGTTTTCTGAGCTGGCAAACTCTCCCACTTTTACCTTCTACCCCTCTGTCGCCTTTGCTTGCTTCTGCCTCTTGGTTTTCTTGATTGTTTGATACAGTCGAGTACTTTGGGATTTTTCTTTCGTGTTCTTCCTCTCTGTGCACTGTTCCCGGCTTGACACACACACACACACACACACACACACACACACACACACACACACACACACACACACAGATAGACACACAGGATTAAGGGAGCGATCACCCCGTAGTTTGGTCTCTTTAACCCCATCAATCCATCCATCCTTCGTGTTATGTTTGAACTGCTTGTGCTAAAAAGGTCAATGAAGCATTTCGAAGGCTATCACGATCACTACCTATGCCTCCTCTTCGTAAAATTAGCTCACAATGCAGGAGGGAAATTAAAAAAAAGACCTCTTTGCTGCATGAGTGTGGTTGTTCCTCCGTACGGCTCTTCGTTCGTAGGAACACATGCAAGGGCGGAACACGTCTTCTCCCCAAGCCCTTTCTAAAATGTGCATGTATTTTGTTTTTGCGATTTGATGCTCTTCAGGAAAGTTGTTGGATTTTATAAGCAATTAAGCTCAACTATTTGAGAAATATGTACTGATGAGCAATTACCTCTTGCCCACCGCGAGACTGAATGCCGCCGAGACCCACAAGAAAGACAGGCCGTTTTGCATACACCACATGACTCTGCAGATCTTAAGAGTGCCAGCACCCGGCTTTGGCAGGGAGTGAGTAACAATTTCAGGCTGTTAAAGCACGTTTAAATGGGTGCAAGTTCTCAGTTGCACATGACAAAGTTAAGACCTTTAGTGGGTACCTTTTCAATTACACATTGATTTTCTGTGGGCCTCACAATGAGCCGAACGTTCGACTAGCGTGACGTCACAAGTTCGTAATGGGTCTGTATTTTTCGTGGACTCCGAAAGCCGCCTGGTGACGTTGTGGGTACGCTATGGCCCAAGGAAACTATATAAGCGGAGAAGGGACGACTGGGGAACGAATCATTCTTGTAACGATACGGGTCGCAAATGGGGAAATTCACTGATATAAGCTACTTGGGAAAAGGGCAGATTGTTATGGCTCGGGACCTGGGAACGAGCATCTCGGAAACGACTGCTGTCCTTAGCATCTACGGAAAGTGATTAAAGAACGGTAAAACCATGAGTAGGTGACAACGTGTCGAACTTCCACATTTCGTCACAGAACCTCTGGCCGGAGGCTCGCCCACTGTGTAAAGCAGCACAGACGACGATCTGTGGCAAATCTGACGACAGATTACAGTGATGGTTCAGGCGCAAGTGTTTCGGAGACCACCGTCCAGTGCATTATGTTGACTATGGATCTCCACAGGAGACGGCTCTTATGTTTGCCCCTGTTGACCCTACGACACCGTCAGCAACAATTACAGTCGGTATGGGATCGTAGGGACTGTACTGTGGAACAACGGAAATGTGTCGCCTGATCGGATGAATCACGTTTCTTGTTACACCGTGTCAATGGTCGTGCCTGAATACGCTGTCATGGAGGCGCACGGCTGCTCGAATCGTACAACGTGCCACGGACGCACGACGATGGACCAGTATTATGCTAGGAGGGACATTCATCTGGAGGTGCGCAAATGACGACAAGCAAAGGTTAGTAGAGATGAATGCTTCTGTGGAAAGTTCTATGCACGAAGCATAGTCTGCTATCACTGTCACACCTTAGCAAAAGATCTGGCCGAGAACCCGAGAAAATTCTGGTCCTATGTAAAATCGCTAAGCGGGTACAACGTTTGCATCCAGTCACTTATTAACCAGTCTGGTGTGGCAGTTGAAGATAGTAAAACAAAAGAAGTAGTTTTAACTTCCGCGTTTGAGTTCAAAAATGGCTCTGAGCACTATGGGACTTAACTTCTGAGGTCATCAGTCTCCTAGAACTTAGAACTACTTAAACCTAACTAACCTAAGGACATTACACACATCCAAGCCCGAGGCAGAATTCGAACCTGCGACCGTAGCGGTAGCGCGGTTCCAGACTGTAGCGCCTAGAACCGCTCGGCCACCGTGTTTAAGTAATCGTTCATGCAGCAGAAGCGTACAGAGTCCCTTATGGACGATGTAATAATAAGCATCTCTGGCGTGAAGAAACAACCGAAAGAGTTGATAACAAGTAAGTCACGAGATCTGGATGGAATCCCAGTTCGGTTTAACAAAGAGTACTCTACGGCACTGACCCCTTACTTGTCTTCCATGTATTGCGAATCTCTCACCCAGCGTAAAGTCCTAAGCGACGGGAAAAAACCGCATGTGACTCCTCTGTATACGAAGGGTAAAATAACGGGCCCGAAAAATGAGGTACCACTTTGCTTAACATCGGTTTGCTTCAGAATTCTAGAACATATTCTGAGTTCGAATATAATAACGTTTCTTGTTACTGAAAAGCTTATGTCCAAGAGTGAGCACGATTTTAGAAAGCATCGCTCATGTGGAACCCAGTCTGCCCTTTTCTCACATGATATACAGCAAACTATGGATGAAGGGCAACATCCAGGTTCCATATTTCTAGACTGCTGGAAATGATTTGACACGGCTCCCCACTGTACATTGTTAATGAAGGTGCGAGCATAAGGAATAGATTCACAGGTATGTGAATTGCTCGAAGACTTCTTAAGTAATAGAACACAGTATGTTGTCCTCGACGGCGCCTGTTCATCAGAGAAGTGCCCCAGGAAAGTGTCGCAGGGCCGCTGTTATTTTCTATATACATAAATCACCAGGCGGACAGGGTGGGCAGCAGTGGACATACAGTTTTCAAACACCAATGATTTCATGAGATTATTTGCAAGCAATTTTGCATTTTTCCTAGACAGGTTCCCACATCTCCAAACTCTCATAAGCAATCCTAAATAACAAAAGAATGGGCCTACATTTCACTAAATTTATATCAAAAGTACACATTACTCTAGTGGTTTCATTTCGAAACCACTTTCAACAGCAATACAATCTCAGATTTAAGTTATAGCAATTCCAGATGTCCTTACTTCCGTTGTCAATAACCTCTTCAATACGATCAATATAAAAGAAAACCACATGCCACAATCTTCAACTGTCGCGTAGCACGATCTCCACACTGACTGTTGCGTTCAGTTACGTGACTGGTACAATGCACTACATTACTAAAATACCTCAGTGTACTTCTAGTATCGTTTGTTTCAGTGCCGCACTGATACTTTAAAAATAAATTTGTAAAATGGGGACATTATGTTGGAATCTCTATTCAAAGGGTCAAACAGTACATATCTGTTCTTATTTTTAACCATTCCTGAAACGCAATATAAAGTGATTTTCGTAGAGAGATTCATTTGGTGAAAACACACCCGCGAACTGCCTGGTCAGAAATAAGTAATTTATTTCATGTTTTCCTGCCTTTCAGAATACTTTCAAGGTTATCTACAATGTTTCGCAGAATCATTTTAGTTTCTTGCTGATTCATAGTCCTGTAATTTAAAGGATCTTTACGGTCATCACCTAACGGTTTGCGTCAAGGATCTCAGCTTCCTACCTCGTGCGATCCCAATGAAGTGGACGGCAAGTTAGCTGAACAATGTGGGAGTCGTTACGTTGAATAAAGCGCAGTAAAGGGAAAACCGTACGGTCGAGCACTTCCACAGACCTTCAGTCACGCGAAAAAGTTGATGAAATCGCGCTGACAGTTGCTGGATGCCTCTCGGGTTTCCTATCGACACCTTGAAGGTCCGATTAATGCCTTCAAGGAAGCACGAGAAGGTAGCCCTATTTTCTGTCGGTGTAACCGGTTCTTTTTGCCCCAGTTAAGTCCCTGACTACTGAACATATTGTCGCAACAAGGAAACTTTACGAAATTCTGCCACTGTATTTTCCGGCCTCCGGACACCGTAACCTCTTTCGACTTGTTAGCGTATTTGGTAAAAAGAAAGAAAAAGGAGAGTGGTAGATAAGTAGGGAGCTTTTATGATTGGTATCTTTGTCTTGTATGTGGTGCACATGTCCTTCAATTCATGTGGCCGCCTTTTCTAAAATTCAGGATAAAATGGTCTTTATGATCAAATTATTTCAATATCGACGTGTTACTCAATGTGTTCCATGCTCTCATTAAGGAATCGCATTTGCACAATAGATCATTAACATAAGTGTTAACGAATGTTGCTCATCAACTCCTTAGAGGTATCATATCTTTGGTTTTGTTAGTTTCCTACTAACGCCAATCACAATTTTTTTGTATTTATCAACCGAAAAAATAGTGTGCATAGGACATCATTTGCGCTCCATTATAGCCTCTCTTATGACCCTGAGAATATTTCTCGAAGTTTGTGAAAGCTAAACATGTTTCTTAATTGAATTTTGTTTTTCGTTAAGCTAGTACAAAAGAAATTACTCGAAGGAAGTAATTATCCTGTGTGACGTTGTTTCTTTTATATGAAGTAAGATTTTTCGCAATCCGACAGGAATAAGATACGCCATTGGAAGCTGACGTCTGCGTATTGTTGTGTGGATCATGATGAGAAAAGTAAGCACATGGCTTAATTGCTGTGTGATGTTGCTTTACGGTATCCAGTTGGATGGAATTAACTAATCATAAATCAAATGGAATAGGAAAATAGGAATGCGGGTGAGCTACTACAAGCAGCATAGTGAACGCATTATTGTGGCCGAGATAGATACGAAGCCCACACCTACTACAGTAATACAAGTTTATATGCCAACTAGCTCTGCAGATGACGAAGAAATTGAAGAAATGTATGATCAAATAAAAGAAATTATCCAGATAGTGAAGGGTGACGAAAACTTAATAGTCATGGGTGACTGGAATTCGATAGTACGAAAAGGGAGAGAAGGAAACATAATAGGTAGATATGGATTGGGATAGAGAAATGAAAGAGGAAGCCGCCTGGTAGAATTTTGCACAGAATACAACTTAATCATAGCTAACACTTGGTTTAAGAATCATGAAAGAAGGTTGTATACATGGAAGAACCCTGGAGATACTAAAAGATATCAGATAGATTGTATAATGGTAAGACAGAGATTTAGGAACCAGGTTTTAAATTGTAAGACATTTCCAGGGGCAGATGTGGACTCTGACCACAATCTATTGGTTATGACTTGTAGATTAAAACTGAAGAAACTACAAAAAGGTGGGAAGTTAAGGAGATGGGACTTGGATAAAGTAAAAGAACAAGAGGTTGTACAGAGTTTCAGGGAGAGCACTAGGGAATGATTGACAAGAACAGCGGAAAGAAATACAATAGGAGAAGAATGGGTAGCTCTGATGGATGAAGTAGTGAAGGCAGCAGAGGATCAAGTAGGTAAAAAGACGAGGGCTAGTAGAAATCCTTGGGTAACAGAAGAAATATTAAATTTAATTGATGAAAGGAGAAAATATAAAAATGCACTAAATGAAGCAGGCAAAAAGGAATACAAATGTCTCAAAAATGAGATCAACAGGAAGTGCAAAATGGCTAAGCAGGGATGGCTAGAGGACAAATGTAAGGATGTAGAGGCTTATCTCACTAGGGGTAAGATAGATACTGCCTGCAGGAAAATTAAAGAGACCTTTGGAGAAAAGAGAACCACTTGTATGAACATCAAGAGCTCAGATGGAAACCCAGTTCTAAGCAAAGAAGAGAAAGCAGAAAGGTGGAAGGAGTATATAGAGGGTCTATACAAGGTCGATGTACTTGAGGACAATATTATGGAATTGGAAGAGGATGTAGATGAAGATGAAATAGGAGATACGATACTGCGTGAAGAGTTTGACAGAGCATTGAAAGACCTGAGTCGAAGAAGGCCCTCGGAGTAGACAACATTCCATTAGAACCACTGACAGCCTTGGGAGAGCCAGTCCTGACAAAACTCTACCGTCTGGTGAGCAAGGTGTATGAAACAGGCGAAATACCGTCAGACTTCAAGAAGAACATAATAATTCCAATCCCAAAGAAATCAGGTGTTGACAAATGTGAAAATTACCGAACAATCAGTCTAAAAAGCCACAGCTGCAAAATACTAACACGAATTCTTTACAGACGAATGGAAAAACTAGTAGAAGCCGACCTTGGGGAAGATCAGTTTGGATTCCGTAGAAATACTGGAACACGTGAGGCAATACTGACCTTACGACTTATCTTAGAAGAAAGATTAAGGAAAGGCAAACCTACGTTTCTTGCATTTGTAGACTTAGAGAAAGCTTTTCACAATGTTGACTGGAATACTCTCTTTCAAATTCTAAAGGTGGCAGGGGTAAAATACAGGGAGCGAAAGGCTATTTACAATTTGTACAGAAAGCAGGTGGAAGTTATAAGAGTCGAGGGACATGAAATAGAAGCAGTTGTTGGGAAGGGAGGAAGACAGGGTTGTATCCTCTCCCCGATGTTGTTCAATCTGTATATTGAGCAAGCAGTAAAGGAAACAAAAGAAAAATTCGGAGTAGGTATTAAAATCCAGGGAGAAGAAATAAAAACTTTGAGGTTCGCCGATGACATTGTAATTCTGTCAGAGACAGCAAAGGACTTGGAAGAGCAGTTGAACGGAATGCACAGTGTCTTGAAAGGAGGGTATAAGATGAACATCAACAAAAGCAAAACGAGGATAATGGAATGTAGTCAAATTAAGTCGGGTGATGCTGAGGGAATTAGATTAGGATACGAGACACTTAAAGTAGTAAAGGAGTTTTGCTATTTGGGGAGCAAAATAACTGATGATGGTCGAAGTAGACAGGATATAAGACGTAGACTGGCAATGGCAAGGAAAGCGTTTCTCAAGAAGAGAAATTTGTTAACATCGAGTATAGATTTAAATGTCAGGAAGCCATTTCTGAAAGTATTTGTATGGAGTGTAGCCATGTATGGAAGTGAAACATGGACAATAAATATTTTGGACAAGAAGAGAATAGAAGCTTTCGAAATGTGATGCTACAGAAGAATGCTGAAGATTAGATGGGTAGATCACATAACTAACGAGGAGGTATTGAATAGGATTGGGGAGAAGAGAAGTTTGTGGCACAACTTGACGAGAAGAAGGAATCGGTTGGTAGGACATGTTCTGAGGCATCAAGGGATCACCAATTTAGTACTGGAGGGTAAAAATCGTAGAGAGAGACCAAGAGATGAATACACTAAGCAGATTCAGAAGGATGTAGGTTGCAGTAGCTACTGGGAGATGAAGATGCTTGCACAGGATAGAGTGGCATAGAGAGCTGCATCAAACCAGTCTCAGGACTGAAGACCACAACAACAACAAATCAAATGAAGTGTGTACTTGAAAGAAAAAATAGCTTCATGTAGGAAAATGGCCGTTTCAAGGACTGGAATGTGTCTATGGATACAAAAACAGAAAGATTATCAGGACTATTAACAGTAAGTTAAATGGAATATCCAGCAATTATCTGCCGTAAATTTGCAATTAGTAGAGTAAGAGTAAGGACCAAAATGTATTTTATTCAACATTAGTGTACTCTATGCATAACAGTTGCATCTTGCAATAATAATACATCGTCCTTGCGGAAGAATACGTAGTTGCTCATATTTGTCAGCGAAAACAAAGGCTTGTTGCCAGGGAGATTACCAGATCTGGAAAACGACGCAGGAAGTTTCCTATCGCCAACGGCTATTTGTCACAGAGTGCCATCCGGAGATTCACATAAATTATCATATAAGATTTAAGGCAACAATAAACGAACAGACGTCCTTTACGTGCTATCACTCTACATGGAGGAGGAGGAGGAGGAGGAAGAGGAGATTAGTTTTTAACGTCTTGTTGAAACTAGGTCGTTATAGACGGCGTGCAAGTTCGGGTTGCGGAAGGAAATCGGACATGCCCTTTCAAAGGAACCATCCCGACATTTGTCTGAAGCAATTTATGGATAGCACAAAAAAACCTAAACCTGGATGGCCGAACGCTGGTATGAACCATCATCCTCACGAATGAGGTTCCAGTGTGGTAAACACTGCGCCGCTGTCATTCTAAGCATCTTGACGTGATTTATGTCACAATTACTGCCTATGAATGTAAAAAAGAACTCTTCCGATTTGTGGTCCTACTCTGCATAGGACCTCCTCTGATTATGTTTTTGTGTTTATGGAATTGTAATCTCGTCCAAAAGTATACATTATTTTGCAGGGACATTTTAATTCAAACATTGGGTTTTGTTAGATGTCGTCAGTGTTCACTCACGTGTTTTTGTATGTCTTTTGTACGTCTAGAGATGTCTATGACGAAAATGAAGACGGAACCGTGAATGAAAACGGTAACCAGAATGAAACTGGTAACCAGTCAGTGGGATCACCGCTATGGACATTCAGTCAAAGGTTAACTGTTTTCCACTGATACGCGGACAGGTATCTGCACTACATTTTCACTGAAATGTCTGTGTGGCCGCTTGTATGTTTTACTTAATTTCCGTAATTTTAGTATATATTAATACAAGTACTACTTTGAAATTTCGTTACAAATTGAAACTGTGCGCCGAAACGGCCCACGCATGTCTCGAGCAATGCTCTTTCCCACTAAGCTATACAATTAAGTATATTCACTGTTTCGAGGACGAACATTTTCCTCATTTTAGAACTTGGCTGCACTGCGAGTCTCCCTGAAACCAGTCCTTACCACAGCAAATGAATTCTTGGATAATGGACACTCAGGCAGCTACTCTCGGATTGCGGCACGTTTTCCTCTGGACATTGGGACTCGTCGTCACCAGGATGCAACATCCCTCGATGCACAATCCTTCCTTCATTCATAGTGCTTCCAGAACTGGCACGTGCATAACGCTTCCGATTAATCTCTTGTTTCATTAATGAAATTCCGAATAAAATTTTGAAAGTATGTTCCCTGAGTCTTCTGTGAGGGTTACAGCTCGTCAGGAAGGACTGTATTAGCATTTTTCTGCGGGTGGCTGCCTTTATTTAGGAAGCGCGGATGTGTTTAGTCCTTTCATGAAATACGCATTCAGAGTGTTTCAGTTGCCCACGAGTAGAACACAGCAAGTGCCATTTCGTAGGTTCCCAGAAACTTCGCTCTGTGGAAGGCGAATATGTCTCGGCTTACCCGTAGGTACTAGAACGTTTCTGAGTAAATGACGGTCAAAGTTTTCTAGCTACGTATGCCCTTTTAGCGGGTAACGACTGCAGCTGAAGCGGTGGAACAGTGGCTAGCGTTGCGACTTCACATCTTTGCGCTCCGTGTTCGAAACCTGATTGTTATTTTTATTTTTATTGTTCGGTTATCTACCCATGTCTTTAGATGATTACTACACCAATGTTTCCAGTGGATATTGAAATGCGTTGTCCTCTTTAGTCTACTAACGTCTGATGAACAAATTTAAAAGAAAAATAAACAATGGGAAAGTTATTTGAATTTGTTTTCGCTGAAATTCCTGCAGTGTAACTTGATTCATAATCAGCTGCAAGCGCCAGTTTTCGTAAAAGTTATCCATTACGCGTGGTTTGCCGCGAGCTTATTACTAGCGCGTGAAATTTTCAGTCATGGCATCGACATTCCTTTCCCGAGTGATATCCATACGAAGGAAAGTTGCTGCAGCAAACCTGTCTTCGTGCGATGCTCGTGATATTCGGAATTTCCATCTTTCGAATATTTCTACGATTGGTATCATCCAAGGGAATACACCAAATCATCGTGAAGAATAAACACAAGAATAAAATATAAGAATTGATATAAAAATGAGAATTTAAAAATACCATACACACACATATATTCTATAACAAATACATGGCATTGTAAAACACCGTTGTAATTTTACAGTTAATATAACGCGTTTATATCTTCTAACTTGATAAGATACATTCCTGTAATAATCTTCTAAGGACATAGGTAGATAAATGAAACATAAAGTAATTATAAAATAAAATAAAAACAGTAACCGGGTTTCGAACACGGGTCGAAAAAGTGGAAGACCGTGACTATAGTTACGGTACGACCATTCGGCTGAAATCAGTGCAAACTAAAAGACATCTAAATTACGTCGAAAACTTTGACCGTTGTTTTCTCAGAACTGTTCGAGTCTTGTGGATAAGCCGAGACTCGTGTTCGCTTATTTTGACCCTTCTTCCACTGAGCGAAGTTTCTGGGAAACCGAGCGATGCACTTGCGTGTCCTCTTCGTCAGCATTAAACTTACAGCAACGGAAGGTAAGCTGTAGAGAACCACTCATATGCGTTTAATGAATCACTTGTAAGTCATGTGCATCAGGAGTCTGTGCGTTTCTAAGCTCGTGTGATGCGAATGGATATCAAAAGTTAGTCGCACGCCAAGCAAGCCAAGTAACCTTCATTAAGTGCTGCGTTACACTTCAAAGTGATACAGTTGTACGGCATCATTTTTCTACATAGTCACCAGTATCTGTATACGACGGTCTGAACGTTCTATCAATCTAGACGATAGCGATCAATTCCTTAGTCACGTAGCCATTCGAGAATGTCCTCATCGTTGGAAAATCTCTTTCCATCCAGGTATGTTTCGCCGGCCGCGGTGGTCTAGCAGTTCTAGGCGCTCAGTCAAGAACCGCGCGACTGCTACGGTCGCAGGTTCGAATCTTGCCTCCGGTGATGTCCTCAGGTTAGTTAGGTTTAAGTAGTTCTAAGTTCTAGGGGACTGATGACCACAGAGGTTAAGTCCCATAGTGCTCAGAGCCATTTGAACCAACCAGGAGTTTTTCGAGATCGTCGAAAAAAAAATCGCAACGTGCAAGACCTGGACTTCGCGGTCAGCGTCACCCACCCCTGTGTAGGTTTGGTGTACCTATTGGCACCGTTTCACAAGGGCAGCAAGCGACAATGTGATAGGTTCATATACCGCAAGAATTTAATTGTGAATCCGTGCACGATTTAGATGTGATTTAGATGTTTTACCCTCAAGAGGTATATTGACCTGTGTACGTTCTCAGTTACTGTGCCATTTCACCCCTACGCGGCAATGCACCTGTTACCACACAGCAGCAGGACTATGGAGGAAAACCGGAACACATACTCTGTTTCGACAATTCGCCAGTCCTGTTGCGCAATTGTTTTAGCAAGTTACGACATGTACAAGTAACTTTCTGAAATCTCTTACTACAAACTGTACAAATGTTACATTTCACTAAACTCTTTCTCCTGTAAATTTACAGCAGGCGTTCGAATATCTGTCCTGTAAGATTCATTACATGCTTGATACCTTGGCGGCAACGGTTATTCTGCAATGTTGAGCGTGTTCATTCACTGAATTTGATGACAAGAAAAGAAAGGAAGAGAAAGATAAATACATGAAATTTATTCGCAACTGGGAATATGGAGAACTACACTAATGGATTAACGACAGTGTCGGACCGGGCCACGAATCCGGATTTTCCGCTTGTCGCGACCAGCCGCCTTACCATTAAGCTGTACGAGTAAGTTTCACGGCCAGACCAAATCTTCCAGCTGTCTCCAACCATGTGGCTAGAACCAGCACTCGTACATCATTTACGTGTTTTCGCGTACAAGAAAGACATTTTACTTGGAAGTCGCTTGCCTTGTGTCGGCGGATAAATACGACATTGCAGTGCCTGTGCTGTTCAGTAGTACGATGCAATGTTCCTCCGGATATGAATGCATGAAGGAACATTGCATCGTACTACTGAACAACACAGGCACTGCAATGTCGCAAAAGAAGGAGTCGTATGGCAATGTTGGTTGAGAGACGTGGAACGGTGGGTGGAACCGCCTAGTCGGTAACGAATCCCCTATACCGCGCGCGATGGCCGCTTTTCTTCGCTGATATGTGAGCGTCGTGTCGCTAGTGTATGTGATGATCGAAGGTGACTGTAACGGATGAGTACAGTATGGTGTCAGGTTTTTTGTGCTTTAAGGTGCTGATAGAAGGGAGACGCTGAAAGCCAGTGGCAGCACACAGCCCACTGCTTTGGAAAAGCACCAAGACAATGCCAGACTTTACGTCCCCATCCGACGGACGGATCACCATCAGCACTATCACATTATCACATGCCCTCACTCCATGAGACGCTGCGGGGAAGTCTGGTAATTAATCCAGGAGCGGCAAATGGAATCCCGTACATCACTCCCTTGATATTCCCACAAAGAACAAAAGCGAGGAGCGGTAAACCTGGAGATCACTCTGGCAGCGTACCTGTTCGACGTATACAGTATTCTCGATATTGTCCATAAGCTAAGCTTGTACAACAGCCCTCAACTGGGATGGAACTGCATACTGCTGAATCCAGACGTTGTTGCCCATGTGTGGTATCCCGTGAAGCTGAAGACGTTCCGTAAGCGTGGTATTCAGAATCTACTGATGACGTGCCGGTGGTAGGTGTGATGGCTGAATATCAACTCCCATAAGATAATTGTCAACCATTTTGTCCCGAATATTCGCAGGAAGCCTTCATTACTGAGATTTACTAGCATTTGGTTCTCATAGTCCCATATGTGACTATTCCAACTGTTAAAATAACTAGCATGCGCGAACTGCACTGAAGAGCCAAAAGCCAAAGAAACTGGTACACCTGCCTAATATCGTGTAGGGCCCCCTGGAATACGCACAAGTGCTTCAGTACTACGGGGCATGGACACGACTAACGTCAGAAGTAGTGCTAGAGTGAACGGACACTTTGAATCTTGCAGGGCTGTCCATAAATCCGTAGGAGTACGAGGGTTGGAGATCCCTCCTGAGCAGCACTTTGCAAGGCATCCCAAATAAACTCCATAATGTTCGTGTCTGGGGAGCTTGGTGGCCAGCGGAAGTGTTTAATCTCAGTAGAGTGTTCCTGGAGCCACTCTATAGCAATTATGGACGTGTGGGGCGTCGCATTGTCCTGCTGAATTGGCCAATTCCGTCGGAATGCACAATCGACACGAATGGATGCAGCTGATCAGATAGCATGCTTACGTACGTGTGACCTGTCAGGCTCGTATCTAGACGTATCAGAGGTCCTATATCACTCAACTGCATAAGCCCAACACTATTACAGAGCCGAACACCAGTTTGAACAGTCCCCTGGTGACGTGCAGGGTCCATGGATTCTTGAGGTTGTCTCCATACCCGTACACGTCTATGCACTCGATACAATTTCAAACGAGATTCGACCGACCAGGCAACATGTTTCCAGACTTAAGCAGTACAGTGTCGGTGTTGACAGGCTCAGGTAAGGCGTAAAACGTTTTGTCGTGCAGTCATCAACGCTCCGAAAGCTCATATCGATGATCTTTCATTGAACGGTTCGCACGCTGACACTTGTAGATGGTCCAGCTTTGAAATCTGTAGCAATTTGCGGATTGTTTGCACTTCTGTCACCTGGAACGATGCCCTGCAGGCGTCGTTGGTTCCGTTCTACCAGCATCTTTTTTCTGACGCAGTGATGTCTGAGATTTGATGTATTACTGGTTTCCTGATATTTACGGCACACTCGTGAAATGGTCGTACGGGAAATTCCCCACTTCATCGGTGTCTGGGAGATGCTGCGTCCGATCGCCCGTGCGCGGACTATAACTCCACGTTCAGACTCACTTAAATCTTGATAATCTGTCATTGTAGCAGCACTAACCGATTTAACAACTGCGCCAGACACTTGATGTCTTATGTAGGCGTTGCAGACTGCAGCGCGTATTCTGCCTGTCTAAATATCTCTGTATTTAAATTCGTATGCCTGTACCAGTTTCTTTGGCGCTTCAGTGTAGATCTACGAATACCAAGGGCCTGTGCGTGGCAGCACACAAATTCCATACGAGATGCGAAATTGGGCGCTCCTAGTGCCTGCACCTTTGCGAGCAGGGTCTACATGTTGACTACTACAGTGTAAAGCGCCACTTAAGTCCTGCTAAAATTTAAGATATTATCACGTCCAATCGCCGTACTTCGAGATATCGATAGTTTCTTCAGCATCCTCTACGTATGAGATGCATTAGATCCCTGTGGAAGCCTAAGCTAGAACAATGTGAAATAAACATGCTTACTACCGATATATGAGGGTCATTCCATGTCATGGCAACCATGGTATATCTTGCAATAAAGCAACAACATGAGAATTCCACGACGTGCACTGAACCGGTACGACGGTGTGTATCTGAATGCCAGCATAAAATACGGTTCCAGTGCAGGGCATTACGGTAAACGTTGAAATGAAACACATGCTTCGGAACTCTGTGTAAATTTATTGTGCACGAGCACAAATGGAACAAAAATGAATCAAAATCAACTACTGTGCTTCAAAATAGTCCTCTAGTGCAAACACACAGTGATGGGGAAGCCGTTGAAAGCCATTGGCACTGCCATCAATGTGTTCTACCTATCGCCGAAATGGCGTACGGACATTTGCCTTTTTTGCAAATAGACTCCCATGCAATGATTTCCTTAGTTGTGTAATGAGGCTGGTGGGAATGGTGGGGGAGGGGATGCGGGGGGGTGGGGGTGGGAGGTGGGGGGGGGGGATGGGAGAGAATCGTCTTTCAACACAGCCAGCCTAACACTGAATGTTTCAGGCGCTGCTACCGAGCCATCCCCGCATGCGTTCGTAATTTGTCTGTTGATTTCGGTAATGTTTGCCGCGGGCATTCGAATGTATTTACTGCGAATACGGTGATGCCACGTGTTCGCACGATACATCATGGTTGTCATGACTTATGGAATGACTGTCGTATGTACAACTCTTATAATGTACTATTTGTAGAGTAAGTTCCACTTCAGCATTTATTGTTTTGTAGTGCAGAAAAAGAGCGCCACACTACAACGTTTGACTCATCAGAATCTCTTACCTTTGGCTCTACTATTCGGACGGACGTGTTCCACTGTAGAGTAACAGAGAATCAACGTGAATTTGCTGCAATTCTATACGGTATATTATTTTCGCACTGTAAAAGAGAATTCTGCTAATAGTTTGCAGAATTCTTATAATTACAGATTACTCCCGTAGGCTGTGGCGTTTGCAAGTTTCATCGTTAACACTCTTCTTCGCAGTGTCGCAGCGGACTAACTCGTGACTGCAAATAGGCAACCTAATGAACAGACTCGCAAAGCGGGCTGCTACCGCGCCTTCCTGGACTATTCTTGTCAACGAACTGCATATATTAGCCGCGTGGCGTCGTAGACAGCGCCCATGTTGAGCACTTACGAGTTACAGACATGGAGAGATGCTATATATACTGTGTGTTTTTTTTTTCTATGTCTTGTAGTTTATGCGCAGCCGTTTTCTGAAACGCTGGAGGTTCCTTTGAATAATCCTCTATGTGCTACCACTCCCTGCATTCAAAAACGATGAAACGGTAGGACCTAGTTATTTTATACTGTTATTTCTGTTTAGTTAATTAGAATAACCAGGCATTGATGTCTTTCACTTTTAAAAATGGTCGTGAAACGGTTAAACGACCGATGGCAAAAATTATTTATCGATGATTATATCTCAATGACTAACTTAGACTGCGTCCGACTAATGATGTAGATCAGGGATGTCCAACTAACTGTCGTGCTGTGGCACATTATTAACTTTTATTACTGTGCTGGGCCCGAACAAAAACGATATTGTAAACAACTAAACGAATGGATATAAACACAGTTTGTCTGGATAGGCGGGGAATATGCAATAATATCAGAACATTAAATTAAAACTCTGTCCGGACAGATCTCGGAAGACCCAACGGCACTAACCGAACGCCCTGCCATACTCAGCCCACAGGCGTCACTGGATGCGGACATGGAAGGGCGCAAGGTCAGCACACTGCTCTCCCGGCCGTTATCAGTTTTTGGAGCCACTACTTCTCATTCGAGTAGCCCCTATTAGAATATTAAAAACTTGAAATGAAACTAATAAAAATAAAAATGAATAAAACGAAAACTTAATGAGACAAATAAAATTTTTATGCTTGCACAATTCCTCGATATTTGGAGACATATTCAATGTCGAAATTCCGAGGATTCCGCTCAGATGTTCTCGTTTCAGATTTTAGATTTTTCGTTGACGAAAATACTGCTCGCAGGTGTATGTGCTTCCGAATAAGGACAGCTGTTGAAGTGCTATCATGCATAGGTTGGGGTACCGATCAGGTCTGGTGCATATCTTATAAAACTCCATCGGTCCATTGTGCAAGCGCGGGTGATGACGCCATCGCGCGTCACCCCTTTGACCAACGTAACACGCGGATTAAGTCCTGGTGAGCAAACGCGCGGCAGGTAGGAGGCATAGGAGAGGGCAGCTGATAGGTTCGCAGTTAGGCATCCATCCCGTCGCCCCACATGCATGTTTGTTTGAGCCCACGCGTAGTCGGCAATGCAGGATTAATTTTAAATCATTGCCCTCACTACTGGACCTGAAAAAACAACTCCGTCGGGCGTTCGTATGCCGGATTCTTCGTGGCCACGGCCCACGTTATTGTCCACGGTCCGTATGTTGTACAGCTCAGGTATAGAGGGTCATATTTTTATTTAATTATTGATATTTCGCGGAAAGATTAGTCTCATAAGATCCTCTCTTACGTCTAACCACAAATTCTTCGTATTTTACATTGCTTTCATTGCAGTACATACACTCCTGGAAATTGAAATAAGAACACCGTGAATTCATTGTCCCAGGAAGGGGAAACTTTATTGACACATTCCTGGGGTCAGATACATCACATGATCACACTGACAGAACCACAGGCACATAGACACAGGCAACAGAGCATGCACAATGTCGGCACTAGTACAGTGTATATCCACCTTTCGCAACAATGCAGGCTGCTATTCTCCCATGGAGACGATCGTAGAGATGCTGGATGTAGTCCTGTGGAACGGCTTGCCATGCCATTTCCACCTGGCGCCTCAGTTGGACCAGCGTTCGTGCTGGACGTGCAGACCGCGTGAGACGACGCTACATCCAGTCCCAAACATGCTCAATGGGGGACTGATCCGGAGATCTTGCTGGCCAGGGTAGTTGACTTACACCTTCTAGAGCACGTTGGGTGGCACGGGATACATGCGGACGTGCATTGTCCTGTTGGAACAGCAAGTTCCCTTGCCGGTCTAGGAATGGTAGAACGATGGGTTCGATGACGGTTTGGATGTACCGTGCACTATTCAGTGTCCCCTCGACGATCACCAGAGGTGTACGGCCAGTGTAGGAGATCGCTCCCCACACCATGATGCCGGGCGTTGGCCCTGTGTGCCTCGGTCGTATGCAGTCCTGATTGTGGCGCTCACCTGCACGGCGCCAAACACGCATACGACCATCATTGGCACCAAGGAAGAAGCGACTCTCATCGCTGAAGACGACACGTCTCCATTCGTCCCTCCATTCACGCCTGTCACGACACCACTGGAGGCGGGCTGCACGATGTTGAGCGGAAGACGGCCTAACGGTGTGCGGGACCGTAGCCCAGCTTCATGGAGACGGTTGCGAATGGTCCTCGCCGATACCCCAGGAGCAACAGTGTCCCTAATTTGCTGGGAAGTGGCGGTGCGGTCCCCTACGGCACTGCGTAGGATCCTACGGTCTTGGCGTGCATCCGTGCATCGCTGCGGTCCGGTCCCAGGTCGACGGGCACGTGCACCTTCCGCCGACCACTGGCGACAACATCGATGTACTGTGGAGACCTCACGTCCCACGTGTTGAGCAATTCGGCGGTACGTCCACCCGGCCTCCCGCATGCCCACTATACGCCCTCGCTCAAAGTCCGTCAACTGCAAATACGATTCACGTCCACGCTGTCGCGGCATGCTACCAGTGTTAAAGACTGCGATGGAGCTCCGTATGCCACGGCAAACTGGCTGACACTGACGGCGGCGGTGCACAAATGCTGCGCAGCTAGCGCCATTCGACGGCCAACACCGCGGTTCCTGGTGTGTCCGCTGTGCCGTGCGTGTGATCATTGCTTGTACAGCCCTGTCGCAGTGTCCGGAGCAAGTATGGTGGGTCTGACACACCGGTATCAATGTGTTCTTTTTTCCATTTCCAGGAGTGTATATTATAAAAGGCCTCAAATCAAGTATGGAATCCAATACTTAAAAACAGTTACACAATATATAGTTAGTACAGCATACGTATAGCAGGGAAAAAGTTTACATTTTCCTTGTGAAAATTAAAATGATGAATTACATGTTTGTGGGTTTAACTGCGGATCCTATCAGTAATGATTGTGCAACAGCGGGTTTCCAGAGGGTGACAGAAATTAACATGACCGAACACAGCTAATGAAGAGTGGAAGAAAGCAAGCGGCGTGACTGACATGTAAAAAGAGAAGAATAAGTAACGCCTGGAGAAGACGTCAGAATTTGCTGCTAAATAGTTTGACACAGATATATCTAGATATGTTAATTTTTGAGGGAAAATTTATGATTGCAACAGAAAGAAGTGCCTCAATAGAAATGCAAAAAGCCACTGAACTGCACACAGAGTAGTTCGTTACAGAGGCGGAAAGCAACTATGAAGATTTAAGGGTTCAAATGGTTCAAATGGCTCTCAGCACTATGGGACTTAACTTCTGAGGTCATCAGTCTCCTAGAACTTAGAACTACTTAAACCTAACTAAGGACATCACACACGTCCATGCCCGAAGCACGATTCGGATCTGCGACCGTAGCGGTCGCGTGGTTCCAGACTGTAGCGCCTAGAGCCGCTCGGCCACCCCGGCCACCGGAGATTTAAGGGATGACACCTTTTTAAGTTTTGGATAGCTTTGGCTATATCAGTATACTAATAATAAGCAGTGATTTTACTATCAGCAGTTTAGAAACGAGGTTAATTAAAAATATATTTGTAGAGTTTTTAGAGACAATGTTCCAGTAACTACCATTGCCGATGGATTGCCATTTAGGGATGTTTCTAGTTTACTGTTTGTGTACTCGTTTTACAGAATAGTAGCGGGACTTCCTGCTAATACGAGACAGACTGCGGCGACCCTCTTCTCACTGCAATATGAAACGCAATTGCTTCCCAGCATAAGTCGTGGATGTTGTGCTAAATGTTTGTGGAAATATCTGTAACGTTTGCCGTCCCACTCGGAGCTGGAACAGTTAAGACGCTATAGAATTCCGTCCCTACAGGATAGCTGAAAAAACAATTCTTCTCTAAAACTGAAGTTAGATAAAAAGAAAAAAAGGGCCTGTGCCCGGACCTTTTACTGGTAGCAGTCTTGCAGTACGCTCCAAACAGTTTCGTGATTAGTGCCTGCAGAATGTCCTGGAACGCAAGCAAACCACTCTTATCACCGTGTAGGTGCAGCATGCCTTCTAGCCGCTTACATATCCACGGCTAAGAGTCGCACTCTCTCGGTATGGCTAAGTACTTTGGTATGAAGAATTGTGTTGCGAAAGCTAGGTTTTAGCATGTGAAAAGCTTCTGTTTTATTGCTCCTGGCCACGCCATAGCACTTAATATTGTCGCTGAGCTCAAACGCCGGTCGGTGTGGCCGAGCTGTTCTAGGCGCTTTAGTCCGGAACCGCGCGACCGCTACGGTCGCAAGTTCGAATCCTGCCTCGGGCATGGATGTGTGTGATATCCTTCGGTTAGTTAGGTTTAAGCTGTTAAGTCCCATAGTGCTCAGTGCCATTTGAACCATTTGAACTCAAACAGTTGCCGGCCGCGGTGGTCTCGCGGTTCTAGGCGCGCAGTCCGGAACCGTGCGACTGCTACGGTCGCAGGTTCGAATCCTGCCTCGGGCATGGATGTGTGTGATGTCCTTAGGTTAGTTAGGTTTAAGTAGTTCTAAGTTCTAGGGGACTGATGACCACAGCAGTTCAGTCCCATAGTGCTCAGAACTCAAACAGTTCGCTGTCCATCCTGGATCCGAAGTCACAAATGTAAAAAACAAGTGGTAAGGTACACTAAAACCTTAGAATCGAAGTAACAATTGAATTGTGAATTTAAAATATTTCAATAAAACGTTTCCCGGCAAACTGAATGCTCAAAGAAATGTCGGCCTTGCAAGCTGCAGCCTTGCAGTACACTCCACGACGCTTCGGCTGGGCAGCTGTCAGTCGTCCTCAGGTGAGCCAGTGAAGACTGACGACGACTTCGCCAGTTTCTCAGTTTATAAGCTCGTGTGTGTAATCACTGCTTCTCAGACATCACTCCAAGCGTATTTCCACGCGTTCTTTAATAACGGAGTCCAACAACGACATCTTTTTGGGATTCCATTATTAGAAAGTCACTGAAGATACACTAGGCGGAAAATGTGACTAACCGCAGTAGAGGCCACCACTTTGGTAATGCATGGAACCCCATTATTTCCACAATTTACTCTGATAGAAGACGTCATAAACACATACTGACAAGATTTCCACCAAGGACTGAATGACTTCAATAAATCAAGCAATCACATTCAGACAACGACAGCAAATTTTCCCACCCACAGGCTTGCAATCATTTCTAAAATTTACTCACCACACGAGAAATTCAATAAAACACAGTAAAGATAAAAAATGTTTTTTACTTCTTGGTTTGGGAATGGAGTATGGGCTTTATTGACTGCTAGACGGTTGAGCTGAACATTCCCTTTACACTGAAGCGGCAAAGAAACTGGTACAGGCGTGTGTATTCAAACACAGAGATGTGTAAACAGGCAGAACACAGCGCTGCGGTCGGAAACGCATATATAAGACAATAAGTGTCTGGCGCATCTATTGGATCGGTTACTGCTCCTACAATGGCAGGTTATCAAGATTTAAGTGAGTCTGAATGTGGTGTTATAGTAGGGAGAGGAGAGTGGGACACATCTCCGAGGTAGCAGTGAAGTGGGAATTTTCACATAGTACGACAATTTCGATAGTGTACTGTGAAAATCAGGAAGTCGATAAAACATCAAATCACTGCGACTGGAAAAAGGTCCTGCAGGAACGGGACCAACGACACCATCAACAAGTATCAGCGTGCGAATCATTCGACCAAACATCATCGATATGGGCTTTCGGAGACGAAGGCCCACTGCTGTAGCCTTGGACTGTTGACGACTGGAAACATGTTGCCTGGTCGGACAAGCCTTGCTTCAAATTGTACCGAGAGGATGGACGTGTATGCGTATGAAGACAACCTCATGAATCCATGGACCCTGCTTGTCAAGCCGCGTGGTCTGAGGCGCCTTGTCACGCTCCGCGCGGCTCCCCGCTCCCGAAGTTCGAGTCCTTCCTCGGGCATGGGTGTGTGTGTTGTCCTTAGAGTAAGTTAGTTTAAGTTAGATTATGTAGTGCGTAAGCTTAGGGACCGATCACCTAAGCCGTTTGGTCCCATAAGACCTTACCACAAATTTCAAAATTTCCTACATGTCAGCAGGTGTCTGTTAAAGTTGATGGAGGCTCTTTAATGGTTTGAGGCGTGTGCAGTTGGAGTGATATGGGACCCTTGATACGTCTAGATACGACATACAGGTGATACGGACGTAAGCATCGTGTCTGAGTGGCTCCAGGAACACACTTCTGAGTTTAAACACTTTTGCTGGGCACCAAACTCCCCAGACGTGCACATTATGGAACATATCTAGGATGCGTTGCAAAGTGCTGTTCAGAAAAGATTTCCATCCCGTCGTACTCTTACAGATTTATGGACAGCCTTGCAGGATTCATGGTGTCGATTACCTCCAGCACTACTTCAGACATTAGTCAAGTCCATGTCACGTCGTGTTGCGGCACTTCTGCATGTTCGCGGGGGCCGTGCATGATATTAGGCAGGTGTACCAGTTTCTTGGGCTCTTCAGCGTATTTTAAACTTTAATGACAATGAAGCCGGCCTGCATTTTCGGGACGTCTTCTTCCTGCTCGTCAGTCGCTGATGGCCGGAGGCGGAGCTATTGCAGAGGTAGAAAGCAACTAGACAAGAGAAAGACTTTATTCTGAAACAGAGAACTGTGTAAATAATACGGCAAAGGTGAGGACAGCTGAATTCCCCAGCTGCAGCGGCGGGAACGTTGCCCACCACGGCGTGCTGACCGCACGATTTTATCGCACGCCCGGAATACACAAAGCGTGCTAATTAATCGCGAAACAGAGGAGGTCTTCGTCTGCCAACCCGACCCTTCGCTGGGAACTAATATAACAATAAAGAAAAAAACATCGTCAACAGTCTCCGATGGCTCACCTGACGATGACTGGCATGCGCCCAGTCGAAGCATCATGGAGTGTAATGAAAGACGACTGGCTGCAAGCCAGAAATTTCTTTGAACAAACAGTTACGGTGGCTAAGGTGTCCTGCGTGCCATGACTCATGGGCTTGAGTGATGACATGTTAGAAAGGTTGTGTCCTAAATCAGAAGAATGACTCTTTGTGTGTCGTTTGTCCAAGTTGAATGGGTATGTTCCGCAGCTGCCTGTAGAGGACACTAACCAGTTCTTTTCTCATACAAGTAAAGTACCACATCTGAGAAACGTAGTTTGTTCTGTCGTTGTAGCTCTTAAACTGGAGAACACAGCAGTGAGCTAGATTTTAAATAGTTCATAATGCAGAGCTAACTCTGAAACGAGTTGATGCAGAGAGCACATTACGGTTATGAAAGAGGTAATGTTGCATCATATACTGCAGAGCCAGACCTGTAAAAGAGCAAGAGTACATTCACATCCATAAAAATGGCCATAACGAAGTCCAGGCGTATCAAGAGTACACGGGGGTGATGTATTGCAGCGTTGCTTGTTAACGAAACGACCGCACACAAGTCGTATGATACGAGCGATAGGCGGAGAGAACGTTCACTCGGCCGCTGCTGCTTTGTCCACAGCGGGGGCGTTACTTCACGCTGCTCCGACATCGCGTAACCCAACGAACATGCTAAAACGGGCTGTAGCGTTTCACCAAAGAAATTTAGCTGTCTTACAGCAGAAAGTTCTTATGTTTCCCATTCTTACCAGTTCGTTCGTTCCTATGTATTTAACGCACCCAAAGTCCTAGATGACCTGAAATATGAGACGAGGTCGTGCTGAAAAGTAATTCCTCCGAATTTTTAATGTGAAAACTCTTAAAACTTTCTAAATAAAACTTTCCATATCGTTTTTCTTCATGTCTGCATACTTATTTCTAAATACGTTTCTGCTAACAAGAGACCAGTCTGTTGACCTGAAATATCAGACGAGGTCGTGCTGAAAAGTAATTCCTCCGAATTTTTAATGTGAGAACTCTTAAAGCTTTCTAAATAAAACGTTCCATATCGTTTTTCTTCGTGTCTACATACTTATTTCTCAATACGTTTCTGCTAACAACAGACCAGTCTGTTGACAGGTTCACTGTAGATTGTTTGACTTTGCTGACGGAGCCACAACCTCACCTATGCCTGCACCGTTTCATCACTACCAATGTGAAGACATCTAAGCTCTTCTTTGAGCTTTGGAAACAGACGAAAATCGGATGTGGCGAAGACTGTATGGTGGATGATCAATGACAGTGAATCCAAGGCGTCGGACTGGGCAGATGTCGGGCACTGTTGCTCTGGAGGAGAAGGTGCTGCATGTGCGGACCAACTCTTCTGCTATTGGAGACTCGATTACAACACACTGTTTCTCTCTCGTCGATCGTTACACAGCGCAATGTTACTCGCTGCATTTCGGAGCCTTCTAACGACAGAGGTTGTTACTTGCGTCAGCGAGGCTCGAAAGTCGACCGAGTAGCATGCGTGGTATTCCATACGACAACAGATACTGAAAACAGAGTAAAAAATTCGGAAGCATCCCATTTCAGCGCACCTTCGCATATTTCTTGCATTAGCAAATTAAAGGACACTGAGTACTGAGTACATCAAATACGGCTTTTGTTACGTGTCTGCACACATGATAAATTCGCAGCCTTTCTGCTGTCCCATCGTTTTTCAATTTTTGTGTCTTCGATAAATGTCCTCTCTTATACTGAGAACTTTATTGGCTTAGAAATTGTGCGGCGACGTACAGGCTCTACGTGACTTTCCAATTAAACATATCACTGACTAAACTGACGGAAATCAGCGGCTATTTTTCTGTGAATAAATAGGCAGGGTTCCATAAATCGAGAATAAGCTAGAAAACAATAGTTTAAGCTTTTTGGCACCAAATATGTCGAACGCAGTTCTCAGAGCAAATAACATTAGGAAAATGGCTTTAGGGAAGAGAGAGAGACAAAAAATGGTTCAAATGGCTCTCAGCACTATGGGACTCAACATCTGATGTCGTCAGTCTCCTAGAACAGAACTAGTTAAACCTAACTAACCTAAGGACATCACTCACATCCATGCCCAAGGCAGGATTCGAACCTGTGACGGTAGCAGTCGTGCGGTTCCAGACTGAAGTGCCTAGAACCGCTCGACTACAGCGGCCGGCAGAGAGAGACAAAAAAAGAGGCGGGGGGAGGGGGAGAGAAGGGAGGGAGAGAGAGAGAAGAGAATTTCGACTTACAACAAGTTACAAATGTGCAATATCTGGTATTTCATAAATCATAAAAAAGGTGGTAGACTTCGCTCATTGGTAGAACACTCGGAAAACGCAATCCATCTCCTATGTAGACCAGTCCCAGAATACTGCTTAAATAAGTGGGAGCCATATCAAATAGGACCAACAACGGGTACTGAACGTATACAAAGAAGGGTAACATAAATTGTGACAGCTTTGTTTGACCCACGGAAATGCTATAAGATTAGTACTTGCAGATGCTTGAAGGTAGACACCAACGTTCCGCGAAAACACACTTGTAAAGTTTCAAAAACCAGTACGAAGTGTAGAATATAAAAACGTTCTTCAGGCCCCAGACCAGGAAGACAAGATTACCCTAATTACATAGAGCACACACAAAGATGCGAATGAAACAGTAAGAAAGCTTAATCTGTCGTACTATTGGAAGTTCCCTTTACCATGCACTTCACAGTGGTTTTCAGAGTATAGGTGTATATGCTCGCCTTGATGCTCAGTTGCAGTTCAACTGGCAGATATAACGTCTACGGCATTCTATTAAATTGTACGTCACAACTGTGTTCTCTCACAGAACGAACTGCCCCTTTACTCTGTTTTCTGTCGTGTATAGACGATAACTGCCTACGCCTCTAGTTTCCATGTAGTAGTTTCATTCAACACGCTGTCCTGCTGTTCACTGGTAAATTTTCTATCTTTCTATAATCAACTTCCACGATGTGATAGCGACTACTTCAGACACCTCCGCCCTACGACTGAGCCTACATAATTGTGAATATTCGTATCCCTACGACTATATGCAGGATGTTAGCGATATAATTGCTGGTATATTTATTGGTAACTGACGACAGTATACTGAACAACATTACATCAGTATTTAGTTTATTTGCAAACTAATATTTATGAGACTCAGAAGAATTAAAGACATGGTTGCGAGTGGGTATTGATTTAGATCCATGGGGAAAGTTGAAAATTTGCGTAGGACCGGGATTCGAACCCGGGTCTCCTGCTTACTAGACCGATGCAACTGCACGCTCTACTCCAGCTCGATCCGTCAAACCCATATTCTTAGCTCATCCACACTCTATTAACGTAGTGCCCCTTGCCCAATATCCATATTACTCGCGGCGTTTCGCCTTTTCTCGTTAGGTAGGCAGTAGCGATGATCAATGTGTCCGGATGGCTTAATGACGCCGGCATGATAACTCAGCGTTTGCGGTCAAAAATCTGCCTGCCCTTTATAATAAAAACAATGGCGTAATTCAACAAATCATCGAATAGCCTAGGAGTACAATACCAAGGCGACACAAATATTAAGTCCATTGATGCAATGATGAAACCAGGCGATTTCGTAAAATTTCCACCAGATTTCCGAAATTCGTTAAACGTTTTCGATACGTTTCTAAATAACATCCTAGGAGCGAAAATATTGACAGAAAAACAAGAAAGACTCCAATTTCCGTTAAGATTACAAATGACGATTAAAAAATGTTAAGGACTAACATTCCAATGTTGTGGACTGACTTTAATAGAAACGTTCTTCTTACACAGTCAACTATACGTAGCGTGTTCGTATGTTGGATAACCACAAAAATTATTCGTACGAGCATCCGAAAGCAAATGCAGTTTATAACAGCGTACTTTGAATGAGTTGTACAGGCTGTTTCGTAAAACCGTACAAAAACGTAACAGGACATACAATAGAGAATGCTCCACTGAACAATTTGAAGTAGGGAACCTAGGGTCGGAGAACCTGTCTAATGCATTGTCTAGCATTTCTGTTTTCCAGCTTATTTACAACTAACATATGGTGTCCAATCAACCCATATTTTACAGAATCGTCCCTTATTCAGCTTAAGTGTCCCGTTGTCCCGACAGCATTTATCCAGGACGTGTTTTGTCCCGTTTTTCACTAACCGTCCCATATATTTTGAAATAGCCTGTTTTTAAGTAAAGTGTAGCATAACCATATGAAAGGTAAATGTGATCATATCCCAAGCATAAACAAAATACACTCCTTGATTGGACCAAACTGAACGAGGTCTATCATTGTCAACTTCCTTACATCTCGAGATAGCCGCTGGAATCTGCAGTCCTTTACTGTGCTTGTGTTAGCTCAACCTTACACTAATGCTAATGCAGAAAGAGTGTTCCTGATCGCAAATGATTTATGATGAAAAGAAGAGATTTAGTGTCGCAGCCATTAAGGAAATAGTTATAAATAAGATTCATTTTCAGCACACTTGAAGTGTTGATTTTTATAAAATTCCGTTTGAAAATATCAATCTCCTAAATAACATTCATTTTCCAGAAATTACCCACAGCAAAACTTCTAGCCAGTTGAGAATGAAAAATAAGTAACTTATGCAAATAATAATAATTTTCCACCCTAGCAAAGACATCGCTATGTTAAAGTGATATATTGTGTTTGCATTTGATGAGAATAAAACAATAAAATATTTACTCGATTAGTAATGAAAGGTATTTTGGTACTTTTTTAGTGAGAATTTGAAGCAAATGGTACGATGATCTGTGTAGCTGTAGGGTAAACCAAATAGTTTAACACAAAACTAGATATAATACGAACCAAAGTTTCCACAAAGTATCTGTTACTTTCAACGTCTATTTTGGGTCCCGTATTTTGATTTTACAGTTCTGTTCACCCTAAACTAACATGAGTTCAAGTGTACACGTACTGTGCTGTTTATTTACATGTACATTTTTTATTTCCTGCAAGGAAACAAGGAGGACGAGCCTGATTGCTAGGAAGTCATGATGCAGGTTCTGCTTACTTTAATTATCTATAAGGTGGCTCTGTTGAAACATATTTACATTGTCCCATGATAGAAAGAGCTATGAATCAATGACAGATCCATTCATTAGTCAGTGTTATTCAGCGATGTACAGTACATTACGATGGAGCAGTACCGCTACAGTTTCGCATCTTGTGTAGGGGAAGTACGTTGCAATGTTCTTTCTGCTGAAAGGCTATACAGGGAGCGATTTCATCCGTCACGACGAGTGTATTTCTCTCGGTCGACGCATGCGGGAGACTGGTTCGCTGGAAGAAAAAACGAGGGACCTGGGAACGTGAGGAGCACAAGCACGCCCGATTTTGAAGAGAAGGTGCTGTAACGCGTTGCAGCGGACCCCAATACAAGTACTCGTATTGCACGTGAAATGGGGACTGCACATACTAGCACGTGACGAGTATTCCACGAATAATTGCACCTATATCGACCACAACGGGTCGTTGCAATGCTTGTGACTGACTTTTGCGCCAAGGGTCGCATTGTGTCAGTGGCTGCACCAACAATGGACTGGTCGGCTAGATTTTCTCCAAATCGATCTGTTTAATGAGGAAGCCTCATTTGATCGTTATGGTATTTCGAAGAGCAGGGATGACCATGTGTGTGATGAGGAAAACCCTCACGCTGTAGTAAAGTCACGCCATCAAGTACGTATTGCTGTCAATATCTGGGCCGGCATTGTAGCGACAACCTCACTGGGTCATATCTTCTGCCTGGCCGTCTGAATGGCCACCTGTAATTGAGGTTCGTACAAAGAGTTCTACCTGAGTTGCTGGAAACATACCGTTAGCTGTTCGTGAGGGAATGTGGATACAATATGACAATATGTCGCCTCACTTCAATGCGGATGTCCGCAACTATCTCTTTGCTGTACTTCCTGGTCGCTGGATTTGAAGGGGAGGTCGTATTCCACGGCCTGCGAGGCCACCTCACCTGAATCTCCTTGGTTATTTCCTATCGGGATATCTAAAGTCACTTGTGTTTGAGATCCCAGTGGATACAGAGATGGAATTAGTTGTCAGAATTGTAGCTACAACTCAAGTTGTTATCAAGTCTTCAAATGAAGCACTAGAGAAACGGTTGAATTCGCGACACCCAGTGATATATGGCACTATATGACATTATCGTTTATCTAGAGAGATGCATATGGGTCCTGAAGACGGCATATTGGAATGCCGAAACTGGTAGCCGTTAAAATAAAATAATGTCTCTGTTACGCGGCTGTTGGAGAATTTCGTTGATATTGATAATTTCTTGAATTAGTCAGAGCAGAGATTAGTGGAGCTTAGTGGATCGGAGCTTCCGCGAATCCTGGAAAAAGTTCGCATTCCTGGTCTTCGACAGGCTGAGCTTACTTAAGAGTCTGACAAGAATATAGCAGCCGGCCACTTGGCTCGGCATTGACTTACCCACTGACGTTCGTTTCGCTAAGGCGCACAACCTTTGTTGAGTATTTGCTATTATTTCCCATCAAGAGTATGACCAGTGTGAACGATGTGAGGCATGTGCTAACAAAAGAGAAACTGAGCTTCATGCTGGAGCGTTTTCAGATCCATGTATTTCGAGCTCCAGCAGGGTGAATGACAAACGAACGCTGGTGTTAACGAATCCTTCTGAATGAAAGGAGATTGATTAGCCAGCTAGTAGGCTATTACCACCTCGTGACTCAGTTTGAAAACCGGCAGTTCTTATCTGATGCATACATTTAACACATCCAAATAAGGAGAATTAGCAACATCTCGCAAATTGGATGAGCTCCTTGCTCAAGAGCGGGAGGAGGGAAGGAGAAAGTAGCAAGTTACTTAAACCCCGCGTAGCAGAACTAAATGTGCGGCTGCTGTGAAACAGAGGAAGGGAAGCCACTTATCTGCAGATGCTCAGACCAGGCAGCTCGGCCAAAAGCTCCACAAACGCCCCCGTACTAAACTAAAAAAAATTACAAATACTTCCAATTCTGCCTACCTCATAGAATACAGCGAAGGTAATGTAGCACTGTACATATTCTACAGCTGTATTTATGTATCACTTTTCTAGACTTACTTATTTAATGTTTATTTATACGCAACCTAATTATACGCAAGAACCCGAAATTCAAATTAATTTTTATTTGATCGCAACTACCTAATGCAGCGTCCGCGAAATACATAAAAAGGGAAATAGTTATTGTATTATGTTCAAGCTGTTCGTGTTTCATGTAATACGCGGGTGAGTCAGCAAATGAATAGCAAAATACGACAGAGAGACAGCAGAGTCGCGTATACCAGCCTGAAATTTATCTTTCCTTTTCAGCATACTTCGCTTGTAAACTAAAACATTTATCTCATAACGGTCGCAGGTTCGAATCCTGCCTCGGGCAAAGATGTGTGTGATGTCCTTAGATTATTTATATTTATGCAGTTCTAAGTTCTAGGTGACTGATGACCACAGATGTAAAATCCCATAGTGTTCAGAGCCATTTGAACCATTTTGAACTTATCTCACCGTTCATCGTTCGAGAAGGAGTTAAAAGCATGCAGTATAGATGTCTTAGGCAGCGTTCACTTCTAATGACACTGCATATAACAAGTTTATTTGGTGTCATGAATTGCTGTAACCCACAAGACTGGATAATCATGACGGCGAGGATGCTCCTTGTTTGTGCCTCGTTCTTATCCTTTGCTGAATTCCTGCATCCAATTGAAAACAAAGTTCCATGAATTACAGTTATAACCATACAAGGGACGAATTTCGCTATGGAAGTTCTCTGCGGACGCTCCCTCGGCTCACAAAATTCGCGTTGTACGTATAGGCACGGAGTTTAAAGCGATATACGGTATTCTGGCGTTTACGACCTCTTTGTTGACGCATCCTCGTATTTGCACAGAAGTATTAGCAAAGATATTGAATGAGAGTGATTATACCAATATCACTTTTGAGTAGATCTTCAACCGCGTATTGCAGGTTTTTTACAGCCTACAAGGATGGAAAACTGATTTGGGTGTGTGCATAATCATGGAACGCCACACAAAATTACACAAAGGGTGCTTTCCCGTACCTTCAACATAAAGAAAATGAGTGAGAATAGGTCTTGAACCACCAAAATTAAAAGCACTACGTTATATTCTTCTTCTTCTTCTTCTTCTTCTTCTTCTTCTACCACTCCACGGTTAGCGCTAGGTGTCACCACCTATTCCTTGATCTTCCCACGCTTCACTTATCCCATGATTTACATTCCCCAGATTTCCGCCCCATGTGCTGAAGTGTGAACTGCAGTGATTTTATAAAATTTCAGTTGTGTCTCATTCCTTGTTTTATCTGTTAGTTTTTCCTTATTGTGCCACATATACGCTGGCACGTATTAGTTTTTGTCTGTACACCCATATCTTGTTCACATGAAATGTCACATGCTAAATATTTGAAATGGGCTATCTGTTCAACCATTGAGAACTATTTTTGTTCGTACTCGGTGAATACCTAAAAGGACTGTGGTTTTATTTACAGATATAGTCATATTGTAGCTTGATCTTATCCTATTTCGTTTATGTAATGCCATCAACGTAACTTATCTTCTCAGTCTTGTATGTTAGCTCGACTATCCGCTATTAACATCGTGTTAGTATGTTTATTTCTCTTAAAATTTTCACTAATGATGTATCTTTTTCCATTCTTTAATCATGTACTCTATATAGATACTGAATAATGTTGATGAAAGGCTACACCCTTGTTTTACGCCTTGACTTTTTTTTGTATTTAAGGCGTTTTATCTTTACCTATGTCAGTTCTAATTCTGATGTTCGTATACAGACATTTTGCGACTTGGATCGGATGTTGAGGGATACCCCTTTTCCCGATGTTGCTCATAGCTTGTCTTTGTAAATTCCACCAAATCCTTTTTTCATGATCAACAAATACTGGTTGAGTTTCCAGATTAAATTCTCTTCTCTTCTGTATTATCTGTTTCAGAGCGAAAACATCGTCCTTGCACGATTTTTCCATTCGGAAACCTGCTTCTTCCTCCATTAAAATTACATAAGAGATAATTCGTAGCCTTTTATAATTTAGATTAATTAATTAAATCTTCTCTCAATAGTAAAATTACCAGTTCCTCAGCCACTACCTCATATACATGGTTCATGCATAAAATCGTTAGTACATGAATGATAAGAGGGGCAGCCGTAATATGCGCCCTGTTCGTTCCTGAGCTAAGAGTCAGAAAAGAAAAAGTGAATATTTTACAGGAAAAAAAATCGCAAAACTATTGATAGTTGACAGACTCGCATCAGCGATAAAAATGTTAGCCGTACTAACAGCTTCTATGCGTTAGCAATCAGTGCAATGTAAAATTTAACTGGATATACAGTATAAAATAGTATAGCGTACTACGATACAGATCATTAATAGAGTGCTTCATCAGTGAATATTGAAATCCACCTCGCATGCACGCAGCGAGTAACGAAAAATAAGGAAAGATCAGTCGAATTATTTTTCTTCTCATTTAACCACTTCATTTTACATACCGATAGCAGGATAAATTGACCAAAATGCAGAGCTCGACTCGTTTTTCTTTATATTCAAGATAGTTCTTGGCTACTATTGACCTTACAACATTAATTTTCAGATATTTTATAGATGATAAGTACCTACTTACCTCTTAAATGCTTCTTACGTTTATGTTCGATATCAAGGATCAAATTACGCATTTTATTTTGAATAAATAGGAGGTAAAATAGTTACCGTAATTAACGGTCTCCTAACCTAAAACAACTTAGTCGCGACTCTTGCTGAAAGACTGTATCAGACAGAGAAAAATCAACTGTCATTCCTGAATTCATAATTGTATCATTTTGTGATCAGTTAAAGTCACGACAGTTCACAGTTAGAGCTATCATTTGTGCAAGCAGGCTTCTCCAGTGCACTTCCCTCAAAAGAAATGTGATTAAAATTTAAAGACGACAAGAAATGCGATTGCCGGAATCGTAATGTCTGATGCAAGAACAAATGAGAAGCTGGGAAATCTAAGAGCAATAACGGTTAACTGTTGTAATGATAATTACTCTGCGAAAGTATAACTATTTGATTAACGGAATGGAATTGCCTTAAGTGAACTGCAGTTGACTCTCTGATTTCATGCTTGCAAAACTTCAACGCTGTCACCATCCCAAGATCATGACGAAAGTGATAGTTTGCGTAAGAAAATCGTCTTCTAATAATCGCCTTCTGATTTCGTCATTTGTGACTACCGAATTTTCTTTTTGATTGCCACTATCTGTGTTATACTATGAAGACTTGACGTCAATTTTTCTGCTAAACTGCATTTGATCTGCAAAGTTTATTACTGTGCTATATCTATACGATTAAATTTTCGACCGCCAAAAAAACATTTTAAATATCTGCGAGAGGGGAAGAGGCGATACAGGTATAAGAAACATTACTAAGGTTCCGTTAGTGCAGGAATTTACCTGACTAAACATGTCTCCTGTATACTTTAGACAGAGAGCGGCTGTTTTGTCGTTGAGTCGAATGACCTTTCTCACACTGATAGATCACATACTGCACACGTGACGTTCTGAGTAATATCAGCTGTTAAAACAACGGAATAGTGTCCTTTGAAAGTTTATGAACAGTGGTTAACAATATCCAAGGAACCATAGCAACAGAGGTAACTAAACACACCGCAAGAAGACAGCCATTTCACATGGAAAAAAGGAATGATAATTTAAAATTTTCTTTGTGAACAGCAGACCAACAAACGAAGTATCTCCTCATATTATGCTTTCCTTGTTCCTCACGGTGTGACCACAGCAGTTGGGAAAACTGTAAAGAAGCTTTTTTCTGGAAGACCACGCTTCCTCTCTAAGGATGCAAACATCGTATAGTGATCCACCGATATACTGATGCATCGATTTAAAAAAAAAAAAAAACAGTACTGTGCAACAGTTGTCCTAATAATAGGTATTACTTAAATAAGAATTAATGCAATTTGCGTAAAACATCTGACCAAGAATTTTTTACAAAACATAGATCACAAAATATTTAAACATTTTGTTAATGAAGCGGTAGCACCAAACAGTCGGACTACTGGAATTAACAAAGAAACAGATTTTATAATAGTGAATCTCTATCGGAAACATTTATGCTGACTAAAATTCATTTGTTCAGAACAGATTTTAAAATCAATATCTTTCAAAGCCTTTTCCCGATAAACTTTTACGCTGTTGCACCAGGCTTAGAAAACAATCTTTCGCTCGGAACCAATGTTGTTACGATGGGTACAATACGGTAGTGTGTGTGTGTGTGTGTGTGTGTGTGTGTGTGTGTGTGTGTGTGTGTGTGTGAGAGTGAGTGACTGTGTGTGGGTGACTGTGTGTGTGTAAAATCTCGAGAACTTATTTTTTTCATTATTCCACATTGCAGTTTGGTTTTGCGCAACTATGGCAACCCTTGATCCAAGATGTTCATGGACTTTAGTGTCCGATGTTGTCGAATATATCTGTTTCGAATTCATGTACAGTACTTGTGCGCTAAATATTTATGATATTTCTATTTCTTTTTTCGAGGACCCCTCGTCGGCTGGTTCCATTCTTTGAGCAGTGTTATTGACATTCTAGTCGAATCCACTTACCTAAGTGAACGCTTTACTTTTAGCTTTCTGATTTTTCCAGTCTACAATAAATCTGCTGTACTTCAACGAACTCAATAATTCAATAATTATACAAATGAAGGAAGCACAAGTATGACTATCGCTCATGAATAATGCGAATTTCGTAAAAAAGCTTTCAGTGAATCATTGGAATTGGTGTGCTCTATTCAACTAGCTAGAAACAAGAAATAGGTTATGCTTCGGTAATTCTGTTAGCTGAAGGAGTAATTATTTTAAATAAAAACATCGATAACAGTAATGGGTAGAATTAACATCGATACATCGATGTTCTCATATGGTGCGTCGATGACATATATCGATGTATTTCTACAATAACGTCGTTATTTTGCAAACATAGACGTATTGTTTGCATCCCTAATTCCGATGCGACTGTAAGAAGAGGCATTATGTATACAACCAGGGAACTTATTTCCATTGTTCACGGTCCAATCGCTATGTTCTCGTGTCCCCTGCAGTCGTTATTGTCGATGTTGTCGGATCAGCAAAACTAAGCACAAAGTTTTTCTGACAGCTAGTTTCCCTGGCCTCTTTATACCTCTGATTGCCGCCCTTCTGCTTCATAGAGCGAGAGTCTTCAGTGTCCATTTGTATGAGTAGCGTGTGAAGTTTCTTTATTGTCACGTGTATAAAAAACTTTGTCATTCAACTATCCTCAGTAAACATTAATAACAAGAGCATGTATACTCCCAAAAAGCTTTGGCCATAAAATGATAGTCGGTCCCAGTCACTAGGCCATCATAATTTGTCCTAGGTCAAAGATTTTGTACACCAATTGTTCTCCTTTACATTGCAGTGGACTATGTGCTGTCTCTGTATTTTAACTGTATTTCTTACTGCGTATACTTTTAACTCCCGGTGTGCTTGATTCTAATCGCTCCTGGGTGAGAATTTGAAGCCCCACCCCACCGTAAATATTTTGTCGTCGAAGACGCTTAAGCAGTGGTATTTCCAATGCTCTCTACACAGCAACAATGTAACTATTCCGTTCTATTAACAGCTGATATTACTCAGAACGTCGCGTGTGCAGTATGTGATCTATCAGTGTGAGAAAGGTCACTCGCCTCAACGACAAAACAGCCGCTCTTTGTGTAAAGTATTAAGGAGACATATTTAGTCAGTTAAAATCCTGACGCTAGCGAAACCTTATTAATGTTTCATATACCTGTATCGCTTCTTATCATCTCGCAGATATTTAAAATGTTCGTTTGGTGGTCGCAAATTTAATCAACAGCGTCGGAAATTATTTAGCAGTAGGCGGAGAAGTTATATTCAACAACTGAAGGATAAGAGCTGCGACTGTGTGCCTTTTACCAATTCCATGTCTGTTTCGATATTTTGATGACTTTGGCTACATTTCACAATGGAATTTATTGGATAATACTATTTTGCAGTGAACACATAGTGCGTAGTGGGAGCGATCACTCTGTTGCAGAAATAATTCCAAAGCCAATATCACTGAAATACTGTTTACTGGATAACCGGTTTCAACACACTAAAGGTGCCTTTATCGGATCTGAATGCAGCTTAACATTTATAAACCATTTGGATATAACGATACATGAGGCAGACCAGCTGATATGAAATCATAGTCACAAAAAATAAAAACAGCTGCTCTCATGGACAATTTTTTCCATCAGATATGTAAAACCGAAGTCACAAGACAAAACTATTTGGTACATGTCCTCCTAACATAATCAATCGTAAATTATAAAACGAAACCTCTCTTGTTCTCACGTAGTAACACCGCAAGTGCAGTTCCCCTGCAGTATCGGCAGCCAACCATATTCACCCGACTGGCAGGTGTGCCAGTGTACGCGCTGTAGGCGTTTAGCAGACAGGTGTAGTACTGGTATGTTATCCGCACAAAACAGTATTTTTATGAGAGTAATTTGAAATCGTACACCAAGTTCTCACTGTGCCTGAGATTGTATCGGAACGAGTGATATTGCTATCTTTAATTCAGCGGTCATAGTCAGACAACAACTGCTTGTCAAAAACAAAAAGGAAAGCGAACAATATTGGAAAAAGATCCCACACAAAAGGCGTTATAGCCAAGGAAACATTAAATTAAGCAGTGAGTAAATGCATAAGGTGAGAGAGAAGTTGGGAATTGCATGGAGAACCCAAATTAAATTATAGGCTCGAATCATCCTACAGTTTAACTGAAAATTATAATTAATGACGTATTTTCTATTGTACGTAATACATAAATAAAGGTTTTGTCTAAACAAATGGTAAAAATTACATTTAAGTTCATAAAATATCTAAATATGGCAAAACAGAAAAACATTAAGCAGTTTATTGTGCACTGATAACCACAATAAGATAAACACAACACAAATTGCATGAGTAGGGCGAAAGCGTCAGATAGAATTTAAGAGATCAATTAATAAGCTCAGTTTGCACACCTTAAAACAAAGTGAAGGCTTTATATCATATTTTTGCTGATTTCAAGGGTTTCCATCAGATATCGAGTTCGCTTGAATTTACAGTCAGACTTCTGCAACGGGTCGCTGCATACATGTTATTTAATTTGGTTGCTGAGTGATATCGTATTTGACACCGATAACTAGTTGCTGTCTGAGAACGGTCTTGCAAGCTAAACACTAGTCATGAGGATAACGAAGTACTGTCGTTATTTCATTATTAACATGAATTTGTTCTAGTCTGCGGCCATAGACTGCTGCACTGCCTGACGGCAGGTCTGTAAAATTTTGAATCTTGATTTTTCGAAAACGCTTGAGAATTGCGTAGTACTAGGGCGGCACTTTTAGATTAAGGTATGTACCACAACCGTACAAAATACGGGGAAAATAGCTTAATGCCGTGCTCTTAGACTTCCAGAAGGCGTTCGAGACTGTTTTCCACTGTAGACTACTGAAGAAAATTCTTGCTTGCGGAACATCAGACAAGTTGTGTAACTGGATTGAAGAGTTACTTGCAGACAGTATACAGCATGTCATTTTTAGCGGATAGAAATATTCATTGGTAAAAGCAACTTTTGGTGGACCTCAAGGAGGTATTACAGGACCAATACTGTTCGTCATACAGAGTTACAGATCCAATATTGTTCGTCATACAGAGTTAATATAAATGACTGATCCACTTTCAGAGTTCTATATTTTCCAAACTATATCATGTTATGCAGATACTCTTAGGAGCCAAAGAAACTGGTATCCCTGCCTAATATCGTGTGGTGCCCCCGCAAGTACACAGTAGTGCCGCAACACGTACGTGGCATGGACTCGACTAATGTCTGAAATAGTGCTGGAGGGAATTGACACTATGAATCTTACATGGCTGTCCACGAGAGAGTGGAGATCTCTTCTGAACAGCACGTTTGCAAGACAACCCAGATATGCTCACTAATGTTCATGTCTGGGGGAGTTTGGTGGCCAGCGGAAGTATGTAAACCCAGGAGAGTGTTCCTGGAGCCACTCTGTAGCAATTATGGCCGTGTGGAGTGTCGCATTGTCCTGCTGGAATTGCCCAAGCCGTAGGAATGAACAATGGACATGGATGGATACAGGTGGTGAGACAGACTGCTTACGTACGTACCACCTGTCAGAGTCGTATCTAGACTTCTGTGGTCCCACATCACTCCAACTGCACACACCCAACACCATTACAGAGCCTCCAACAGCTTGAACAGCCCCTGCTGACATGCAGGGTCCATGGATTCATGAGGTTGTTTCCATGTCCGTTCACGTCCATCCGCTGGATGCAATTTGAAACAAGAATCGTCCGACCAGGCAAATTTTTCCACTCATAAACAGCCCAATGTAGGTGTTGACGGGTCCAGGCGAGGCGTGAAGCTTTGTGTCGTGCAGTCATCAAGGGTACACGTTTGTGCCTTCGGCTCCAAAAGCCCATATCGATGAATGATTCGCACGCTAACACTCATAATGGCCCAACATTGAAATCTGCATCAATTTGCGGAAGAATTGAACTTCTGTCATACTGAACGATTCTTTTCAATCGTCGTTGGTCTCGTTCTTGCAGAATATTTTTCCGGCAGCAGCGTTGTAGGGGATCTGATGTGTTACCGGATTCCTGATATTCACTGTACACTCATGAAATCCTGGTAAGAGAAAATCCCCACTTCACAGCTACCTCAGAGATGCAGTGTCGCTGCTCGTGCGCAGACTGTAACACCACGTACAGACTCACTTAAATCTTGATAATCGGCCATTGTAGCAGCAGTAACCGATCTAACAACTGCACCAGCGCCGTTTTCTGCCTGTTCAAATATCTCTGTATTTGAATACGCATGTCTATACCTGTCTCTGTTTCTGGAGACAGTCACATCTAGCCTAGTTCGAATTCTTGTTTACTCGGCCTATGCTCATTTGCATTCGTGTCTCGAATTCTTTGGCGCTGTCTTACAAGGGTAAGGCCTCCGACACGGCCAATCGATTCAGCTCATATTTGGCAGATCGTTTGTGTATAACTTAAAATGAAATACCTCCACGTTTATGAGACAATCACGTCAAAATTTCATGATACTCGGTCGACTCCAAATTGATGGGGTCGATAGATAAGCGAAAATTGAGCAGTTTTCGTTACCATACATCTATCGCTATAGCTTGCCCCTTTGTCCCACATTGTGCTCGGCGTTGGTGTGGTTAAATCGAATTTGGCATGTGAACTTGAAGGGGTGGCCGCCACCCCGTACCCCCCGGGACGGAATTAGAGTACCCCATCTGTCTGCGTCTAGTGTAAATCATGGAAAAGTGCGGATGTGTGTCAAATGTCTGTGAGTCGTGTAACTGAGGCGGGACGTGGGGACTAGCCCGGTATTCACCTAGGGGGATGTGGAAAACCACCTATAAACCACATCCAGGCTGGCCGACACACCAGCGCTCGTCGTTAATCCGGCAGGCGGATTCGATCCGGGAAGCAGCGCATTAGCGCTCTCGGCTAACCTGGTGGGTCTTTCGTTATCATACATGTGACTTGAAAATTCACATTTTTGTAGAAATCGCGGACAAAATCTGTTACGACTGTCGCTTGTACACTCATAGGGGAAACGCTGCTCACCGAAAGCGCTGCTGTATAAGGCTGGGGAGCAGTGACTTCAAAACGCATTCTGCAATTTTTATTTGTATTTTTTCCACATATAAATTGGTAGAGTAGGGTTGTGAATAAGGTAAGTAAACAAATTTCTCAAACTGCTTTGATAAGTAACAAATAAAATTTTAAGCCTCTTTGTGTGAGAACAATTAGGTGTAACACTGCTAGGAATTCGTCACGAGGGACTACAGCCAACCAAATGCGAAACGCTTTTTTGTATTTTATTTCGACGCTTCAAAATTACAGTTGTGCTTCTGGGAAACCAATGGTAATTGCTCAACCGCGCGGATGCAATAACCATTCAATCATACTTCACGATCAACAGATTTTGCAGGTGATGTTATCGTGTGCGTGCTGCGCAACAAAACTTGATGTTATCGTGTGCATGCTGAGCAATAAAATTAATTCTTGCAAAAGATATATTTTAAATGTGAATTAAGTCCGAATTACACCGAATTTTCTGAAGGAACAATGCACTTACGCGAAGATTGTATTCATTAGACGTTCTTGATACCGCGGGTATATTTGCCTCGAGTGTTTATCTGACATATACCATCCATGTAGCTGTTCAAAGGAAAGTCAGGACAAGTAACAGAAAGAATGAAAGAGTCGTTGTAAGACGACCAGAATTAAACTTTTAATCTTTACCAGTCAAAGGCGTTTGACAAGTTTATTTGCATACCTTGTTATAATTACTTACGGTTTTGCTTACCTCGTCAGACCTCCTATCCCTACCAAATGTGAGGCAAGGAAAGTACAAATTAAAATAATTAACAGCAGAATGCGTTTGGGAATCGCACATAGTTTCACTGCACCCCACCCAGAGGTTGTCAGCTACAACAGCGGCGGTTTTGCTGACCAGAATTTCTCTTATTGATAAATAAGCGGCAGTCGTGAAGTTTCTTAGAAATTCTTCCAATACATATGTGGCATATAGCAAACCAGTGCTTAACAGTATTGGTTAAAAACAGTTTTGGTTGCAATTTTAGTTTTTTTATTTTTCAACGACGCGTTTCGCCTTATTTAGGTATCTTCATGTAGTATCATTGCCACAGATACTACTACAACGCCGCGCTAACACAAGGTTGGCAGCCCGTCGTCAGCCGAGCACAGCGCACTCTAGCGGGCTGTGCAGCTCGACAGAACTGGAGTGTGCCTCGTTCACTTCTTAGCTAGATTTCAACCTAGGCAGACGCACTTTCATAATCGGCCCTCAGCCAGTTCTGTAATGTCTGCATTGATTCTCTGAGGAGAGCCCATCAGGCTTAGTCCCTTAGAATATGATGTATTAGTTCTTGGTATTCCATGTTATGAAACTGTCAGTTCATAGCCGCAACTGTAGTCCTCCAAACTACTGAAGATAAGTAATTTCATTGTAGTATGTGTTTCTTGAATAATAATCCTTCTCTCTAAGAGTGTGCCGTATCCCATATTATTGCAACCTGGACTCCAGCTCCTATCAACTCAGCCTTCTACTTATTTGCATTTAGTAACGAGCTGAAAACACCCACGCGTTTTGTGCCTCTAAACAGTGAGACACAGTACTTCAGGTTATCTTTTTCTAGACGGACGCGAGAGGCACCAAGATCTGCATAACGCGTTACCGTTCATAGGAGCGAGTAACAGAGTAAGCCCCCTCGCGTCCATCTAGAAAAGATAACCTGAAGATGCGCAAATAAGGCGAAACGTGTCGTTGAAAAGTAAAAAACTAAAATTGCAACCAAGGCTGTTTTTAACCAATACTATAAAGTTTCTTTCTTCTTCGTCTAGGAACATACGCGCTTGTGAACCCCTTATATGGTAAAAAATGCTGTATTTTCAATGATCTACCTATACCGTCAATTCTGAGTCGATTTCGGATGATGAAGTTTGGAGGCAGTTTTCTCATAAATGGTAGGGGAATTTAAGCCTAAACGCCTTAGAGCCTTTTATTTTAGGCTGTATACTATCGAGTTGCTAAATATAAGCCGAATCGGTATACGCCTTGTGTTTGTTTCTGACCGTGCTTTCGGACTATCTGCTGTAGGTTAGGTTGGTACTCGATGTTTTTCGCGGCCGCCACACCTCTTGGTATTCCGCCCTCTGTTGACGCTACCATCTCGTCTCGCAAGATTTAACAATATCCATACTCCGCAAGTCATCTTACGGTGTGTGGAGGAGAGTAGTTTGTGTACCACTGTCACTCCCCCCCCCCTCCCCCTTTACCGTTTCAGTCGCTAATGCAGCGCAGAAACAAAGATAGATGGTAAGCCTCCGTGCGAGCATGATTACCTTCATTGCAGAAGCAGTGTCCAATGTATGCGACACTCACACCGCTTACGATGGAGTCGCTGATCGGTATGGATCACGACCGCGAGCAATTCCTCGTCTGACTGTAGTGAGTGTAGCGGGGCTAGCAAAGATGTAGACTTATATGACCCTTACTGGCAGCGACGCAGTCATGAAAACAGTTTAATACACATTACCTGATGTCACACAGCGAGGGTTCAGTGGGGTAAGACCTGCACCACCATAAATAATCCACTCGACAACTGGTAAATAATAATGTTTTCGAGAAAGCAAGCTCTCAGGGGGGGGGGGGGGGGGGGGGTCGTCGACGCTGTTTTGAGGGAACTAGAAAGTGGTGACCCCGGCGGCTGGAGACGTGCTAATGACCGCTGTCCAGTTGGCAGGTGCGGACACGCGGGCAGGCCCAGGGCAGGGCGGCTTTCTTCCTTTATCCGGCCGGCCGTGCGCCCCACGCGTTGCGTGAAAGTGATCCGCGCTGTAGCGTGGCCTGGCTGAACGCGGCACGGGGCAAAGGCAGCGGCGGTGCTAATGTATGCACCGCTTTCCCCACGCTGGGCCAGTCGCGGGCTGCTGCGTCCCCTCGCGACAGCCAAACATGTGGTCCTTGCCCCTTCCAAACGCCACACTGTCTCTTTCATTCACATGTGGTCGTAGGCTACTCAAAAATGGTTTTCAGCACTGTGGTCTTACATCCGAGAGGAACATGGACTGAAAGAATAAGCCTTATCAATAGTGTATCACAGGGTGTAGTGGAGCGAGGTCTGGATATGACAACTCAATACATTGGTTAATTAAACACGTAGTTTTTTATGGCTCTGGTCATCTGAAAAATAAACCACTTTAGCATTAATCTAGACAAAACGTTATAGTTCTTATTGAACTAACTCGTAACTCTGGTTGTTAGCTGCCCCAGGCTTAGACATTATAACCCAGTCCCGACTTGTAGTTAACTCTTCAGAATACATTAACAAATCTGCAAACTATATTCTGTGAAACAATCGTCTGTTATATATGTAAACCAGAGTGTGTGTGTCTATGTGTGTATGTTTGGGATCCCCTCCCAAACCTCTGGATCGATTTGAACCAAATTTGGCACAGTACAGCAGGCCTCGCAAGTATCAGCACTAAGGGGCTTGTAACCTATTAGCCCAAACAGGAGTGGAGGTTTGGGCAACAATATGTTTTTCCAGCACTTGGCTTATAGACTGCCCTGTCTGACAGACCTGCTGTAACAGTTCAACCTGCCAAATCAAGCTGCTTTGCAGGGTAGCCTACATGTCGAGGGTAAGAAACAGTTTTCTGAGCCCTGACATTTAGGCCTTACTGCATGACAGGTATGTCGTGTTGGAGTAGTACTGGCGTGCTTTGTCGACCTGCTTTGCATGGCAGCCTGTGCATCAGCAGCAAATAAATGATTTTCAAGCCCCTGCAGCAGGAGAGGTGTGTTGTGGGAGTAATATTGGCTTTATAGAACTGTATTGCAGGGGCTCCATGCGCTGATGAATATGACTGGGGACAGGCTGAGATGGATAAAGGAGGGGATGGACAGAACGAGGGGGAGGAGAAACATCACAGAAAAACGTGAAGAGGGGAGATTGATGAGGAAGGTGGAAGGTGTAGAGAGGTAGTGGGCAGGTAGAAAAGGAAGAGAGACAGGTAGAGATGGAAAGAGAGAGGTGGAGGGTGATATGACAAGAAGAAGCGAATAGGGACATATGCTCAAAGAGAAGGGGTGCAGTGGATCGATAGAGGAGAGGGATGAGGAGGGCAGATAGAGGGAAGCGGAGGAGGAGATGTACAGAGAACAAGAGGAGGAGGAGATGGTCAAAGAAAGGGAGAGGAGGAGATGAACAGAGAGAGATAGATAGAGAAGGGAGATGGAAGACTTGGCAGATGGAAAAGGGATACAAAGATAAGGACAGAGAGTTGGAGAGAAGGATATGGGCAGGGGGATGGGAGAGGAAGGTATGGTCAAAAGAGAAAGGGCAGCGGAGATGGAACAAGAGACGAAGAGATGCAGAGAGTGAGGAGGAAGAGATAGTGGAAGACTGAGGTAGACAGTGAGATGGGGGGAGGAAGTGGTGGGCACATGGAGTGAGGAGGAGGAGATGTGTGCAATACTGCACACACGAGTACAGCCATGGGGTAAAGAATAATTTAGGAAATACGTTAAAAGAAAACTTGCTGAGATCCAGCTCAATATTCTACAAGCATATCAATAAAATTATTTAAAATAACACATCATTACATAGGAGTCATGAGGAGCCCCACTTACATTCTAAAACCTCAAGGAAACCTGATACACATATAATAACTTTCAAGACCGAACTAGCAACCACTGCAAGACACTTCTTAAAATATAATACAAAAACTTTTACATCACAGTCCTTGGCCACCACTGTGGTCCAGGATATTAAATTATTTTAATACCAGGGAAAACTTCTATAAAGATACCACTTCTTACAATTTTGCCTACAACATTATGACCAAACACCAACAGTGGTAACAACTTCATAAACACAAGCCCCAGTGCCTAGCTAGTTACGTCAGTAAAGACCACTTCAAAACCAGAGGTGCCGCCCGTCAGGTCTTTATTTAAATCAAACCACACGAGTTCTGAAACAATAGCTCGAAACAGCCGGCCTGAAATCCACAGTTTCGGAGAGGGAATATAATCCAACACAATTTAGATTAAACAAGCCAGTTATGGCAACAGAAGAAAACTACTGCTTGTCCTTCATATTTCTTGGAATGCCACATATCAGTTCACCAAAGATTTTCCCAGTCTGGAAGTTCAGCTGTACTAGTATAATACTCCAAGTAATCATAGATAATTACAGATCATACAGTGCCGGGCGCTAATCTGGAGTCCAGTACAAATGCAGCCCAACAACTTGCTACAGGAAACATGGCCGAGTCAGGCCACTACCACACTGCACTTCACGTATCTGCGCCAGCTAACTGCAGCTGGCAGTTTACATGTACTGCCGGGATCTTCCTGGTTGTATGCTCGGAACGGACTGCCCGCCCTGACCACTCTCCACAGCAACCGCTTGCAGCTGGCACCAACGCACGACCACATGGAGCCAAAGATCCTCATGACAACTTCTGAATTAATTATAGTTTAAAGAAGTAATATCGATATTTAACCAACGATATTATATTGTCGACATATCGACAACGTCGATGCATTTCCCCGACGCATCTGGCTTTTATAATTCTCGTTTTTATATCCTTGCGCTCTCCACCTCTATAGCTGAGAGGTCAACGTGTCTGACTGCCAGGCGGAGGACCCGGGTTCAGTTACCGGTATCGCCAAGAACTGTGCTGTAAGGTCTGAAAGTCGACAAGGGATGGGAATCGATGTTCTGACCCCACGCCCCTCTGCACCACAGTCGACTGACGACATACTACTGCTTGCGGCCGGTAGGCATCGTTGGTCTTCTGGGCTTAATAACGGAGTTAGCCTTTCCATCTTAGTATTTTTGCACTGAGTAACGAATGGAAGTATCCACAGATTAAAATATTGTCTATAAATGAAGCTAAACAGTTTCAACGTCTTTCAAGAGCGGCGTCACGGAAGTCGCCAAATGTGCTGTAATGTCTGTTTATTACTCACGTTGACAATCAGTTTCGGTCAAACGACCATCTCCAAGTTCTAAACGCCAATTATTTTCTCTTTGATTTTCGTATTAAAATAAGTGTGGTATAATCAACAATTTTTATAAATTTCCTTTAATTTGAAGCAATAATAATGTTAAAATATAAAATTCTTGGCAAAACTAATGTATGAATAAAAAATGACCGACAACTCGCAGAACACTAACAGTTACCTCAGGACCTTTGCCTTTCGGGGGAAAGTGCTCTACCATCTGAGCTACCTAAGCACGACTCACGCCCGGTCCTCACAGCTTTACTTCTGCCAGTACCTCGTCTCCTAACTTCTACACAGTTTTAATCTGCCAGGAAGTTTCATATCAGCGCACACTCCTCTGCAGAGTGAAAATCTCATTCTAGAATAAATCCTGTGCTGTGGAGAAATGGAAGAAAGTCATTTGGTCTGATGAGTCTTGTCTCACGTTGTTTCCAACTTCAGACCGAGTTTATGTCCCAAGAGCGAAGCACGACTGGGTCTCGGTGATGATATGGGCTGCTACATCTTGATTATCGGTGGGCCCCTTGGCTCCTCTGTGAGTCCGCATTACTGCGAAGTATTACGTGACCACTTTTTTTGATCAGGTCGATCACACGGTACAGTGTTTGTTCTCCAATGCTAATGCTGTGTTCGATGACAATGGGAACCCTGTTCACACAGCTCGCATCGTCCATGACTTGTTTTGTGAGCACCAGGATGAACTGTCCCATCTCCCATGGGCGCTATAGTCACTTGATACCAGTTTTATGGAGTCTTTGTGGTCTACTTTGAAGAGAAGGGTGCGTAATCGCTATCCACGTCCGTCATCGTCGCCTGAACTTGGCACTATTTTGCAGTTAGAATGGTGTATGATTCCTTTTAAAACCGTGCAGGACCTGTATTTATCAATTTAGAGATGACTGGAAGCTGTTTTGAATTCCAGCGGTTTTCTAGTTAATGTGTATTAATGTGTTTGTGGCTTTTCCATGTTTTGTCCAACCTCTGTATATCTGTTTCGCCTATGCTGTAGAAAGCACATATTTAATGACAGTATTAAAGCACATCTTCGCCTCAGTCATTTTTAAATTTGATTAGGATAAATTTCAATCAGAAGTTGATCCTTTTTGAAAGCTTTTTTTTTTTTTTTTTTTTTTTTTTTTTAACGATGGTAAACGAAAATAAGAAAAATGTCTCGGCTGCCCGATATTTACTTTTCTACAATTACTTTATTTCTCAATTACTTTATTTCACATTATGTGAAATAAAATGTAGTCAACCTGTCTCATAAATCGTGATATTTAAGCATTACTAGTTCATATAAGTCCGCAGCTCGAGGTCTCGCGGTAGCTTTCTCGCTTCCCGAGCACAAGGCCCGGGGTTCGATTCCCGGCGGGGTCAGGATTTTCACCTGTCCCCAGATGGCTGGGCGTTGTCGTGTCGTCTTCATCATCATCATTCATCCCCATTACGGTCGGAGGAAGGCAACGGCAAACCACCTCCAATAAGGCCCTTGCCTGGTACGGCCGTGCGGATCTCCCGCATCGTTCCCCTACGCTCTGTCAATTAGAATGGGACTCCATTTCCAGTTCATATAAAATTAGGTCCGAGGTAATAGGTCGAATCTCGGAGGCAAAAGAAACCTTCATCACTAGTGTTTGACAGGTAGTGGAGGAGAACTGGCATGTACAATTCCTGATCACTATGATGTGTTCGAATGTCGGACCAAATCCCCAACTTCCGCACAGTAGATGTCTGTTCTTTCGGATATGCCCGTAAGAGCGGACACAATTTTGATCCTGCACTCACTATGAACCAAGACATAAAGAGCATAAAGACATTAGCGGGCAGCGGGCACTGATATTTATCAGTGGGACAAGTTGAAAGTTTGTTCCGGACCACGATCCGAACACAGGTCTCCTGCTCACTAGGGAGATGCGCTGATGGCAGCACCATCCGTGTACAACGGGCGCCACAAGCCCCTTGGACTAACCTAGCACGCCTCGTGTCGGACCCACATACTACTGCCGCAGTGCCGCCCCTCATTAGCCCTGTTGCTGGCGGCGTTCCGTAAGAGTCTGACCTTGGTGCGCATCTGCACTGAAGGGATCATTGGCCTTCTTCACCTTAATTGTTTGTATGGGTGCAATGTGTCTCTGAGATTGTGGTGACCATTATGCCGGATGGTGAAGTGGCCAGCGCGTCTGCTTAGTAAACAGGGGATCCGAGTTCGAATTCTCATGTGGCACGAATTTTCAACTTGCTCTATTGACACAAATTAATACCCACTGGAAGCTGATGTCTTAAATTCCTTTGCATCTTTCTCCAAGTACAACGCCTGATATAGCTAAGATGCTCTCCTCAAATATTGGCAGAACCGTTTAAGATAACTACAATTTTGTTTTCACCCAGATGAGTGGCACGAAAGTGCTCAGCAAACGACGTATAGTCTCTTGTCACAGCTACACTTATTTCAGAGCCATTGGTATCAACTTTGCGTTTTCAAATGGAACTCTAAAACATGTGTGGATGAAAATCCTACGTCAAGATCGTAAACAATCTTTGCTGACTACTAGTTTCGTGTCATTACCGAACAATCTTCGGATCAACCTAAACTGTTGTTCAGTGTGTGACACTCAGTACACATCGTTAATCAGTAATGAAATATTGTTACAGAGCCCATTTAATGATTAACGTTGTAAATTTACATAAGTAAATAAGATTTATTTATTAAACTAGGCCGACTTAGCTCTTAAAAAAACGACGATGTGTACTCAGTGTCAAGCTCTTGAAGAACATTTTAGATTTATCTAAAGATGGTTCGGTAATGAGCCCAAACCCGTAGTCAGTAAAGAAAATTTACGATACTGACGTAGGATTTTTATCCACACATGTTTTAGATCACTAGACCGTATATGTCCCCCATTGACAATGTCAAAGAATAACATTAATTTAACAACATTTCGCACTGAGAAAACCGATAAATAGTTTATTATTCAGCTGTTAGGCTTTATCTATTTGGCACAGCAATCCGACTGCTGCTTGGGTGAAAGTTCTTCTTATTATACGAAACTTTAGCGTCCGCCTGATAAAGCGCTTCAGCTTGATGCTGCTAAGGGAATCTATGCAGAATAGTCGAAAAATTGATACTAATTATTCGGTTGGGCCCACACACCAACTGGAAGCAAAGTGATGGGCCGTATAAGGATGATTCAGAATAGAGAGCTATCAGGTCAAGCCACGTGGAGTGGCGAGCGGTATGAGGCGCCATGTCACAGAATACGCGGCCCCTCCCGCCGGAGGTTCGAGTCCTCTCTCGGGCATGTGTGACTGTGTTGTTCTTGGCATAAGTTAGTTTAAGTAGTGTGTAAGTCTAGCGAGCGATGACCTCAGCAGTTTGGTCCCTTAGTAATTCACATACATTTTTATCAGGTCAACGACGAAAACAGATAAATCGTAATTTCGAAATATTGCACACCAAACTCCTTAGGGCGAGGTCGCAAATTCAGTCTTTAGTAAGGTTAAAAATTATGGCAGGAAAAATATTAACTGCTAAGTACTCTCCACGTTCACCAGGAGGGCGACAGAAAATGAGTGCTCAGGAGGTGCAGAGGTCAATCTTCTCCGGCATGTATGTATTACACTTCACAAAAGCGTCGACATTCAGGAAATGTTCGAAAGAAATCATTAATTTGCACTATCAACACCGAATGAAAAATGGCGCACCATAGTGATCGCAAAAGTTTGCACGATCAAGATCGAGGTCGAACTCCGTAGGAGTTATAAACCGTGCAGGACGTTCAGCTGGGCATCAACTCTTAAAGTATGGATGTAGAATCATATTGGTGTAACGCGGTTATGGAATGTGATGGTGTGCAACCGAGTGCGAAACAATATGTCGTCGAGCTTATCGTGAAACTGGCTGTCCTTTAAGGAAAAGCTGCAAATAGTGCGAGAATATGTTTCATAGGACCGAAGAAAAAAGCATCCAGAGGCTAGATTTATCCAATGGTCCATGTGGCATCTACTGCAATGTCACGCATTTTTCAGGAGGGATAGTTTGCTCTTGAGGAGTATGGCTTTTATGCTCAGACCAGGCATCAAGTAAAAGCAAGTTATTTTGACCAGCTGTTGGCCAAAAGCAGTGCTCATACCATAGTTTTAGTTTCCTTATGCCCATTTCCCCACTCTTGGTTGCTGTGGATGAAGATCTACGTCAATATCACAAACAATCTTTGCTGACTACCAGCTCCGCCTCATTAGAGAACCATCTTCAGATCAACCTAAAATGTTGTTCAGTGTGTGACACTCATTGCACATCGTCGTAGTTTTAGAGCAATTTCCCCTAGTTAACAAAAAAGCTAAAGTAAAAATCTTAGTATTCCCTACAGCCCTTGCAAGATCACACACACGAGAAAGAATGTTAGGGGGCAGAGCACCTTGAACTTCTCGCAGCGCAATAAATAACTTTCCAGTCAATTTACCATCCAGATTAACAATCAGCGTAATTGTATACGAATGCGTTAAAGCATTGATGTTAGCTGATCTTGATACAACTCTCCTGATACCTCTAATTTTCAGGGATCCATTCATATGCATTTCCTCTTCAAATCCTGATTGATCAGAGTTGAAAACAAATTCCTTACTGATCGATAGGATAAGTATGTTTATCTCAGGTACAAATTTTCGGGCCGATTTCGCAGTTTGCTGTACATCGTCAGGTTGGCGCTTTTTTTGAAATTTCTTTTATCTTACGTCTTCCAATTCTGCAGCACTTTTCGAAGCTATACAACCAACCACTGCTTCCCTTGAAATCTCTGTAATCTATGTTTACGTAATTATGTTTAGTACCTGCTCCTTGGACAACGATTGTCCTTTACTACGTTTCACTGGTGATGGGATTTGTAGCTCCCTGTCCGATAAGGATGATGAACTACATGGCTCGCCATTTGTTTCAGTATCTCCTTCACTAGTTAAGGACATGTCGTCACCATTGTACTCCTCATGTATGTTGCCCTCACACTCGGGCGTATCCGACAACGCACATTCCACTGACTTGTAGAGACCTAATCTGTCATCTGCCACTCCTTTCTCACTCTGCGAAATTCCTTGGATACCTGACGATATGTCAGTTTCGGCAACTGTTTTTATACGCTTAATGCAATGCTTGCTCTGTTTATCATTGCCATTGCTCTGCTCTGCATGAAGATCACCAGCAATGTTCCGCTGTTCTGAGTTACTCGTTGTCTATGCAGTTCGTCCGCGATCCGTAGCCTCATTCTGTGCTCACCATTGGATACCTACAGTAATGCCTCCTGTTGCCAGTAACAACGCAGACAGTATGTGGGGCGTCAAATGGCGTAAATATCATTCGCCTCTTGCAACCTCGCACTCAGAGGGTTCCTTTAAGAAATCAACGCAAGGTCTTATTAGACGACACTAAGATTCTCGGGAAGCTGTGTCTGAGCAAGTAGTAAAGATCTGTTCGTGTCCCAGAAATTTTGCACGAATAACGGCACTGCTGTACAGCAACGTGGCACTGGGAGCTGTGTTAGAGAGCAATGTAAACACAGCGTCGTAGCTTCTCCTCGTCGCCGTGACCGTTGCCTTGGAAAAAGAGCCGGCTACAGCTCGGCGTTGTTCGTTGGATTAAAAGTGGTAAGAGCGTCCTGCAGAAACTCGCGGATACCAAGAACCGCCCAGTATAGGAGTGGAAAAAAATCTGAAGTCTTTCTCGAATTTTTCTAGTCAATTTCGTACGAACGTGTGGTCTATTTGCAATTGTTGTGGAGATACGCTGGATTTGTCACATTTAGTTCCGAGGCGCTCACGTTAGTCTGGAGCAAAAGACAATCTCGAGGTAACTGTGGTTTCATATCCATTGTGTTTGGTAACATACGTCCTTAAAACAATGCCTCATAGTTTTTTAACGTCATCAGCATGCCGACATAGTATTTGTTTATGGATTTTTGTGCCGAAAATGCGGTTGATGCTTTGAAGAATGCTGTAGACTGTTTTCTGGCAGCAGGGTACCAACTTGTAGTGTGAGTAGTTGTAGTAGTAGTAGTAGTAGTAGTAGTAGTGGTGGTGATTTTATCCATCCGTGTAGTCCTCCTTTCAACGAAATTAGCGTGACTCGTGCAGTGCATTCGCTTACACCTGTTTCTGCTGAACGAGATATTCAACTGAATGTGGGTGAATTAGATGTCTTTCAGGAGCTGAAATGTACTCCTAAAAAGAACGCGATGAATTTTAACCTGTATCGGCACTAAACATGCAAAAATACGAGAATATTATGTCAATGTGTTTATTCCCAACCAATTGTAAAGCTCAACATCGGAAATTTAGTTTTGGAAAATAGTAATTGCAGATTATTCAGTCCATTCATTTGGTAAACCAACGAAGCTTTTTGCGCATGTGGTACATTTTTAACATCGCTTCTCGTTGAATGTGTAGTATGGCGTGATTGATAGTTGGTTAATTGGTTTTGCGTTATCAAATTGTTTTACAGTACTCAGGAACGGAAATTTCCTGCAATATATATTGCTTCTTTTACTGTAGGAAGATCGTTTAGCTGCACAGTACAGTTTGGGGTTTAGCATCCCGGAATACAAGCTAAGGTTGGCAATAAAAGAAATAATCCCGGCATTTGCCTCAAGCGATTTAGCTGTTACAAGGGCAATCCATATCTCGATGGCTGAATGGGACTTGGAACCCAGATCCTTCCAAAACCGAGGCCAGCGCCCTTTGGCTACAAAACAGCGCGGCCCAGATAAATCCTTTCTACCAGTCAGGCAACATGTTCTGTATTTAACATTCCATGACCACTGCTCTCGCCTGTGTTGCTCATCCGCCAAGATGTACCTTATTACATTTTATTTTCACCTGGGAGTATAAATGAAAATCTACTGTCCTCATTAAAGTATATCAGCAAACCCATTAAGAAGGACAAGTTAAATAACGAAAAGATATGAAAGTGTATTAAAGTGAATCGTGGGATACTTAAAATTTTATTTGAGCTGTTGTAAATAGTTCATATGTTTTCGTATCGAGACAATGCTTCCGTATGTTATTTTAGTGCGCCTCATCATATTTCAGGGATTGGCTATGTACAGCGATAAATTTGGCACATGATTATTTTAATAATTTACTGGAAATTCTCCTTACTACCACCTACTGGTATATTTACCATTCTACGTCTACCACCCAGTATCTTAATGCTATGTAGCGGCAGACGAGGATTACTTTCTCAGCGACATCAGCGTCGTTGGACACGTGCAGAATCGGCCTTGACTTTGAATGAAACCCTTTCCAGACCACCTTATGTAGCTGAAGGAAATCAAATAAAATCTAAACAAGAAGCCATGTTGAGAATCTGAGCCCTGCTGCTCTCGAACATTAGTCCCGTGTTCGATGCGTTGCGGCAGTTCTCTCTCTGAAGTTTATAAGCAGGTTATCTTAATGTCATTTAACAGTCTACGGACATACAAGTCCTTCAAAGAGGTTTGCGGCCGTGTTCGTCTGAAAATCTAATTGAACTGACTGAGGTATTTGTTCACGGTATCTCTACCAATCTTTCGAAAAATTAACTCGAACCCACGCAGGACTGACTACAATTGAAAAGAGTCTGCAAAGTAGAGCTAGGTAGTCGCATTCCTGCTGGATGTTATAATCGAGATACTGCTAATTATTTCTACTCAACATTTGTTTCTTTTACATTAGCTTTCCATGTGTATTGCAGAAGTAATTTTCTTAGTTGAAAATGCAAATATTGCATCAGCATATTATGAAAATGTAAATAATACACCAACACGTCACTATTTAAATTTTGTAATTAGTTCGATACTGACTCTAGCGTGTCCGAATAAATACCAATAATGTTTTCTGAGAAGTCAGAACCTCGCATACCGACTGTTTTTCGAAGTAAATTTTCTTCTCTTTACTGAAGTATATAGCGTGGTAAGTGGCTTAGTTCACCATCTTCCAAATATTTTTGTTTCACAGGTTGTAAATTGCACCATTACTAGTAAAAAGAGTTCTGTTGAATCAACAAGATTGAGTCGCACTCCGTAGCGTCAGAATGTTGCGTAGCAAGTTTTGTTGTTATCGTACTGCACAGGGCATCTAAAATGTTCAGTGAATGGACCGGTATCTGAACTGAAATGTATGTTATAAATGAATGAATGAGACTTGTCCACAGATCCGACGAAGCGTCGGACACACTGAACTGAATCTGTTTGCCTGACTCGTACTACATTGTATTGGTGGAACACATAAGTATCGACGTTTACTTCAAATTGTAGAAACTGAGGTGACGCTTGCTGTGTTGGTAGAAACGAACGCAGCAGAAGGCGTAAGAAGCAAATGTCTGACGACTCAAGCGCTTCCCGTTGTCGGCATGGCATGTGTGGCCTGCGTTAGCCGGCAGGTAGCAGCACCAGAAATGGCAGATATCAGTAATAATGTTAACTTCATCATTATCCAAGATTTAGGTATGCATAAGCCTTATTAAAACAACACGTATTTGTTGAAAAGTTAAAGATGTCAAGGACAGACTACACGCGTTAACGAAGTTCACCTTTCCCGTACGCCACCACTCAAGGAGATGATACTTGTTGCCACCTAGTTGGACCTACAGTAGGGAGGGCGAACATCACTTCATTGTGTACAAATTGTCTACATCATATTTTGACGGGCATTCGGTGATCGAGTCGAAAAGAATCCTTTACTTACAGTTTTGAGAACTTTGTGAAATAAAGGAAGTGTAATGCTGCCTGTATAAATTACTTTAATCATATAAGAGTATTTTGTATGTCCCTTCTGCTTAGTTTTTTCATTCACCAAGCTTTTAGACCCAATAAAGAAATCAGTTGATGACAGATGTTAACGTTACCGAGGCATCACTACAGGAAGTCATTGTTGGAAAATAATGAGGAAAGAACAGATGAACGAAACAACTGTTGAAGCCGACATGGGGAAAGATCCATTTGGGTTCCAGAGAAATTAAGAACACGAGACACAATACTGACTCTTCGATTTACCGTACATTACTTGTTGAAGAACGACTAACCTGCATTTACTGCATTCATAAATCTAGGAAAAGCATTTGAAAATTTTGTCTGGTATGAGCTCTTTGAAATTCGGATATTATCGAGATTAAAATGCAGGGAGCAGAAGCCTATCTGCAATTAGCACAGAAATCAAACTCCAATTATGAGAGGTGAAGCCCAGAGGCAGTATAATTGGAGTCAGACAGGATTGTAGGACATTCCTCACGTTATGAAATCTGTGCATTGAGCAATAAGTACAGGAAACGAAGGCAAATTTTGAAAGGGAAACGTAATTAATTGAGAACAAGCTAAAAACTTTAAGATTCACCAGTGACATTGCAACTTGTTAGAGACGTCAAAGGACTGTGAAAGAACAGGTAAAAGATTGAAAGGACGTTATAAGATGAATACCAGAGGAATAAAACAAGGCTAGTGTAGTGTAGCTGAATTACGTCAGCTCGATGCAGCTGGAATTATATTAGGAAATGGGACGCTAAAAGTAGAATTCAAGTTTTGCTCTTCTGGCAGGAAAAAGAAAAAAAACTGACGATGAGTGAAGTAAAAAAGGGGTATCAAATGCGTACTGGCAACAGCGTTTCTGAAGAGGAGAAATACGTTAACATCTAGAATAAATTTAGCAATGAGAAAATATTTTCGGGAAATATTTACCTATAACTGATACTAGACGATTACGAGCACAGACGAGAGGAGTGTAGAAAACATATGTAGTGCTACAGATAAAAGTTGAAGATTAGTGGTGTAGAACGCATAACTAATGAAGGGGTGCTGAACTGAACTGAAGAAAAATCATCTTAATGAGAATCTTATCTAAAAAGGAGGGATATATTGTAGGAACAATCCTGGGGATCGGTTTCAGCTGCAATAGGGCATTAAAATACATCCAGTGGCGACAAAAATGGTTAAAATGGCTCTGAGCACTATGGGACTTACACCTGAGGTCATCAGTCCTCTAGAACTTGGAACTACTTAAACCTAACTAACCTAAGAACATCACACACATCCATGCCCGAGGCACGATTCGAACCTGCGATCGTAGCGGTCGCCCGGTTCCAGACTGAAGCGCGTATAATCGCTCGGTCACTGCGGCCGGCCCATTGGCGACAAGTGGAAATTTGTGCTTGACAGGGAGTTTGACCCTGATTTCTCGCTTATCGCGAATGGTCGTATTAACCAATTCTGTAATCGGAACACACTTTCCGTCGAACTACATTCGTAGTGTACCCTCGCAGTCTCACCTGATTCCCACAAGAACAGACACCACACATATAAACGAGATAGTTATTTTACTGCTTCTTCTTCTCTTTCATTGCGATAATTCCGTATCTTCAAGGGATCAGCATGTAGTTTTGGATTTGGCAATGACAGTGGTAGAGGGTGGCCGGATGTCCTTCCTGCCCTCACCCATTTCCCCCGGAAGGTAGTTTGTGTAGCTCATCTGTTTGCGTCTGTTATTATCCTATGTGAAAGTGGGAGAACATGTTATAAGCGTATGCGAATCGTGTAGCTGAGTGGGGAGATGGGTACGAACCCGGTATTCACCTCATCAGAAGTGGGAAACCGTCTAAAAATCTCATCCAGGTTGGCCTGCACACTGACCCTCGTCGTTAAACCACAGGCCGGGTTTGAAGAAGGGCCGGTGCTCCTCCCTGAATCCCACAAGCGGTGAGCTATCTCGCACGGCATTCTGAGCGGATCCAGCAATGGTTATTCTGCTAATGAAGGATTTTCCTGAGGGGAGGGGGAGGTAATAAGTGTGGAGAGAGACCAAGTGCATGAAGGTTGCAATAGTTATGTAGAGGGAAGTTGTACGTGGGGAGCTGCATTAAACCAGTCTACGAACTGAATAAAAAGCATCAGTTTCTTAAACCATCGATGAACATTAGTTTGACATTGCAAATCATTGTCTTTTGTTATCTATGGATACTCGGTATTTTGTACACCTACTAGTTTATTTGTTTTCTGTACTGGATTTTCCGGAGTCAACAGGCGCCGTTTTACACTGAAGAGCCAAAGAAACAAGTACATCTGCCTATTATCGTGTAGGGCCCCCGCGTGCACGCAGAAGTGCCGTAACACGACATGGCATGGACTCGACTAATGTCTGAAGTAGTGCTGGAGGGAACTGACACCATGACTCCTGCAGGACTGTCCATAAATCCGTAAGAATACGAGGAGGGTGGAGATCTCTTCTGAACAGCACGTTGCAGGGCATCCCAGGTATGCTCAATAATTTTCATGTCTGGGGAATTTGGCGTCCAGCGGAACTCAGAAGAGTGTTCCTGGAGTTATTCTGTAGCAATTCTAGGCATGTAGAGTGTTGCATAGCCCTGCCCGAATTGCCCAAGTCCATGGGAATGCCCAATGCACATGAATGGATGCAAGTGATCAGACAGGATGCTTACGCACGTGTCACCTGTCAGAGTCGTATCTACACGTACCAGTGGTCCCACATCACTCCACCTGCACAAGCCCCAACCATTGCAGAGCCTCCACCAACAGTCAGTCCCCTGTTGACATGCAGTGTCCATGGATTCATGATGTCTCCATACCAGTACTCGTCCATCCACTCTATACAATTTGAAACGAGACTCGTCCGACCAGGCAACATGTTTCCAGTCATCAATAGTCCAATGTCAGTGTCGACGGCCCCAGGCGAAGCGTAAAACTTTGTGATGTGCAGTCATCAAGGGTACACGAGTGGCCGTTTGTCTCCGAAAGCGCATATCGACAATGTCTCGTTGAATGGTTTGCACGCTGACAGTTATTGATGGCCCAGCATTGAAATCTGCAGCAATTTGCGGATGGATTGCACTTCCGTCACGTTGAACGATTCTCTTCAGTCGTCGTTGGTGCCGTCCTTGCAGGATATTTTTACGGTCCCAGGATATTTGATGTTTCACCGGATTTCTGATATTTTCGGTACACTCTTGAAATGGCCGTACGGGAAAATCTCCACTTCATCGTTACCTCGGAGATGCTGTGTCCCATCGCCCGTGCACCACGTTCAAACTCACGTAAATCTTGATAATCTGCCATTGTAGCAGCAATAACTGATCTAACAACTGCACCAGTCTTGTTTTCTGATATAGGCGTTGCTGATCGCAGCACCGTTTTGTGCCTCTTGACATATCTCTTTATTTAAACAGGCATGCCTAAACCGGTTTCTTTGGCGCTTCAGTGGAGGTCTACAGACACCATCTCCTTATGTTGCTTCAAAATTTACAGGTTCCCCGCAAAGTAACAATATGAACTAGATAATTGGACAACTGTCTTACTGTTAGTAAGTGCTAATAGGTAGGGCCGTTAAGAGCTTGCGCACCAAGTTTCCTATCAAGCCACAGATGGTATGCGGTTTTTTGTGTCGTCGACGCAGCTTTCTCCTCTCCCGGACATGCGGCAAACGTCTCCACGCAAGAGAGAAATCAGTTGCACTAGCTTCCTTCTTAATCGCTCCAGACGCAAGGACAGCTGCTAAGACGTGATGCAAATAACTGAGGAGGGAGATACGAGCACTGTAGTGCACCGCAAGTGATCTAGTAGTAAACAGTTCCTGGGCATCAGAATCCCAGTTTCTGGAAAGCTGGCTATTGGGAAGATCAAGAAATACATGTGCTCAATGGTTCAGTGATTATATATCAGAAAATTTCTCCTTACCATTTCTTTGCTGTCTTGTGACCACATGAGACTGCGATTATAAATTCGTATTTTAAATGACGCACGGTGTCTTTGTTTCCTGGTCGTATTCCAATAATATCTTTTATCTTGTAAGACTATTTTTGTTCACCAACTGAATTAACGAATGACTTTTCCTTACTGTTGTTACATTGTCTTTCAGCCGATAAATTCATTAGCTGTACACAAGAATATCTCCACATAGTGAGTTCTAATTCTACATGTATGTCGCGAAGAAATCAATGTTTCTCATATATTTTTACTCGTCCTCAGTGTCCCTTTGTTGCTTAAGTCTGTCGGCCCCGCATCGCATCCATCCGATGGATTAACGACGAGGGTCGTTGCGCCGGCTGGCCTGGCTGTGGGTTTCAGGCAGTTAACCACATCCCACAAGGTGAATGCCGGGCTGGTACCCACGTCCAGCTTCAGCTACACGATTCGCAAAATTTCAAACACTTTCGCTAACTTCCACATGAATAAAAACTACACGCAGACGGCTAGGGTATACATATTCCGTCCGCGCTGGGAGGGAGAGGCGGTGAATTGTGGCGGAGGGGGGAGGGGGGGGGGGGGATGTGATGGCGACAGAAAGGGCATCAGGCATCCCGACAACCCTGAAACTAACCACTCCAAATCTGTTCATAGCAATGCCGACCCCACGCCGATGCGAGACAAAGTGAGAAGAAAAAGAAGGAGAAGTGTTCTCCTGTTGCTTCTCGCTGCAGCAACCTCTTCAAAAGCTTTGCGATGAACACCGACAGTCCGTGACCGTATTTGCCCGATCTTCAAAAGCACTGTCTGTTGATTACGAATCTGTTAGTTTGCTAATAAATTTGGCGAAAATGTCATTACAAATAATATATATGCTACCTTACAAGCATTTTAAGATTTACGTAGACTCAGAAAACTGTCAATAAAGAAAATTCTTGATCTAGCATTCTGTGTTATTAGCTCGGTCACTAGCCAACCTACATACTTATACTTATAGAAAACTAAAGTTATTGTTAGATTTTCTCTGTTTCTTGCCATTCATGTTCAACACAGTATCTTCAAAATAGTTGAGAAGAAGTTGCTTCATATAGTCTTTGTTATTGTCTTATCCTGTTTTTCGTCATCTCAGACGTGCACTGTAACCTGAAATTGTTAGTGGTGTGTCCGATACACTAAACCGATTGGCAGATTAAAACTATGGTCCGGAGTGAACTTGGGTATGTGCTTTCTGTGATTATCACTTTCGTAGTTGAATTATCTGAATTGATCGGAACTGTGTCTTTCCGTTCTCTCGGCAGAGCTTGCATGGTAAAGAAGAGAGAGGCAAGAGTATGGAAAAAAAGAAAACAGAAAATGACAGGCGCACTGGGCACACTCAGATAGCTCAACTGGTAAGGTAAACCACAAATCCCGGTGAAAGCCACAAATTGAAATTATCAGTCAGGTTCATATTAACAGATGATTTAACCTTCAAAGGCCAAAGAAAACTGTAGTATGTATGATAATAAAATTACGCCATACGATAAACCATCTCGAAGTACTGATGTAATAATCATAAGTACACATCTAGCACGAGGAATATCTAGTCTGTATTCACTTTCTTGTTATGTTCTTCGTAAAATGTCTTGATACAGGAATATCGTCCATTTTGTTCGCAAACAAGTGTTTCTTCACGAAATCCCATAAAAAGAAACCCAGCAGGGAAACGTCAGGGGAACGTGGTGGCCAGGCAGTGGGTTCTCCGTGTCCGATTGATCGACTGAATAATTTCATAAGCAGCAACTTGCGAAACTTGACAATGCGGCAGAGCTCCATCTTGTTGAAAGATGATGCTGGCTTGAAAGTCTTTATCTGAGTGTATACAAACTGCTCCAACATGTCGAGACACAAAGAACGGTCCAACAACCCCGTCGTGCACTAGCCCACACCAGACGTTCAGAGCATGCGGATGATAGGACTTCCAAATCCAAACATTATGCAGATTAACCGTTCCTGCCTCGTACGAGAATGAACATCTTTCCACGAAGCTGGCATCCATGTCACTTTGCTGCAGCATATCTGTAGCAAATTGTTGTCGGCATGGTTTGTTGTTCGGGATCAGATATTGCAGGATTTTCACTTTGTAAGCATACAAACGAAGACTGATATGCTACTCGATACAAAGTTGCTTGGGGTACATTAAGTTGTCTTGATGCCTGCCGAACTGACTCACGCGGACTTTGAGAAATGCTTGTCTGATGTCCTGCACTGTCACTTCCGAAACACTACGACATGCACCCCCAGGGATGTTTCAGAACACTTCCAGTTGCCAGAAACTTACGATACCATTCCTTAGTTATTTTTATATTCGGTGAATCACATCCGTACAGCCTACGATAATTTCTTTGCACAGCAATCGGTGATTTTGTTTCTGCGAACCACGCTGCTGCTTGCGCTCGCTGCTGTGGGGTCGCCACTTCCACTTCATGGGATCACGTTGCGCTCTGGCGACAATACTAGGCACGTCTGAAGCGGGAATATAAATTCTTTGAGATGCTATGGCATACGTTGCAATTTCATTATCATATCTCCTGTAGTTGTTTTTTCTGAGACTTTGAAATGTGGGAGGTTTGAAAGGGATACACTGTATTTCATCCTCCCCGCATTTTGTTCCATCGATAGTTTCATGGCAATAAAATTCAAAATCGGTTACAGTTCTCTGACTGGTGTCTACGAATCCTGCAAACTGATGTGATGTTTTATGGGAAAAGGGGGAGGCAACGGCAATTAGTATTTACTAATACAGTGTCCGATCACCGTGTACGACCAACTCCCGCTGGCATGGTTTCATTATGAGTGTTGATTTCCTGAGACGCATTTGGTTACTTGTCAAGAAAAGCAAGCACTAGTACAGTCTTGAGATGCCGTAACTTGCTTCTAGTATATCTTCCTAGAGAACCCCACTCATCAACAATATCGCAATATCTGCACTTAACGGGCAGAAATTTGCAGTTGTTCTCCACTCTCTCTATAAGATGTAAGCGTATTCGTTCTCAAAGGGCAAAAGCAAAGTTCATTTTGGTACGTCTACAGTATGGTGTGCGTTCAGTTCGTCGGAGCAGTTCGGTGGCGCATAATGAATGAGGTCACACACAGTGGTCCTGCACGCATAGAGGTCACATTCGGGAGAATAGTGTGGATAACTGTGGCTGATATTTTGTGTTCTGTTGCTAATCTCAGGGCTTCTAGTCGCGTTGTATAGCCTTTTATAACGGTCTGTGGGTAAGAGCTTTGGCTGTAAGTGGGTTGGGGTGATCTTTAACGTATTTATTTCGAATACCTCCCATAGTTTCAAAATCATTTGACAGTCTTGTAATTCCACTTCAGCAAACTCAGATACGATTTGCTGCTTCTGACTGCGACTGATAAGCTTAGATCCTACCAATGACTTGCCATTCTGCAGATATCTGTAGACATAGCATTTTATGTATTTCAACAGAAGTAGGTAACACAGAATTTGATGAACTGTAATTAGAATACAGTAGTAATAATAGGGCATAATCTTGGCTACTGGGGAAACACCTATAGTAAAAACATTCTCCGTTTACCTCCCGCTAATCAACATGGTCTCCCGTTTACCGATGCAACGTAGTAATCCATAGCCTGACATTTACGGTATTTCAGAGCTCTAATTACAGGATCAATGGAACCTTTTTAGTGTGTCATAAGTCACTTGTTGACAGATTTTAACAACAGTAGCTCTGTCTTTGAATACAGTCCAAGTACCGTAGAGGGGCGATTGCTGCAATTTGAGAATAACTACTAGCCGTCATCGTGTTACCTGCGAGCTTTACCCACTGTTCTGAGAGTCTAGGACAATTCCCTAATATTTTCAAACGTTTCTTCAGTTGGCTAATTTAAGCGCTTATTTTGAGATCAAATGTTCAAATGTGTGTGAAATCTTATGGGACTTACCTACTAAGGTCCTCAGTCCCTAAGCTTACACACTACTTAACCTAAATTATCCTAAGGACAGACACACACACCCATGCCCGAGGGAGGACTCGAACCTCCACCGGGACCGGCCGCACAGTTCATGACTCCAGCGCCCAAGACCGCTCGGCTAACCCCGCGCGGCATTTTGAGATACTCGTAATTTTCAATTCATCATGTTGTGCTCACTCCACATATTGCTAAGAAGGCGAATGTATTTCTTTTCTGATAAGCATGCCACTACGTAACATTTTCGTTTAAAGAAATTCGACCGTATTATTTCTTTATTTGCTATCGACGCATTAATTATTGTTTAGTTGTGATAACGACAGACTTTGAGCTCATTGGAGAAAGACAATATGGACCTCAAAGTTTCATCTGCTATTAACTGATTCATTTTTTCCATATTCAGCTCCGCAAAGCCGACATGTAGCGTTTTAGGTGAATCATTGCACTGCTACCAGTAGTAAGTAACGACTCTTTCTTTCTTTTACCCTTTTCTTTTGTGATTGTAAAAAGACTTAAGTTTTTCAACTTTTTATCCATTTACTCAAGCCATTTTCTTTGTCTTCCAGTTCTAAACATGGCACTAGGAAAATATTTCTGCCGGCCTCTGTGGCCGAGCGGTTCTAGGCGCTTCAGTCCGGAACCGCGCTGCTGCTACGGTTGCAGATTCGAATACTGCCTCGGGCTTGGATGTGTGTGATGTCCTTAGGTTAGTTAGGTTGAAGCAGTTCTAAGTCTAGGGGACTGATGACCTCAGATGTTAAGTCCCATAGTGCTTAGAGCCATTTGAACCATTTGAAAATATTTCTCTCGGTCGCCGTGATTTGCACAGTTCCGTCGTTACCGAGAGCTATTGCTAAAGTTCTCTTTTTCTTTGATTTTCAGGAAGACTTTGACTTTTTTTTACGTAGTGAAATAATAGGTGACATCTAAAGAATTGTAAAAATCATTTAATACCTGTGTTCTTATAACTACTTTTATCATTATGCATTTATTCAAAATTGCAAATCACATTAATGCATGTCGAAAGTTGTTTTGTTATATTTTCTCTTTTAACCCAAATATATGACAATTTACTAAAACAAATTTATTCACGATGTACAAATCACATTAATGTTTGTCGAGAGTAGTTTTGTTGTGCTTTCTCTGTTAACCCAAATATTTGACAATTTACTAAAACACACTATCTGCTTTAGCAATAGAAAGAAAAGGTTAGAATCAATGGATGTGATGTTTCACGTCCATCGAAGACGAACTTGCTTACCTGGAGCAGGTGGGGGAAGGGAACAGCTCTGTCCTATTGATAGAGAAGTTCCAACATTCATTAGTTGTGATTTTATGTAACTCATCGAATCAGGATGGCCCGGCGTCTAAGATCTGTATCTCGCTGCTTCATTTCGCTTTGTTTTAGCAATTAGACAAACTCTATTTCAGGTAACAAGGTATCGATATGGGACAGTCGTGGGTCAATGACTGCGGTCACAAAACGACTAGTGGAGCTTTCCTTGTAGAAGCTTTCATGTCATTCCGAGCATATCAGTTTATGTACACGTCATACCAATCATAGAACAGCAAAACGATTTTAGAATTTGATACCTTACCTTAGGTGATGACGCCCCGGCATCCGCATGTGGTTCTGAACCACACAGTATGTATTGCCATTAAATTTATGTCGGAAGAGCAAACGAGGAACCAAAAAGCTCATTAAAACTATGCTTGAGAGAGGTACAGGAGCCGATAGCAACACGAGTCGCACAATATAGAGAATAAAGAAGGGGGCTAGGGGTAGGGTGGAGGCAACATAGCTGCAGTTACTTTCCAAGGCTTCACTACTTTCGAAAGGTGTGAAAGAAAGGGGAAAAAAAATTATGTTAAGCAAACTGCCAAAGGAGGTGCCAGTGGACTGGCGCATAAGTTTCCACATGACAACCGTTCTTTATTTTACATTATCAATATTATGGTAAGCGAGGTTGTCTCCTACCTATATTTTTACCGCTTTTTGTTTTGTGAGACTTCCTTCCAGCAGACTTATTTTGCTTTGCATGATAGTTGCTTTATTACTATTAGTTTTTCGGTACTCTAATGCGAAAACTATTGATTTTGAATATCTATATTTGTCAAATTATTGGTCACACTGACGTAACCTGTTAATATGACTTTTTGCAGAATCGCTATCAGTAGCTTATAAGTTACATGAGATGTGAGTCAGTGCATAGGCTTTGGCTGTCCGACCCCATCTCCCCAGGCGCTCTGTGGTTGTTCAGGCTGCAGCCCCCACCACTGCTGATGTTACTCCCCTAGCATGCTGTCTATGCAGCCACTGGCTAAGTTACTTTGTGCACACTCTAACGTCTGGTACAAACTCTTTGACGACAAAACTAGATATTCTGGGCGTGCAGTGAATCTGGTGAAGGTGCCTATGGAATTTCATCGTACCAGAACATGTGAGAAGACTTCACTCTGAGAAATGGATATAATTGTAATTGAAAACATAGCGAGAAAAGTTGTTTATAACACTGAAATAACTAAAGCATTGGTGGCTAAAGAGCTTCTGCAGAACTTAGACACAATTCAATAATTTTTTCTCTGATTTGGATTATCCAAAAATAGGGATTGTGTGATGTACTTCATATGCAGTGTCGTTTACTGGCATTGGAAACAGATGAAGTACGGTGGATCAATGGCGTGTTGTAGAATGGAGGCAATGGCGTTTTTTAAATTGTATTCTTCAAAATATGAAAATAATGCGTATAAAATGCAAAGCTGCCTGTAAAAGGTGGTGTGGTACGAGAGAGCATATATTTTATACAATGAATAATTCCTCTTAGACAGATGAGCAAGTTAGGTCAGCCTTAAATTTTCCAATGGACCTGACTAGCAATGGTTAGTCAGGAAATTACTCATTAAGGAAAATGTTATAAGCCATTTCTTAATTTGTGCTCCAAAAATTTGTTTATTATACATGTGAAACACATAATCGCAGTTTAAAAATTCCCAATACGTGGACACATTTCTTGGTGACTTTCTCTGTCACTATAGGAGGAGTAAAAGAAAACTTGAAGCGAAGGCTATTAGTCCACCGTTACTAGCGGCATAGTTACGAAATAATGTGACATCAAACACCGCAAATGCCAATTATTTTAAAGTAATAGATGTTTTTTTGGCTCTGCATGGTAGAGTTCTTTTGGCAGTGAGAAGTCACGATATCATCTAAGATCTGCTAATTTTGACGAACATGGCGCCACAGACTTGATGGGCTTTCAGGAACTGCAGTTTATACAGGGCGACACAGTTGCCCCTGCCTATGGGATTTATGCACCCCACAGCCCCTTCAAAAAGTTCCTGCAGATTTTCATGTCCTCTCACTCTCAGCGCGCAAACTACCAGTCTTACAGGAAAAATGAGCAGAACCTTTTTATAGAAAATTTAATCTAATTAAATTTTGAGTTGGGACACGTCTTCGTTGGAGGCCACATTTCTCAAGTTATTCAAGGAAAACGCATTTTAAGATCACTTTTGTAAATTTTTCTTGAATAATTCGAAAGCTGTGGCCTCCAACGAAGACATGTCCCAACACAAAATTTAACTAGATTAAATTTCCTACAAAAACGTCCTGTTCATTTTTTTGTAGCTGCGCCTAGTTAGCGAGAGAACCAGAACATCTGCCTGTGGTATGTGAAGGAGATGTGGGTTGCATAAAATCCAAAGTTAGAGGTAGCTGAATGTGTGATAGATGGACCTGCAAACCGCGGGGAGGACCAAGAAAACGCTGGGTAAAGACTATAAGATCAGATGTGGAGGAGAAAGGACAGAAATGTGAAGTTGTCCTGGAACAGAAGATCTGTGAAGACACAAGGAGATGGCGATCGCTTGTTCACCACACGCGGGAAATTGGGGTTGGAAAAATATGATGATGAATTTAAAACTGTTCCCCGACCCAAGCCTGAAATTCAGACTCCTCCCATTCATGGGTAAGGCGCTTCAGATGCACTCCATATTTTGAATAGAACAAGTGTTTTCTTCTTTAGAATTTTGGATTCTGTCACATGAGAGCTTAGAGAATAGAAATAAGAGCTACTTCTGAAAATGTTTATGTTGTGGGTGATCTATATTGCCATTTTCTTGTTCTTGCACTTTAATGCTATCTAATTTGTTTGTATCAATAAAATTAGTAGAAATCACTTCCATAATAATTTATTTTAATGACTCGTTTTTGAGACATACGTTCTTGTCCTCGATAGGCAGGCAAAATATCAATATATCGATATCGTTTTCGAAAGATTCAATGCATATCGGCTACATTCTCTCCCCATACATCGATATATCGATGTCCAAATGGGAACGTCAAGTGCCGATATGTTTATTTTATATTTTTTTTCAAAATCTTTGGTAAATATTAAAGATTTATTTTGAAATTGTAGTGAAACATAATTTTACTTCACTGAATGAAGGAGCTATACTATTCTTTGAGCTTTCATCAAAACCAGTCTTCCTCTTTGACTGCGTGAGGCAAGAATATGTGGCACAAAAGAAATAGTCCGATTTCACTGGGAAAAAGGAGGGCTGGGGAGGTGGCTGTGTGAATGGAATAGCATAATTTCCAATTTGAAGAAACTGCTCACTAGTTGTTTTAAAAACCAATTTTTAACGCAACTAGTGTCTATTTCTTAAAATCGGCAATTTACAAGAACAGTTACTGAAAATAATGAACATAAATGTAAATGACAAGATTGGTCTTTTGCGGTGAACGGAGACATGTGAGGGGAAATGCTGATGTGATCGGCGCTCGGAGCCACCCACGAAAACTACAACGTTTAGCTTGACCAGGCAATTTTGACACTACAACTGATAGGTCGCTGGGCTTTGCAAAAATGAAGAAACAGGGAAATCGACATGAAATGTCCCGGAAAAATTCGATGTGTGACGAAACCGAACGACGGATCCATCGGACACCTTTAATTGTACCACTGACATTTAGTTACAAATGTTAGCAAAGTGGTTATGGCCAAGCGTGAACGTGCATCGTTTTCTATTCATTTCTTGCTCTAAGGGAGATAGGCAGGTAGCTATCTTGTTGACGCACAGAATATCTAATAAAAATCAATACTTACATACATAGCTTTAAAACCGGCAGTATATTTGCAGTGTGCAGCCGATATTTTTATAAGCCTGTACATCGATATGTTTTACGTCGCTATGTCGATATGTCTATAATTTTTCAGGTATATCGAGAGTCGTTATTGAAACTATTTATATCGATATATCGGGACACCGATATTTTTAAAAATAACAGCGCTTCTAGTCCACGACCGGCGACCTTCTGTTCACTTTTTGTGTGACGTCCTTGACCACAGATCTTCCAGCATTTGTACTCAAAACTTCTCAGAAAATACTGCAAAAATAAAAATTAACGTCAATGTTATCTTTAGCATTTAATATTAGTTTCTGGAACAAACAGTTTAAGAAATTATTTGTATGTGTGTGATTTTGAGAAAACATACATTGATATTCTCCTGGGACAAACACTTCAAACTATGTGTTGGGAATGCGATGTTCGCTATTTCGAGACTGTATTAATGGAAAACATAATTATCTTTTCAAATTCCAGATAAAGGTTTGTTAATAACCTTACGAAAGTAGACACTTCCATTTTGTTCGTTAAGTAATTGGAAGCCACAGAAGACCCGTTTGCCTATAATGGCATCATCTTGAAATAGATCGTTAACGAAAAGAATATTGTCATTTGAATATGAAGATGTAGTTCTCCGAAATACGTCAGGGCAATAGACTATTTTGACACTGAAAGAATATTTAATCCAGTGGTGTCACAGGTTCTGAGAATCATAATACAGAAATGGGCAAGACATTAAATTACGGCCGGCCGCGGTGGTCGTGCGGTTCTAGGCGCTCCAGTCCGGAGCCGCGCTGCTGCTACGGTCGCAGGTTCGAATCCTGCCTCGGGCATGGGTGTGTGTGATGTCCTTAGGTTAGTTAGGTTTAAGTAGTTCTAAGTCTAGGGGACTGATGATCACCGCAGTTGAGTCCCCTAGTGCTCAGAGCCATTTGAACCATTAAATTACGTGTTTTATTACAGGGATGAAATAAATATTTCAGAAACTGTTACACTTGGAATGTCATCAGGAGTCTACAGCAGAGGCTGTTGTGAGCACTCGAATTTGAAATTAATAAGCAAACTCGGCATTGTTCCTTGGTATTCTGTAGGGAAGGAGGAAAATAATACAGTGTTTGGGCGAAAGAGGCAAATAACATAGAGTTTGAGCGTTTACTATCGGTCTCGGCGGGGGAAACCGATCCAAAGCTGTCAAATGAGTTATCGACGTTCAAGGCCGATAATAATGTCGTTTCTGGCAATAACCAAGGGCAAAGACTGTGATCAGCTGATCAACAATTTCTGAAATACTGTATTAACAGAACATTGTCATGAAGGAAACATGATGATGAATAAATGCACTTTGCGTCACACCATCAAGTCTGCACATGAAATACTTAGACTACATTCGAGAATTGTAGCCTTGGCAGTTGGGCTGTATAAAACAATTGTTTTATCACATGACCAACAATGATTCATTTTTTAAAACAAACGCACAATTTCTATTCGACCCCGGGATGCACAGAGCAAGATCTGTTTACAATTTTAGGTAGGACTTTTAATTATACTAATTTTTCCTTGGTAAATATTTCAACTCACCTACTTTTATGCATTTTTCCTTTAAAACTATAAATATTTCAACCCATCTCTTACACACTTCTTTTTTGGAATCGTTCCACTAATTTAATTTTTCAACTCCAGTCGTTTTGACAAGACAATATTCAATACTACTTACTTTCTGAATCAACGATTTACTTGATTCTATGTCACTACATTGTAGCTCTTTTTTCAAACTAGTGTAACAAAGTGAATAATAATCTGAAAACCGCTTCCCCCATGAAACGATATATCCATGTGCTACATTATAGGATGAATGAACGTATGAATAAATCCTACTATGAGCAACTTGATCATTGTCATACAATTCCTTTAAGAAAGATTTAACCTCAAAACTAACAAAATTATTTTCTTTCCTATTTTTGATCTTTATTATGAGTAATTCATAATGAGATATTGTCTCTAACTATGAGAAAACCCAACCATAATTTAGATTCCTCATTGTTGAAGACTGATTACAAAGATAAAGGGCAACCTGAGCAGAGAGAAGAAATGATTTTATAGCAGGATCCAAATTCATAATTATTTCAAGAGGAAGAAGCAATGCCAGTCTTTTACTGCTGTAACCTAACAATTTACATTTACAGAATCACAGAATTCTTTGAGTATTTCCAAACTTACGTTATAAGAAAAAATATGCTTGTAAATTTTACAAATGATATTTTCTACATCATCTGGCAGCTTCCCAACAGCGTTCCCACACTGCTATAGATGATATGTACCACGCAACCCACACTTCTGAGACAGTTCCTACCAAGGCCTGCATATAATTTAGCAAAAACATTTTCTTTGCCACTTCTGTTTACTCCACTAAGCATATGTTCGTATTGTCAGCAGGTAAACTCACAAACTGTGATTCTGGGCGGTGGTCATGTAGAACCGACATTACATTTTTAGGTATTATGTTAGAAGTATCATTCTCGAAAGAAATGAACTCCAATATTTTTCGACGCGTTCGGCTTTCTAAAATGCAATGTTTAGCGAATACCGGAAGAAACTTCGTTGATACGTGAGTTATCGTATCAATGGATAAACTTAGAAAGTTTACATAGTCAAGATCTTCTGTAAGAAGTTGTTTGCAGGAAGGAGTTAATACATCATCAGCAATAGCTTCCGTTTTGGTTCGTTTACAACTAAACTTGACAACATTGAGTTTTTTTAATGACATTTGTCGTGCGGTTCACGAAACTGTAGCTACGATTATGACACGGTACACTACGCAAAAGTTCCCTCAGCTGCAGCCAATGTAACGTCTTCATTCCCTGGCATTTCGCAAAATACCCTTTTATTATTTTCCCATTCTATATGGATACAAATTAAAGCTCAGAACTGTAACACGTGTTGTTATTACTATATAGAGCAGATCTTAATGAAATGTCTCGTAGCAGTTACGGTGAAGTACCTGGCCAACCCTCAACTATAATATTATATCTGTCATTATTATGATTTATGTAAAAGCTCTGTGATCCTGAACATCATGGATTTCATTTCGTGATCACCATTTAACAAAGCAAGTTTATGGCGGCAATGTTTTACGTTTTTAAATATGTTCCATAGAAATAACTTAAGTGGAATTACTTCAGATGCGTGAAACAAACTTACACATTATTTAATGGTGAAGAAGTCATTGATTTTAGAAATTGTTGCAACAACAGCTGAAGAAGTCACCGTATGTTTGTTTAATTTATCATGCTGAGCAGTACCCGCGATCCCACCTTGAACAATCGAAAATGTGACATTGCAAATTTTACGCTGAACTTCGTAACTGAGCTTTCTCTCTTCGAGGAAAAGATACTTTTCCTTTAGTTGGAAGAAAAGGTGAATTTGTGTTTAGACGTATTAGCTTCGTTCACGCAGCTAATAACACACTGCATCAACTGCCAAAACAAAACTAAGCAAAATTTGTCTGTCACCACTGATCACAGAACGCATAGAACAATGACAACAGTAAGTGAGACCAGCGCTGATCCAGCATTTCTCAAGACGAGAAATGACAAAATAGTACAGTTTTTATTTCGTGAAGACGGTGTCAAGAAAATACGGGACCTATTCGCGTGCCAACAAAAATCCCAGGTACGCGGACACACACGCAGGAAAAGTGAACTGTCCCATTTTTTACGGGACAAATCGGAGGATTATCAAACGATATTGGTATTACGGTGACACAATAAATTTTGACAAACTGTAAATGAGTGTTAACTATATCCACATGAATATTCGTTGCCAAACCCCTGTGACTTCTAGAACTTGGATAATCATGTCCTGACAAGTCCCACAGTCTTCTGTAAATGTAATGCTGATATGTTTTCCCTACAATTATCTTGACGTTACATCCGTCTGACTACTGTTTGAGTCTGCGAAGTGGACTTTATAATCAACATATGTTTTGGTCAATGAATAGACGGGTCTTCAATTCATAGAGTTCTTGATTCTCTCTGTTTCTTCATCCATCTGTATCTTCTAGTGATCCGAAGACGTTCCTCAGGATTTCTATTGAGAAACTAACAAACTTATTTACACGAAACGCTGCTGGGACTGTAATTACAATATATACTTTGACTGTGTATTACCTGGAGAGTGAGTGAGAGCGCTCTCTGCTCCTTAATAAAAAAAGTTCTGTGTGCAGTGCTAATCCGTTGTTTCATACTAGCCCTACGAAGAGTTTCTGTGGGAGCGGTTCTAGGCGCTTCAGTACGGAACCGCCCGACTGCTACGATCGCAGGTTCGAATCCCGACTCGGGCATGGATGTGTGTGATGTCCTTAGGTTAGTTAGGTTTAAGTAGTTCTAAGTTATAGGCTCAGAGCCATTTTTTTTACTCTTAATTTCTGTTACCTGACTAACGGAACGATGTTATGGTTTCTCTAACTACATTCACACATCACTAACACTGCAAGCCAATAGTCTCATGAGGTTGATTACTCCAGTACTTCCCATATATAAAGTTACTTCCCTCTTGTGTACAAACACATGCATACTCACACACACACACACACACACACACACATTCACACACACACACACACACACACACACACACACACACACGGTATAGGACTTTTATCCAAAAAGGATACAATAAATTATGAAAAAAAGAGCAGGAGAGAAAGAGAGAGATAGAGAGAGACAGAAACGGTAATTAACGCACAGGTTTAATTAGTTAATCTTCATAGCTTGTTGAGTCAGCATTGGAGAGAGGACCAAACGCGTGACTACATAGAACTCTTAATTGTTAATGTGAGTTCCGTGAGCATTTGTGTAATGTGTTTCCATTTCCCGTAGGAATGTAAACCGTTCTACTTTGTGGGTGTGCTGCCGCCAGTTACGATACATTTAGGTGCTTTCTGATCCGTGCTCAGGCGCCTACTTGTTTCGGAAGTAGCCTCATACCTCAGCTGCCGGCCGCCGTAACCTGTTCCTGGCACTCGACGTGACACGTTCTTCCCAGGAAAGCCTGTTCGCTGTGCATATGGTTCCTTCCCCTCAGCGGCCTTAGGTTGCCTTGATAAACGACCACTGTATGCCTTTCTTCTCCACGGCCTTCACGACGCAGTGAAATGAATTCGCCCGTTGACATACTGTGATTGCTGGGTGAATCAATTAAGGATCTGAGAGAGCTGGACTGTCAAGACGCGGGTCATAAAGGCTTCGGTTTGAGCAACATGACATCAAACTCGGCCAGTTGTGGTGAAGGCGCCCTACTCTTATTAAGGGAAGTTGAGTTAAAGTTTCTGCTTTAAGTTTTCTGTGATATCCCTAAACCAGTTGAAGTGAAGACCTAGGTAGTTCCTTACACACAACTACAGACGATTTCTAGTCTCATCCGGTCTTGTGCACCCTTTGTAGTGACCGCATCGTGACGGTAAACTCTAAATTTCCGCCCTTCTTCTTTAACATAACGTAAAAAATGAAGTACATACAAAGGATACGCGAAATGGACACTTCTACAGAGCTTTTCGTGTGATCTATAAAGTCCTTTATGCCATAGAGTGTACCAAGATGCATAGGCGACTGTTAGATGTAGCAGTGAAAAGAAAATAATGAAAGCGACGAGCTTTTCTGAGAGTGTAGTTCTCAAACTAGTAACAGTTCCGAGAATAATGTGATTTTTTGTCTTGGTTTTGTTTTACTACCCTAGCGTCTGGAAGCATATTTACGGATACATACGATTCCAAGATAAAAAGGACACCCGGAGCCGGTCTTGGTAGAAACCTTTATTAGTCGTTTCACTCTGCATATTCAGGATAAAAATTACTAAAACCGACAATTAGCAGGGACGGATTACTGACTGGAAATGGAGGGAAAAGCTCCTATGAACATGTGTCCGGAAATGGACGGTGAGGGTGCAACGACAAGAAATCGTTATCGACGTCACAACAGATGTTCAAAGTGGCCTCCATGGGATTGCAGGTGATAGGGATAGTAGCTGCTGTTATGCAGTATACACATGATCGTACTTTGGCTTACACCCTGTTGGCGGGCCACTTGCCTCGAGCTTATACTAGGGTTCGTCTTAAATGCCGTAGAAATGGGTCCTCCAATTCTGGTGTATGCACTGTCTGCCGCCTTCCTGCACGTTCCTGTGTCTGAAAGGACCCATGATCACACAAACGCCCAAAAAGAGCTTCAAATGTTGTGTGATGTGGTTGGTGCCTGTGACGGTACGTGTTTCGGTATATCTGTGGCGCCTCTCGACCGTTTCCATCTGCTTGCCCTAGACAGACACCGTCTGGGCTCGTTCCCGACATAAATACCGGACCATTCTGCCGCTTTTAGCACGCTGTGTCAATCACACAACCTTCAACACACAAGGAACACACGGTACGAGGTCAGAGAAACTGTTATTCGTCAGCGCCGTCTACCGCGGCACGGATCCATTTCCGTACATATCTTCATAGGACATTATTTCCTCCATTTCCAACCAGGAATCCGTCCCTGCAGTTTGTCAGTTTTATTAATGTTCACCCTGTATACAAGTACATCATAGATGTTTGAGACTTGAAAAAGTTTCTGGAACCATACACAAATTCGTAAAAATGATTCATATGGCACTATTAACAGCGAAATATTGGAGTGTTTTGACTCTTGATATGGGCAACGTTTCGTTTATGGCTACCTTTAGTTTACTAACATCAATGTAATGTCTTAAGGAAAGACTCGACTGTAAAACTTTTTCAAAAAAAATTTAATGGCTACTCACATCTTTGGAGTGTTTACTCTTAGATCTCAATATGATTTGATTGCATTCTAATTAAAAGTGCTACTAAGAAATATTTGAAATACGAAATGCGCGAAAGGCCGGAGCACCCTGACAGCTGCCGCAGTGGTCAAGAGACAAGCCTGTAAGAGACTTCCATCTGACGCACTACTCGATAGGTGCAGTGACAGCGAGACGTAAAATGCAAATTTAAGTGTACCAAAGAAAAACAAAGAAAGACACTTTTGTATCTTGTTGAGGCTAGACACATCAAAAACAGGTTTGCTACACCCCGGTTCTCAGAACTCTTGAAGGTAGACGTTGACTGTGGATATTGTATCACAGATACAGTCCCTCTGACTGTTCAAAGATTTCACTAAACCCGCCCAAAGGTGTAAACAACCATGCATGAACAGCGCCTATTTGATGGAGGGGATCCGACTGCCGATCAGTTCCAGTAATTCCACCAGGAAGGAGGTTCACGATTCGTTTTGTCTGCAGCTCAACCATGCCTAGACGGTAAATACCGCGGTTCTATCGCGTCCGGAATGTTACTTTGTGACAGGAAGGGTTCTCAACAAGGGAATTGTGCAAGCGTCTCGGAGTGAACCAAAGCGATGTTGTTCGGACATGGAGGAGATACAGAGAGACGGGAACTGTCGATAACATGCCACGCTGAGGCCGTCCAAGGGCTACTACCGCAATGGATAATCGCTATCTACGGAATATGGCTCCGAGGAACCCTGACAGAAACCCCACCATGTCGAACAATGTTTTTCGTGCATGCACAGGACGTCGTGTTACGACTCAATATGTACGCAAAAGGCTGCATGATGCGCAACTTCGCTCCCGACGTCCATGGCGAAATCCATCTTTGCAACCACGATACCGTGCAGCCCGGTACAGATGGGCCCAACAACATGCCGAATTTATTGCTTAGGAGTGACATCACGTTCTCTTCACTGATAAGTGTCGCATTTGGCTTCAACCAGACAATCGCCGGAGACGAGTTTGGAGGCAACTCGGTCAGGCTGAACGCCTTAGACACATTATCCAGCAAGTGCAGCAAGGCGGAGATTTCCTGCTGTTTTGGGGTGGCATTATGTGGGGCCGACGTACGCCGCTGGCGGTCATGTGAGGCGCCGTAACGGCTGTATGACACGTTTATGCCATCCTCCGACCGATAGTGCAGCCATACCGGCCGCATATTGGCGAGGCATTCGTCTTCATGGACGACAATTCGCGTCCCCATCGTGCACATGTTGTGGATGAATTCCTTCTGAATATAGACATCACTCGACTAGAGTGGCCAGCATGTTCGTCAGACTTGAATCCCATCGAACATCCCTGGGATAGATTGGAAAGGGATATTTATGGACGACGTGACCCACCAACCACTCTGTGGGTTCTACGCCGAATCGTCGTTGAGGAGTGGGAAAATCTGGACCAACAGGGCCTTGATGAACTTGTGGATAGTATGCCACGACGAATACAGGCATGCATCAATGCAAAAGGTTGTGCTAACGGGTATTAGAGATACCGGTGTGTACAGCAATCTGGACCACCACATTTGAAGATCTCGCTTTATGATGATACTACATGCAATGTGTGGTTTTCATGAGCAAGAAAATGGGCGGAAAAGATGCTTATGTTGATCTCTATTCCAATCTTCTGTACAGGATCGTGAACTTTCTGAACTGAGGTGATTCAAAACTTTTGATGTTTGAAGACTGAAGAAATCAGGAATTCCCAGCACTTTTTTATCACCCTCCCATAAGAATAACTACTTGTCCAGAGATCAACGACGGGCAAGCGTCCTCAAGATCCTATCTGCAGTAGGAGAAATTCAAATTCTAGCCTGATCTTGAAACTAAAGGATGAAGGAGCCCTACAGGAGCAGGAAGGAAAAACGTAAGGTGCTGGTGAATTTTAGTGGGTATGTGTCTCGTACCAACAGTCACTTTCAAATAAAATTTAAAATCCCATTTATCCGTAAGTTTGTTTCTCTAAGTTCATGCCAACTTCTTTATTCTAAATATTAACCAATTTCAATGAAATTTTTGCAGGAAGAAGTCTTGAGATATTTGTATATGTCTGTACATTAGAATTATCGGAAATGTAGTAGAGCGGTTCTAGGCGCTTCTGTCTGGAACCACGTGGCTGCTACGCTCGCAGGTTCGAATCCTGCCTCGGGCATGGCTGTGTGTGATGTCCTTAGGTTAGTTAGGTTTAAGTAGTTCCAAGTCTAGGGGACTGGCGACCTCAGATGTTAAGTTCCATAGTGTTTAGAGCCAGTTGAACAGATTGAAGTTTGTCTATTTTATTATCACAGCTACGTACCAATTATTAAGAAAGTTTGAGTTTGAAAATTGATGACGTATTGAAAGTACATTAATAATATTCCCAAAAATGAGTACAAAGAACTGTTGAAAAATGTCTTGTTAATGTACCTAAAAATCTGCAATGTGAAAACAGAGCTCTGAGTACAAAAAGTTGCTTCTTAAAAATATCATTAAAATCGTATTAAAAATTAAAAACTCAAAAACAATTAACTTCTGGATTTCAAAGCTTCCGTGTTTGTACATCTTTACCTGATAGTCATCATTTCAAAATTCAGCTGAAATCGGCAAAGCAGAAGAAAAGTTAAATTTTTGTGTGGAGTCTCCGCTTAACTGCAATTCTTTCTTATAAATATTGTACGCTGCTAGCAGGTTAGCAGGTCTCTAGGCTGTGGAGAGTGGAAGGACCAAGTTCATAGAGGGTGCCCAACAACAAACTTTAGTCACCAGGCATCGAAACAGGCGTAGCACAGTGACACAATGGTATTGAAACTTACTATTTGTTCATAATACATAAAGCCAAAAATTCAGAAAACTCTTACAAAGCAACAAGCGTAACGTTTAAGAATAAGACAAATGGTAGTGACTTCCTTCAATAAAAGAATTTTCTTTAAACGTGGAACTTACGCTTTTACTTGTGACAAAACTTAGTTGCAGACTATAGCTATCTTTTTTTTAAAAAAAAAACAAGAAGTTTTAGGAAAAGACTTTACAAATGTTCTACTTGTTCAATGTATATACTTTAGACAAAATTATTTGACAAAGGACTAACAAGCCTGGCGGTTCCGAAAGGTTTCGAAATCTTTTGAATAGTTTAAAACACCGATAACATTATTTACAAGCTACAGTTTTATCAGAAAAAATTTCTTAAAGGTAGAATACGTGCATCAGTTACAGTATTGCTGAAACTCAGCAGCCATCCGCGGTCGTAGAACCACTTAGCTGTACTGGTTACGCGGCAACGCGTGAGGCGCTGCCCAGCCGGCTTAGAAAACAAGTTCCCTCTATAACACACCAAACAAACTATAAGAACATGGCCTATTTTACGCCAACTGTGAAGCCAGTCAACCTTTTCCGTGTAAGATGTTAAATGGGATATTAACATACAACCTCGCAAACAGTCAAAAATCCCTAAGATCTTAAAGCAAATTGCAGTACTTTAAAGCACGTAAGACTTTTTCATTGCTACTTTAGCCAGCAAATGATTTATGTAGGAGGGTTATTGAAGAAGTACTCTAGCAGTACGCAAAGCAATAAAAGTACAGCCCATTGTAGGGTTAAGATAAAATTACACCTTTAAAATTACAACTTATACGGCATTGCATAATACGAACGCCTTGCGCACACAGTTGAGCAGAGGTAACCCGTTCGTAATCAAGTACTGCGAGAGCCACCGTTACCAGTAATTTGACTGACTCACAGTTCAGACTAACATGCTGCTATTCAATGCACCACATTTCAAACAACATAACAGTCTTCACCTCAGTCGCGCTTATAGAACTTGCCAGGCACTGGGATTTCAGCAAACAGATATTACTCCAGCAAAATTTCCCAGACGCAACCTCTATACAGACTGAACAATCTGCACAGCTGTCGTAAGTCAGACTCAATAAATTTCGCAATAGGCACAGGTAGTACTTGTAACCAAAACGGCACTTACAGGGCGAGGAACTCCCACACCCAAAAATGCGACAGCACATTTGAGGTACCGCAGCTCAACGAGAAAGTTGTAAAGGGCCATCCAACAGTTTTATGAAACGTCCCCTTAGAAAAATTTTACAAGACTGTGCTTAAACTGAAACACAATATTTTTAGCGTAAAGCAATCTGACTTCCAAGAATCCCTACGAAAGAATGGCCCTGACTAACATTAACCTATACGTTTCACAAATCACTTACCTCACAAAAATCTTCGTTACTCAAGCTACTGCAATACAGCGAGCACCACTACTGCCAGCTAAATAAAATATTCAAACTACTGAAGGCACTAACTACTGACAGGCATAGTTAGCAAATGAAAGATTTTAATACAAAACAGACAATGTATTTACCTTAATAGTCATAATATATAAATCAGTTCGTGACACCAATTATTACAAATTTCAAAACTCCGCCATCTCTCTCCCCTCGTCCACCACTGCTGGCGGCTCACCTCCAACTGCGCAACGCTACGCGCTGTTAGCATCGAGCTGCCGCTGCCCGACACTACAATGGCAGACAACAATGCAAACTAGCCACAGACTGCACACAGCACAGCCAGTGATTTTCTTACAGAGCGCTACGTGGCGTTGGCGTTACCAATAAAAAAACCTAAACAGCCTACTTACAGTTTTAGTACAAGAAACCGCTTATCCAACAGGATTGATACAGCTGAAGGTGGTAGTGGCAGGCAGAAGTCTTGGCACCGTGATAGGATGCAGACGGCTGCATACAGGCCTCTGCACGGCTACACTCTCCTTCAGACGTAGCAAGGCTCCAGTTCGGTTATTAGCGTGAAATCTCATGCCGCGTCGTCCACTCACGAGCGTTGCTTCCGTACTCAGCCAAAACAAACTCCAGCCTCTCACGGCCCGACCAGTACCGCAACGCTGCCGACGACTGACAGGGTCACTGACCTCTCCCGGTAACCTCTGGTTTAATGTCCTTTCGATGGTGGGGTCGTTAGGAATGGAGCACAGGCTCGGATTGAAGAAAGATGGGGGAGGAAATCGGTCATTCCTTTTCAAAGAACTCTCTTCGTATGCTGTGCATGGGTAGACAGAAGGGCCCGTCATTGTTTGATTGTTCGTTTGCCGAACAGTCATTGGCTGGAATCACATCCATTAAATGTTAGGTAGTATGCGTAGGAAGGAAGTAAAGATGAACGATCACATAAAAATAATCGTACGAAATGCAGGTTCCAGCCTGAGACTCAACGAAAGAATCCAGAGGAAACGGAGCCCATCCACGAGGGAGGTATCTTACAAAACCCTCTTTTGATAAACTAACATTGATCTTCAGCGTGGGACCATTACCAGGTAGGATCGATAGAAAAAGTAGAGAAGATCCAAAGGCGAGCAGTGCGTTTCGCGACGGCCTCTTCTACCAAACATGAAGGCGCCACGTACTTGCTCTTCCAACTCCAATGGCAGTTCCGACAGAGATGACGAAGTGTTTAAGGCACTGGACTCATATTGGGGACGATGGTAATTCAAATCCCCGTCCAGCCACGCAGTTTTCTTTTGCGTGGTTTGCCTAAATTACTCACGGATTCTCCCCGAATACGAGATTTGTTCGGTCTCTAATGACCTCGCCGTCGACAGGACTTGAAAGCCTAATCTTCGTTCCTTTCCTCCAGTGGCAGATGATACTAGAGAGAAACTGTGAAGCCAAAATTATATTCGAGATTCTTTTACGTATGTTACGTACAGTGACACCAGGAACATTATAACCATCGACCTACTATCGATATAAACCCGTCCAGGCGATAGCAGCGTCTCCTGGCGAGGAATGAGTGCTAGTCAGACACACGAACGGTGCATGTAGTATCAGTGAGCGTGTTGTCCATGTGTACAATGGAGAAGGCACGCGATCTGTCTGAGTTTGATCGAGGGCAGATCTCATCGGCCGCAGACTCGGCACGAGCATTTCAGAATCTGCACGAGTTGTCGGGTATTAGGGGAGTGCTGCGGTGTCTTCAGCACGGGACGAAACCAAGGTGAAACCATCTCCAGACGTCGTAGGCTGAACAGACTGGTAAAACAGGACAGGCGGCGAACTGTGGCGGAACTGACATCAGACTTTAAGGCTGGGCGGAGTACAAGTGTGTCTGAACTCACAGTGCACTGAACGCTCCTAATGATGGGCCACCGCAGCCGACGACCCATACCTGTGCCAATGTTAAGACCACGACATCGGCAACGACGACTGAAATGCACGTGCCCGTCAGCACTGAACTTTCGCGCAATGGCAGAGAGTTGTAGGTGCTGATGAATCCCGATACCCTCTTCACCATTCCGATGAGAGGGCGCGAATCCGTAGTCTTACGAGAAGCAGCTCCTTGACACATGTACTGCGGGCGGTGGCTCCATTATGCTCTGAATAACGTTAACGCGAGCATCCGTGGGTCAAGTGGAGCTCGTGCAAGTCACCATAAAGACCGAGGAGTATCTTACACTGGTTGCAGACCACGTACACCGCTTCATGACGATCATGTTTTTCCGACAGCAGTGACATTTTTCAACAAGATAATGCACCGTGTCACGACGTCCGTAGTGTTATGGAGTAGTATGAGAAACACAGTGGCAAGTTGCAGTTGATGTGCTGGCCTCCCAACTTGATGGATCTCAACCCGATCGAACACTTGCGGGATGTAACTGAACGTGGCGCCAGAGCTCGTCGTCTCCCTCCCTGGATGTTGTGGGAATTGGGTGACTTGCGTGTGCAGATGTTGTGCCAACTCACTCCAGCGACCTATCGAGGTCTCAATGCTTCTATGCCATGAAGCGTCATCACTGTTATCCGCGCCAGACGTGGCTGTACCGGCTGTTAGATAGGCGGTAATAATATTCTGTCTGATCAACGTATATTAAAAACCTGTCCTCTTTGAACTACGAGGCGTAGTTTTATTTATCTAAACAATAGCTATTTGTTTTACGTTTACTAATTTGTTCTTTATTTTACATTCTTTACCCCTGAGTGTTGTGAGCATTGTTTGATTTTTATTTCGCGTCATTTGACGAAGACCCGTCCCTACTGCAAGGAGGTAGGCAGACTACTACTTACAAAACCATTAATCACTGAACATTCATACTGAGTGTCCTAACTATTCTACACCAAAAATTATACTAACTGCAATAGTAGTAATTAACATCAAAAACTAAATTACCGCTTCTAGATAGTGGTACTATATTTACAGGTAGTATGCACAATTTGAGAAGGTGGGGAGGCAACGCTGAGCTTATTACCTTTTCACTGACTACTCCAATTCTATCTCCAAACAGATAGGGGTGCCACCGTCTCACAATCCTTACCTCCTTACCTCCTATGTCTTGTGCTCTACCATGCGCCAAATCACCGGACCGAACAGACCATAGTCGACAGAATATTTTGTGGTAACCCTCGTGTTTTTGTCACTATTACTGGCTCTTATCACCACATGGGCCTTTTCACGCCTATATTTTCGTTTAGTTCTGTCTGTCATAGACTTGCTGAGGCTGCTTTGAGGTATTATCCAATATATGTATTTAAAAAAAAGATATTTATGCTTTCATACTCTGGTTGAATTTGGTTTGAGATATTATTTAACATGTTTTATGCGATTTCTTTATCTTTTCACGGTCAGAAAGTATATTCCGTACCTCTATTGTTCTAAAGTATGCATTTCCACCGAGGCAGCTCGTGCATTGTTTGGGTGCTCGAACACAATGCGCTCGGGTACCAGTTTCTTGACTCCACAGCCACATGCAATGCATCGCCTATTCCGTAACCGTTTTAAATGTACCACACATGGACCATGTCTGAGAAGAAAGTTCTTTATTTGATTTATGTATTTCATCTTTAATCGTTTGTTCACGTGTACATGCAGACTGAAGCGGTGGATGAAAGTTTGTATCAAGGCTGGGATTCGAATCCGAGAGTCCTGCCGGGTTCGAATCGCGGCCTCGTTAAAAATTTTCATTCGTCGCTTCAGTCTGCATATAAGCGTCATAGATGTTTGAGAATTAGAAAGGCCTCTGGGACCATATTGTTTCATTTCATTCTGTCACGTTGAGCAAAAATTCTGAATAGTCGCCTAACAGTGTCTGGAGTTTCCCTAATTGCTGCCATATGGTTCAAATGGCTCTGAGCACTATGGAATTTAACTTCTGATGTCCGCAGTCCCCTAGAACTCAGAACTACTTAAACCTAACTAACCTAAGGACATCACACACATCTATGCCCGAGGCAGGATTCGAACCTGCGACCGTAGCGGTCGCGCGGTTCCAGACTGTAGCGCCTAGAACCGCTCGGCCACTTCGGCCCAACTGCTGCCACATATCAACAGCAATTTTTTTTATGTCTCTTAAGCGTGTGCAGACTCTAGCAATGATATGTTGTACTTTTCCCGTTACACGCTTTTAAAGCCAGGGTGCGGCGGCCCTGTGGTGTATTACAATATCGATTGGACAAAGTCCCATTATTACTAAACGGACCATGTACTGATGAAGTCGTTCTTCGCACGCACTTTCTGTAAAGTGCAATCAAATGGAGACGAGACAGATGGAAAAATAACTAAATTGTTTGTTATTTCAAAAGTGCATGCCATAATAAATTTATACCACTGTGAGACGAGACGGTCACTGCCTTCATGGAAAAATGTTTGCGGTTGCCTACGGAACCGTAATTGCACACATGCGTGCTCCTCTTTGTCCGAAGAGGGACCATATCGGCATTTGCCTGGCGCGATTTAGGGTAATCACGAAAAACCCAAATCTGGATGGCTGCACGGGGATTTAAACTGCCGTCTGGCTGAATGCGCTTCAGCTGGGCAGACCACTGCGCCACCTCACTCGCAAGCTTTTGGTTTAAACGGAGCGCAAATTGCCGATACTATACCAGTCCAGTGTTTTATAACGAGAGCGATTTGAGACCTTCAACAAACTTTAAAGATATTTTCAAACCTTTTTTGAACTCTTTTCGCTTACTTCCTTAACGTCGAGTATTTACTACGATACCCGATTTGTAAAGCAATCAGACGTTTGAAGCTTTTAGCTGTTTTGCACATGGGAATTCGAGTCTTCAAACAATAAGGAGTGTGGGGGGCGGAAGGGAGGTGTTACTGCTTGTAACTGAAAGGATATATGACAAATAACGAAAAGGACTGACAATATTTCGGACATTGTTAAGCGTTATTATCTGTATAGTTTGCTGTTAGAGATGTGTGGTCTCTGGTGACTCGTTACAGAAAACCCGCTACACGCCGTAAAGTGGCATGTGGAGTACATACGTATTTACATGTATATACACTGAAGAGTCAAAGAAAATGTCACACCTGCCTAATATATGTAGGGCCACCGCGAGCACGCAGAACTGCCGCAGCACGACGCGAAATGGACTCTACTCATGTCTGAAATAATACTGGTGTGATTTTACATCATGAATCCTGTAGGGCTGTCCATAAATCCGTAAGAGCACGAGGGGGTGGAAATCTCTTCTGAACAGCACGTTGCAAGGCATCCCAGATATGCTCAATAATGTTCATGTCTGGGGAAGTCTTTAATCTCAGAAGAATGTTCCTGTAGCTACTCTGTAGCAATTTTGGACGAGTGGGGTGTCGCATTCTCCTGCTGGAATTTCCCAAGTCTGTCGGAATGCACAACGGACGTGAACTGATGGAGGTGATCAGACAGAATGCTTATGTATGTGTCATCTGTCATAGTCTTATCTAGACGTATCAGGGGTCCCATACCACACCAACTGCACAAGCCCCACACCATTACAGAGCCTCCACTAGCTTGCCAGAACAGTGTTGACATGCAGGGTCCATGGATTCATGAAGCGGTTACTTTCCCGAACGTCCGTTTCACGAGTGGACCGTAAATATCACGAATAAGGTAAAACATTAAATCTCCCACATTCCTGCGGCCGGAAAAAGATCCTGCAAGAATGGGTCGAACGACGACTGAAGAGAATGGTTCAAAGTGACAGAAGTTCAACCCTTCCGCAAATAGCTGCAGATTTCAGTGCTGGGCCATCAACAAGTGTCAGCGTGCGAACCATTCAACGAGACAATATATATATGGGCTTTCGGAGCCAAAGGCCCACTCGTGTACCTTGATGACTGCGCATAGGAAGCTGTACTCCTCGCCGGGGCTGTCAACACCGATATTGGACTGCTGATGACTGCAAACATGCTGCCCGGTCGGACGAGTCTCGTTTCAGATTGTCTCGAGTGGATGGACGTGTAAGGATATGGAAACAACCTCATGGTCCATGGACCCTGCGTGTTCAGGCTGGTGGAGGCTCTGTAATGGTGTGGGGCGTGTGCAGTTGGAATGATATGGGGTCGCTGATATGGCTAGATACGACTTTGACATGTAACAAGTACGTAAGCATCTTGCCCGATCACATGTATCCATTCACGTCCATTGTGCATTCCGGCGGACTTGGGCAATTCTAGCAGGACAGTGAGACACCCCTCACCTCCATAATGGCTACAGAGTGGCTCCAGAAGCGCTCTTCTGAGTTTAAA